>NW_003852397.1:7748893-7779493 GCF_000181295.1 Otolemur garnettii | reverse complement strand
AACCCACCACCTTAGGTGTATGTGGCTGGCACCTTAGCCACTTGAGCCACAGGCGCCAAGCCTATTTATTTATTTTAGACAGAGTTTCATTCTGTTACCCTATGCTAAAGTGCTGTGACATCATTGATCACAGCAACCTCAGACATCTGGGCTCAACTGATCCTTTAGCCTCAGCCTCCCAAGTAGCTGGAACTATAGTCACCTGTCATAATACTAATTTTTTTTTTTTTTTTTTACTTTTAGTAGAGACAGGTCTCACTCTTGCTCAGTCTGGTCTCAAACTCCTGAGTTCAAGCAATCCATCCACCTCGACCTTCCACAGTGTTAGGATTACTTCCAGGCATAAGCTACCATGTCCAGTCACAACTCTTACTTTAAAAGTAAATCACTAATTAGCTAGGCATGGTGGCCTGTAGTCTTTAGTGCTTGGGGTACTGAGGCAGGAGGATTGCTTGAGCCCAGGAGTTTGTGGTTGCAGGGAGCTATGATGATGCCACTGCATTCTAGCCTAGGTGACTGAGTAAGGCCCTGTCTAAAAAAAACACAACAATGACAACAACAAAAAGAAACAACAAGGGCTGGGTGTGGTGGCTCACACCTGTAATCCTAACACTCTGGGAGGCTGAGGTAGATGGATTGAGCCCAGGAGTTTGAGACCAGCCTGAGCAAGAGAGAGACCCCATCTCTAACAACAGCCCTGCGTTGTGGTGGATGCCTGTAGTCCCAGCTACTTGGGAGGCTGAGGCAAGAGAATTGCTTGAGCCCAAGAGTTTGAGGTTGCTGTGAGCTATGATGCCATGGTACACTAACAGGGGTGACAAAGTGAGACTCTGTCTCAAAAAAAAGCAACAAAAACAAACCAAAAAAATCATTTATTGTGGAGCAATGTTGTAAAAATATGCCATTTGTTCAAAGCCATATTGAAGAACAAAAACTACTAACAGTAATATTAGCTTTTAGCAGTGACATCATTGGTGTTTTGCATTTCAAAATTTGCTTCCCTGTAAATTTCTATAATTAATTCTTTGATCCATTCGACAAATACATGGCATTTGCTATGATTTAAATTTATAAAGAAGAAAAAAATAAAAAATGGATAGTGTAAATCCTAAGTTGTAACTTTTATTTATACAAGCAGGGAGGAAGGATACACTAAAATATTACTAGCAGGTATGTGTCAGTGGTGAGTTAGCAGAAATTTTGTCTTTTCTTCCTACTTTCCCAGCTTTCCCAGTCTCCAACAATATATGTTACTTATATATTCTATTCATGGCTGTGTCTCCAGTGCCTAGAAGGTACCTGACACATCATAGGAATTCAAGAGTAGTTGTTGAACGAATGCTTTTGTGTAAAAATACCCTCAAAATACAGTTTTTAAAAGCAGCATTGACATTTATTTATTCATTTCCTCATGGTAGTTGGTGAACTTCACAGTCAACCTATGCTTTGCTATGCTAGAGAAGGCATAGGCCAAGCCCAAGGTGTAGCAGGGAGTGCCAGTTGTCATTTACTGGGTAGTGGTGACAGGGAAAGCCATGTTTATAGGGAGGGAGAGTAAGCAGAAAGGGGGACATACCATTCAGAGGAACTTCCCGGTCTTGTTTTATTGTGTTTATGAAGACGTCTGTCCAACCTTTTTCCAGGAGAGCTGGAGATAACACATGACTACACTATCTACATCCACTGAGGACAGAACTCACGCTGTAAGAGCTGGGGGTGATATCTGAGGCTCACAGAAGAATGCAAGGGTGAGGCGAGGTTGGGATGACCAAGTCATAAGCTGCTATTTTATTTGTAATTAAGTTCATGTCTCTGTTTTTGTAAATTAACTTGGATCACAAATCCTAAGAGAAACCAGATATGAGGCCAATATGGGGATAGTCCCTTGGTTGGTACACAAATCAAGCTGACTACCTGGTATCCACATTTCCACCTGGCTCTTTACGTATTATGGGGGAAGTTATATGCTATAGTGATATGAAGCATATGGGGATATAAAGATTCCCCAAGACCACAGAAGGTAGTCTTTATGTATCTTCAAGGATTACTAAAACAAAGAAAGTCATTCCAGAATGACTGAACTCATCCTGAATCCTCTCTTTCTCTTAAACCAGCAGTTCTCAACCTGTGGGTCATGACCCTTTTGTAATGATGAAAATACATCCTGCATATCAGATATTTACATTACAATTCATAACAGTAGCAAAATTACAGTTATGAAGTAGCAATGAAAATAATTTTATGGTTGGGGGTCACCACAACATGAGGAACTATATTAAAGGGTTGTGGCATTAGGAGGCATTGAGAAGGTTGAGAATCACTGTCTTATACCCTACTACATAAAACATTGGCAAATTCTGTTGTTCTACCTTCAGACTATACCCAGAATCTCACCACTATCTTTCTCTGACCTGACTTGGATAACTGAACCACTCCTTACTTCAACCCGTGGCTGTCCAAAATGTCTCCAGCCATTTCTGTCTCTATTTTTCATATCATCTGGCTGAAGACTTTCTGGACAGGCCTTGTGCATATTTCCCATTCAGCAGTTACAGGATCCTTTTAAAACCTATCCCAGATCATGTCCACAAAAAAACTAACAGTGGCCATAGCCATTACAATAATGCCCTATCTGTGGCCCACAACTATGTTATCTCTCCGACCTAATTTTCTACAGCTTTTCTCTTTGCTCCCTTCATTCTAGCCACTCAAACAGCCTTGCTGTTTCTGAAACATGCTAGGTACGCTTTGCTCTTGTAGTATTGTTTACAGAGCTGCCCCTCCCTCCTTCTAAGTGGTCATCTCTCTCTCCCCTGGGACATCTCTTCAAATATTACC
The DNA here is from genome assembly GCF_000181295.1 of Otolemur garnettii. Classification (NCBI taxonomy): domain Eukaryota; kingdom Metazoa; phylum Chordata; class Mammalia; order Primates; family Galagidae; genus Otolemur; species Otolemur garnettii. The sequence goes on along the minus strand of NW_003852397.1, from coordinate 7,776,655 downwards.
TTATTAGAGAGAACTTGAGTGATTGCCTATGTCAAACAGAAACCACACCCAACACCATCTCATTTAGCTTGCTTTAATTCTTCAAAGCACTCGTCATCATCTGGGACTTTTCTGTCCACTAAGTGTGTCTGATTTTCTTAAACATATCATATGATTACAGTTCCTCACCTTTTGGAATGGGTGTGGCTGTATGACTTGCTTTGGCTAGTGAATCCATGTGTCATTTTTCAGGCATAAGCTTCAAGAGCCTGTGTGCATTTAATCACTTTTTTCTCCCTCTCATACAAAGACAAGCCATACCCTAGATCAGTGGTTCTCAACCTTCCTAATGCTGCAGCCCTTTAATACAGTTCCCTTGGGTTGTGACCCACAGGTTGAGAACCACTGCCCCAGATGGTGATTTTCCAGGCAGTCAGAGTCGTAGAGTGAAGTTGCACAGAGCAGAGCCCCCAGCTGACCTGCAGGGAACACGCAGTGTAAGTGAGGAATAAACCTTGTTGTTTTAAGCCACTGAAATATTGGGTTGTTTATTGTCACAAAATAACTAGCCTATCCTGACTCACCCATCCTCTGACTCATTCTGTATTTATCTGTTAACTGTCCCCCCTTCCCCACCTCTAGACTAGAATCTCTGTGATGGTAGAACTCTGTAGGTTCACTGCCACACAACTAGTGCCTAAAACAGTGTCTGACACGTGGTCGGCATTGCATAGTATTTGTCGGTTGACTGAATGTATGATAAATTGATCCACACCGGCTGACAGAGGAAGATTTAACAATGGTAGGAAATCTAATTCTGCGCTTGTCTATAAAAACATTCACTCTAGCTGATCTGAATATGAACAAAATTGTTTCTGCTTCATGATCAGAAGTGTGGCTGCTTATCTCACTAGACTGTTTGAAAGCACAAATCGCCTATGGGTACATAACATAGCTAGTCTTGAAAGCACATAAAGTAGCTAAAGTTACAACACAAATGGAAATCTGGCAGACCGCTGAGGGGACTCAGTGACAATCCATAAATAAAAAGCATTAACCATGTTTGTGTCCGTGCTGAATGCTGATGGGGTTTCCTTTCCCCGTGTGGACATTAGCATTTGAAATGAACCGAGCTTCAGAGGTCTGGGATTTTATCTGCCTTTATCATAAGTTGGTGTATGAGCCCCTCTAAGGACTTTTGCAAAAGCTGTGTGTGCTTCTGTGAGCTGCTTTCTTTTCACGCGCTTCCTCCTGGTAGGCCTGGATTTGGGTGCGGATAATGCGTTTCCTGTATCATGTGGCACAGTACAAGGAAACTCATTGTATCCCTACTGAGGAAGAGTACATCTGTAAGTAGTTTTTAAGAGTGCGCTGACGGATGCTGTTAGGGCGACTTATTCTCCCAGCTCCATTTGGGTGATGAAGTGGATCACGTGACAGATGTGCATAATGAACCGCTTCACTCGCTGCCAGTGGGAAGCACAGCCTATGAAACGCGAAGTCTCACGGAATCATTGAGGGCACAGTAAGCTGGTCACATAAGAGAGGAGCTGGCTCATTCTGAGTTGTCGTTTCTTACTGCTATGTACAATGCACCAGTGTTATTAGACTCTTTGGCATTTACCTTCTTCCCACCCCACCCCACCCCCCCCACGAAGTAGCTGCCTTCCCAGCGTGTTCCTAATTCACACTGGGAAGGCAGCTATTGCTGCATACAATTCCCTAAAGAGCAAACATTATTAAGATGCACAAGTAATCATCCATTAAATGCTCTTGCAAGGAGCCTTTATATTTTGTCATAAAAAAAGGAAACATATATCATATCACCGAATAGGATTATTGGTTTTTTGCCTCTTTCCCATCTCTTTTCCTCTCATCTCCTTCTATATTTCTTTTCTTTTTTTCTTGAGATAGAGTGTCACTATGTCACCCTCACTAGAGTGCTGTAGCATCACAGCTCACAGTAACCTCAAACTCTTGGGCTTAAGTGATTCTCTTGCCTCAGCCTCTCGACTAGCTGGGGCTACAGGTGCCTGCCACAACGCCTGGCTATTCTTTTTTTTTTGGCTGCAGTTGTCATTGTTGTTTAGCAGGCCCGGGAGGGGGTTTGAACCCGCCAGCTTCGGTATATGTGGCCGGCGCCATACTCACTGAGCTACAGGTGCTGAGCCTATATTTATTTTCTTTCCCTGTTCCATTAGGTTCTTTCTTTCTTTGTCTACTCATTGGTAATTTTCTAATGACTATCATCATAAAGGATATAATTTCTCTCCTATTTTCCATGGGTGGTATACAATGGTGGTTCCCAGGCTGAAAAACACAAGCTAACAAACCTATTCCAGGAGTGATCCGACTAGCAGCTTACCGCTTCTGCGTCACTAAGGAGCAAATAAAGAGTGGAGAAATAAAAAGAATACAATTCCTCGTCCCAGAAATGATAATTCAAGTAATGATGAAAAAGGCGGTAAGTCAATTCAACGGAGCTTCCCTATCTGCTCAGCACTGTGCTAGGCACTGTGGGGAAGCTGCAGAGACAGCGCATGGACCTTGACAGGAAAAGCCAGTGAATAAATGACAGCTTCCAATGACACATCCACATGCTGCAATGCCTGTACAGATCACAGGCTTAGGTGTGAACAAGCCTCCTGAGAGGGAAGATCCCAGGAACAGGAATTATCAGAACAGGCTTTGGGCAGGAGGCGGAAACTAAGCTAGACCGTAAGGCACAGGTAGGTTTCTGAGGCTGTAAAAAGTGCAACATACCATATTAAAGCGGTCAGTTGTGCGTGACATCTACATTGAATTCAGCTGTTTGTGGCAATACACTTCATAACCCCTGTTTTCCGATTAACCATACATGTCAGTTCACGCATGTCACCTAAGGAGTATTTTTTAAAATATTCCCCAGATGCTAGGGTAAGGCAATTAATCACAACATAAAGTATCAATACCCCACTGTATGCTGTATGCTCTAAACTGCTTATTAAGATGGTGGAATTATTTTTCTTATATACCAATGAGTGTCATGGATGAAACTCTGCTGAAGTTAAGGAAAATAGGAAACACAATCTGGGAAAGGTGAGTTTAATCTTCCAACAGCAACAGGACAGTTCATTAAACTTCTCTTGGAGACTTAAAAATATGGCAGTTTTGGCTTTCGTGAGTCTGGTGGATTTTCTTTTGCAGACAGAAAGCTGACACTGGGGCACTACAGAGAACCCACTGGTATCCTGGCATCTTCTTGATTCTTACGCTGGCTGGCAGCCTCTGGTGAAAAATCCCCGGCCCTTTCCTGCAGAGAAAGGGCAAGGCCTGGCAGCAACTGCTGAGTTCACACAGAGACTAGTGACTTGTTCTCAGGGTCAGCAGGGGTGGAGGTGAGAGGCAGCTCAAGGCCAAGTGATTGACTTCCTGACCTCTCCAGGAAAGTATAGCACTCTCTAATTTATTCCTAATTGGAATACTGTGCTGTGGTTTTCTTGGCCACGAGATGTGCTCTTTTAACTATTTGCTCTCAAAAGATTTGTGTTAGACTTGATGTAGTTTTTTCAACACCAAAATAGCCACCACCTAACACTTATTACCAAAAATGTCTGGAGTTCCCTTTTCACATACCTCAGTAATCTGGTTTCTGAGGCCTTCAGCTTGGGGCTATTAGTTCTCATGATTGTGAGGGGTAGGAGGAAAAAATCAAATAGAGTTCATGAAAAACACGAACTGTTTGAAAGCACCTTCCTTACTCTGAATGCCATGCATACTTGAATGTGGTGCACAAAAACAGGGTGTGCATGTGTACACAAACACAAATTCTCACACATCACCTATTGCACTGAAAAATATCGTGATACAAAATTGTATTATTTTAGTTTAAGTCCTGATTGCGTCCTTCAGTGAGGAGCACCTAAGAGGCCTATGTTTGTAGATGGCCGAAGGTACAGCTAAGTGGTCTGCCTAAAATCTAGAATTTGACTGAGTTGATGATTCTGCTAGATTTTCCCCTAGTGCTTCCATTCCCAAACTCTGCAACCCCACTTCCTGCAGGGACTGAAATTATAGCAGATACTACTCAAAAATAAGAACTCTTGGCTCGGTGCCTGTGGCTCAAGTGGCTAAGGTGCCAGTCACATACACCTAAGGTGGTGGCTTCGAATCCAGCCTGGACCCGCCAAACAACAATGATGGCTGCAACAAAAAATAGCCTGGCGTTGTGGCGGGTGCCTGTGGTCCCAGCTACTTGGGAGGCGGAGGCAGGAGACTCGCTTGAGCCCAGGAGTTGGAGGTTGCTGTGAGCTGTGATGCCACAGCACTCTACCCAGGGGGATAGCTTGAGGCTCTGTCTCAATTAAAAAAAAAATAAGAAGAAGAAGAACTCTTGAGAGGCTCCCTCTGGAAAATCAGCAAGCAAAAGGCATTTGGCTCCAGAAGTGAAAGACTCTGGGCTATAGCAATAGAATGTTAAAGTCACAAAGAACAATCCAAGGAATCTGGATAACTATGTTTTAAAGTGTCTATTGTTTCAGGCTTAACATTAGCAAAATCCAAAAAAAAAAAGAATTAATTATTTTGCTTTTAGAGCCTCTATTTAAATGAAGTATTATTGTTAGTATTCCTGGAAGATGACGAAAGTTAGGTGTTGAAATTTAGATGCCCTCTGAAAATTACTTGTAATAATTATATTTGTTAAACTGAGCATCCCTGATATTGTATGCTATATGAATCAACTTCCATTATTCTTTAATGACTTTTTGTAATTATTTTGTTTAAAACTTTGCCAGCTTGACTTATGTTCACCTTGCTGTGCAATGCTTTAAAGGGCATTTCATCTAATAGCAGAGGAAAATGATAAATTATAGATGTCAAATTATATAGTAGTGATTTAAAGAACACTAAAGTTGTAAGCAATAAAATAAAAAAAAAATACATTCCCAGTCAACCTCTATGTTAGAAGTAAAAAAGAAATAGCGGTTTGCATAATTAAAGAGAGACATCAACATGCTTGTTAATATGCTAATCTGAGGGCTTTTAAAGAAACTTGAAATCATAAAGCAAAATACTGGGAATTTTTATCAGCTTAAGTGAAGAAGTTCTGTATTTATGAATGAGTATGAAATAATTTTAAGCATGCTCTGGAAACAGAGATACCAAAAACAAAAACAAAAAAACTCAGTCTCAGTCTCTTAAGCATTTGGGGAGTCGAACAATGAGGTGGTTAAGAGGTTTCCTGGGTCTAAATTCTGCCAAAGTCCTTCCTCAGTATGTGACTGCAAGCAAGTTATTTACCCTTTTTGGGCCTCTGTTGCTCAGCTGTAATGTGGGAAATAGAGTGATTCTTATGTCATACGTTATTGTGAAGATTATAAATAAAACACAACCTAACAGAATTTACGCACTCAGTAAAAATGGGTTATATAATATCTTACCATTTCTCTATCCAAAAATCTCTCATGGTTTCCTCTTCTTAACTCTGAGTGAACAGAGTGGTTATCAACCTTCCTAATGCTGCGGCACTTTAATACAGTTCCTATGGGTCGTGACCCTCAGGTTGAGAACCACTGGCCTAAATCCTTACCAGGTCCTACAGGGCCCCACCCAACCAGCCTCTGTGTTCTCTCTGACCTGACCTCTGACCCCCTTCCCTCTCCCTCAGCTCTGGCACTCTGGCCTCCTTTCTGGCTATTCCTCAGACACACTGGTCAATATAAGCAATGGCCCCTGCATCTAACCACCAGATGACGTTAGGATGGGAAGAAATTAACAGTCCCACTTCCTATAAACACAGAGACCAAAGTCTGGAAAGGATATACCGTGTTTTCCCCGAAAATAAGACACTATCTTAAATTTATTTGTTCTCAAGAAGACACACTAGGGCTTATTTTCAGGGGATTTTCTTTCTTTTTTTTTTTTTTTTTCAGTTTTTGGCCGGGGCTGGGTTTGAACCCGCCACCTCCGGCAAAGGGAGCTGGCCCCCTACTCCTTTGAGCCACAGGTGCCACCTGGGATGTCTTACTTTTTATTAAGTATAATACAACAATCTACATTTATTCAAATACAGTTAAGTCATCTTCTTCTGGAACCCGACAGGGGGAGCCGACCTTGTTGGTGGGGCTGGCACTAGTGATGTGTGAACTCCTTTCCCCTAGCCGTTCGCACGAGCGCAATAGGATGCCTGCGACCATGGTTAACACACACAACACAGTTACCACATGCACACACACGCACACACGCACCCGTGCAAGTGCGAACAGGTCAGAGAAAGGAGCTGTGGCAGATAAAAGGTATTCCAGTCTTCCTGACCGCTCTTCGGAAATGCGGGGCGTGGCTATGCAGATAAGATGCAGATAAGATGCATAGCCACACCCACCACTAGGTCTTATTATTGGGGTAGGGCTTATATTTAACAAATGCATAGAAATCCTGCTAGAGCTTATTTTGGGGAATAATAAATCTGGTTTTATTTAATAAATAAAACAAGATCTGATTTCTTAGCTCCTTAGTTCTTGGTTATAACATACTGCCTTCCTTGTCTTTGTGCAGAGGTGTATCATGCAGAAGTACGTGTGTTAAATGTGCTTTAAGAAAAAAAGCCAGGCTGTGGCGCCAGCCACATATACCTAAGGTGGCGGGTTCAAATCTAGCCTGGGCCTGCCAAACAACAATAATGGCTGCAACCAAAAAATAGCTAGGTATTGTGGTGGGTGCCTGTGGTCCCAGCTACTTGGGAGGCTGAGGCAAGAGAATCACTTGAGCCCAGAGTTGGAGGTTGCTGTGAGCTGTAATGCCACAGCACTCTACCCAGGGTGACAGCTTGAGGCTCTGTCTCAAAAAAAAAAAGAAAAGAAAAGAAAATAAGCCGTCTAGTAAAAGTTGTGTAAGCAGTACAGGAGCCAGTAAAGACTGCAGGTGTGGGATAGGTTAGCAATAGTTCAGGAAATAAATAGTAATCACTTTAATGAGGTTGGTAGGAGCCGAAACGGGGAAAAAAGGGTCAAAGTTACAAAACATTGTGATAATGAACTTGATAGGACTTGTAACTGACTTAGGGGATGCGCTTAGGGATAAGGGAGAAAAGTCAAACCTGAAGCAAGCACAAGTATGGCGTAGTGGTTAAGACAGATCTGGTTCCAAATCCCAGATCCTCATGTTTGTTATATGACCTTTCATTCACTTAATAAATATGTACTGAGCACCACCAACGCGGGCCAGGCACTGTTCTAGGCACTTTGGCTATAAAGTAGATACAGATTCCTTTTCTTCTGGAGCATATATTCTAGCTATGTCTTAGTCTTACAAGCCTCAGTTTCCTCATATGTGAAATGGATAAAATAGCATTCATTCATATGGTTGTGAGGACTGAGTACTCAACAAATTAATTAGAGATCATTATGTCCCCCCCCCCTTTTTTTTGAGATGGAGTCTTACTTTGTCACCCTTGGTAGAGTGCCATAGTATCATAGCTCACTGCAACCTCAGACTCCTGGGATTAAGAGATTCTCTTGTCTCAGCCTCCCAAGTAGCTGGGACTACACACACCCGCCACAACACCTGGCTAGTTTTTCTATTTTTAGTAGAGACAGGGTCTTGCTCTTGCTCAGGTTGGTCTCCAACTCCTAAACTCAAGCAATCCACTCACCTCAACCTTCCAGACTGCTAGGATTATAGGCATTACCCACCATGCCTAGCCTTATGCCCAAAAGTTGAGTTTCTGCAACTAGGGTAAAGGTGATATTAACAGAAACTGTGAAGTTAGAAATATCAGATAGTCTTGAGGCAAGATCCAGTGTGAGTATATTATATGATTAGCCCTTTGGCACCTCAAGTTTCTAAGAGCATGTATGATCAAGATTGTTACGGAATTCGATCTGTATGGTTACCTTGGTGAACAGTAATCTGGATTCACCTATGTGCCCCAATGTCCTTTAAATGAATAAATTGAGACTGCAACCAAACATCCCAAATTCATAAGTTTTACCCAAGGAAGGGAGGCATGAGAGGCCTGTGTGGCATGGAAGGGCAGTTAATCTGTGCTACTGGATCTCAGCTCTGTGTCAGAGCCAGAGGGAGAGCCAGAGGGAATTGATAAAGCTGTGTGGCTGGTCAGTAGGCAGAGATGAATACCTACTTATTCTCTGAAATCCACTATGAAGCTACTGTTGGAGCTTACAATGGCACAATAAGCAACCTTCGAGGGGCTTAAGAAAGTGCAATTCCAGACCGGAGGCTGAGAAGAGACTGTGAGCAGAAACCAGCACTCTGATTACCTGGGAACTTGCTAGAAATGCAAGTTCTTAGGCCCCTTCCTGGACCTACTTCTGGAATCTCCAAAGGGGGCTCAGCAGTCTGTCTTCCCGAGCGTTCAGATGGTTCCCTGATGTATGTGTGCTAAACCGAAATTGACTGTTGAGTTAAGAAATAACTTTCTAGCTGGAGGCCTCCAGCCTCCATTGCCCCCTCCCAATATTTATCTTCCTTGAGGCAGGCAGGCACATCCTATATTATTATTTTGCTTGGTTCATTTTATTTCATTTATATTTTTAAGGCACAGTCTCACTCTGTCACCCTGGTAGAGTGCCATAGGGTCATCATGGCTCACAACTACCTCGAACTCTTGGGCTCAAAAGATCCTATTACCTCAGCCTCCTCTATTTTTAGTATAGATGGGGATTCTCTTTTGCTCAGGAAATATTTTCATAACTAAAATAATCTAATGTCTTCCTTTAATTTTTTTTTTTTTAATTTAAGGGTTGGCCTCTGGAAAGCATTCCAAGGATAATGGCTAAATATCTACTTTTTCTATGAGCTTAGAAATGGAAGTGGTTCTTCAGGGCAAACAAAAAACCTTTTCATCTAAAATTTTAATTGAGACCAATTTCAGTGCCCTGGGAATTAGTTCCAATGTTTGGCTCGGGTTTTCTGGCACCGAGCACTGGGCCCTGGCCTCAGGCCTACACTGGGTCACCTTACAGCTGCACCTCAGGGCTACTTGCCAAGAAGCTGGTCTCATGGCAGCACTACCCTATGGCTTAACACCAGAACACTGAGCTTGCATACCCAATCTGGCTGTAAGCAATTCATGTGACTGCAACTCTATCTAGCAAACAACTTGGAGGAATCATCTCATATAGCATTGCAGCACCCTCTGACATTTCTGGGTGAAAAATAGAACTAATTTTCGTTAGTTTGTTTGGGGGGTAGAAATGGGTATTTCTTGAGGTTTAATTTACAGCCAGAAAGTTGTAGGTTGATATTCCCCTCACATAAGAGGGGGACTGTGTCACTTCCATTGGTAGTGCAGCCAAGTTTATAGCAGCTCTTTCTTCAAAAAAGGGAGAAGACTAAAGACCAGATAACGTGTGGGGACAAGAAGATCAGGATTTGAAATATGGCCTTCCCACTGACCAGGTGGGAGTTTGGGAAAATACTTAATCTTATATCAGTTTCTTTATATATAAAATAAAGTTTGGAGTCATTAAATGATTTCTAAACCTCAGTCTTAAAATTTTATTACACACATATACATGAATATATATTTATAGTTTTCCTATTTTGATGTAACCACTTAAAATTTATCCTCTTATCAGAGAATCATGAATTTCTAAAGATCTGATGTTTCCATTAAAGACAGAATTTAAGAATAAAGAGTTATAGAGTTTTAGCTCTTAGATAATCTTGTTCAATTTCCTCATTTTGCCTTCCTCCCTCTTCCCCTTCACTTTCCCTTCTCCTGTTACTCCCCAACTGGGTTGTGTTGCCTGCTGCTCAAAGGAATGCCAACACACTGAGACAGCAAGAGGTGTGGTGGGGAAAGAGCTTACTATTACAGGGCACCAAGTGAGCCATGGGAGAGATTTCTCAAGTCCACCTCTCTAAGACATTGGAGGCTACTTTAAAAAAAAAAAAACTTTATTTCAATTAATATGAGGGGACAATATTTAGGTTACATTGCTCTTACTTTCAGGGTAAAGTTCCTTTTGTAGAAGAGCTCCTCACCCAGGGGGCATGCTATACACCCTCACAATGTGCACTTTAGGTCAGATCCTGCCTCATGCCCTCCCCCCTCCTGCCATATGTCCTCCTCGCTCCTGCCTCCAGCTTCCCTCTACCCCCAAACTGGACTATAATTGTGTTTCATTGCTCTTAGGAACATACAATTGTTTATATATTGATTTCATATTAGTATGGAGTACATTGGATATTCATCTTTCCATTCTTGGGATACTTTACCAAGAAGAATATATTTCAACTCCATCCAGGTAAATGTAAAAGATGTAAAGTCTCCATCTTTTTAATGGCTGCATAATATTCCATGGTATACATATATCACAGTTTGTTGATCCATTTATGGGTTGATGGCCACTTAGGTTGCTTTCACAACTTGGCAATTATGAATTGAGCCACAATGGAGGCTAAGGTTTTTTTTTGGTTTTTTTTTGTTTTTTTTGCAGTTTTTGGCAGGGGCTGGGTTTGAACCCACCCACCTACTCCTTGAGCCACAGGTGCCACCAAGGCTAAGGTTTTTAAAGATAGTTTGGTGGACAAAATGCTAGGAAATCGTGTCTGCTGAATGGCTGAGGATAAACAGATAGGAAGCAGAAATTATCTTCCTGCACTAAGCCAGTTTCTGAGTTCAGGGTAGTAGGACTTGTTAAGTCAGTTCCCAGGTATGGCCACTGGTCCAGTTGGTATCAGTCGGTTACCCAAATACAGAGTCTGGAGGATATCTCAAAGATCAGTCTCGGGTTTTCCAGTGACAATATTATTTATAGAAGCAACTGTGGAAGTAAATAATCTTATGCCAGTTAAGGACATGTCACTCGTAAGCAGTAAGCAGTTATAGGAAGGCAATCTAGGGATCAATGGCTGGTTATGTTTTTAACTATGCCTATACCTTTGCAGAGTTCAGGCCCCTACCATAGTTTCCACCTTGAAGCCTTTTATTAATTTTATAAATATTAAATCAATTTTTAAAATCACTTCTTTTTTTCAACAAATATTTTCCATATACGTGAGTCACTGAATTAAGTGCTAGGGACCAAGAGTGAGTTCTTAGGCTTAGTACAGTAGAGACAGATAAGTAAACAGGCAATTAAAATACAATGAAGCCAGTGCTACAGTAAAGGGGAGCATGGGTGCAGTGGAAGACAGAGGCCGGTCTGGGGGTGGGAGATTGGAATGAGGAAAGGATTCGTGGAGAATTGATATCTAAGCTGTGGACAGGGGAGAGAGCACACCTTTCTAGGCACAAAGGCATCACGTGCCTTTGTAGATCACAGAGGGACCTCTGGAGCAGTAAGGATTGCCCATGGGCATGCACTGGCTAGCGACAGAGCCAGCAGTAGAAAAGAGCTCGAAGTCCTCACTCTAAACTCACAAGCTCAGTTGAATGTCAAGGATGTGAATTAAAAGTTTTTGTCTTTATTTTTTGTGTGTAGGTGAAATATGGTGCCTTTGGTGTCACCAATTTAATTTAAGACTCAGGGCTTGTTACTGGGATCTAGGGTTAGGATTTCCTGTCTCTGGCTCTGATGTCTTCAGCAGTAACCCATCAACACAGCACAACCACGTGGCAGGCCCATCATCTGAGAAGCACCACCACCACCAATCTAGGGATGAGGATCTTTCATAGGGACCCTTACAAAACAACATAAATTGTCTTTTCCATTGCTCTCCAAAAATAATTTGGAGTTTACAAAACCCAAATTACAGCTGCCAGACCTACCAGTAATATCTTCAGTGGTCACTGACTCTACTTTTCCTTCACTCCCTCTATATCTGTATTTCTTTTGTCCCTTTGATGAATTAGATCCCAATTCTGATTGACTTAGGAGACAAGTGTTTGTTAGTGATGGCTCAGTTACAAGACAGTTATAAGACTTAATGAGATGATTGTCTTCAAATATTTGAAGCATTAGATCTATTTTGTGTAAGTTTGAAGTGAAGAATAAGAACCAAATAGGTGATTATAATTTTCTTAAATAAGACAAACTCAAGGCTGATTGTATTGGTAAGTAATGCATATTCCTACACCAAAAGTATTTAAAACAAGGGCCGAATGACCACTTCACTGGGATGTTATAAAGGGGATTCATGCCTTGGATAAGATTTGGATTGTAGAGACCTGATCAAATCCTTCCAGCTCAGAGCTTCTGTGATTCTATATTCACAGTTGAATTGATCTAATTACTCTTGTTTCTCATCTATTCTATGTATGCCTAGTTCTGGTTAATTAGCATTTCAGCACATTATTTTTACATTTATAAGCAAAGATAGGCTTATTGTATATTGTGAAACATAAGGAGAAAATTTAGTAAGGTTTTTATATAATGCGTTAAATATCCTTACTGCTAGGTAGTGAAACTACTGCACTTACGTTAGCGGTCCCAACAAATTTGGTGCCAGGGACAAGTTTCATAGAATACAATTTTTCCACAGACTGGGGGGTGGGGAATGGTTTGGGGATGATTCAAGTGGATTCCATCTCCACCTCAGATCATCAGGTATTTCTCAAAGGGAGTGTGCCACCTGGATCCCTCGCATTTGCAGTTTCAGTAAGGTTCCTGCTCCTGTGACAATCTAATGTCACTGCTTATCTGATAGGAGGTAGAGCTCAGGTGGAGATGTAAGAGATGGACAACAGCTGTAAATACAGATGAAGCTTGGCTCCCTGCCTGCTGTTCACCTCCTGCTGTGCAGCCCAGTTCCTAACAGGACCCACACTCACACCAGCCTTCAGCCTGGGCATTGCAGACTGCAGCCTTATGTGAGAAAATGGGCATTTTGGCAAGTACACATCCATACACACCACACTCATATGTCCAGTCTGGCACACACATGGCCTGTGTTTACCAGTATCTATCTTCTCACACACCCAAAGGAAATTTAATAAATTCTTCCTTTTCTTTCTTTCACCTCTGTTTTTTGTTTGTTTGTTAATTTTGTTTTGTTTTTTGAGAGAAGGTCTCCTTCTGTTGCTGGGGTGCTAGAGTGTAGTGCCATCATCATAGCTCACTACAACCTCAAACTCCTGGCCTCTAATGATCTTCCTGCCTCAGCCTCCCAAGTAGTCAAGGCTACAGACACATGCCATCATACCCAGCTAGGTTCTGTATCTTTTTGTAGAGACAGGGTCTCACCATGTTGCCCAGGCTGGTCTTGAACTCCTGGCCTCAAGCAATCCTCTCACCTCAGCCTTTCAAAGTGCTAGAATCACGGGCATGACCCATCATGCCCAGCCTCACCTTTGTTTTTTTAATTGTGGAAACTGTGCTGCTGAAACATCTGTTTAATTTATATGCAGATATGGAGGGAATGAAGGGAAGGTATAGTCAGTGAAAACTGAAGATATTACTGGCAGTTCTGGCAGGTGCAATTTAGATTTTGTAAACTCCAAATCATTTTTGGAGCAACAGAAAAGACGATTTATATTGTTTTGTAAGGCAGACTACTTTGTTGCCAACATAGTAAAATAAAACATATAACTTCTTTTTATCTGCTTTCTGTGCTCCGTGCATGTAATATATGTGTTATAAATCAAATAATTAAATAATACTTTTGTTTTAAATGAATATTTGGATAACATATTACCTAAAGCCTAAAATATGTATGTTTTGAAACAACATAGTAGCGTTTCAAACATGAGGGGAAAAAAAAAACAAGCCTGTTTTCTAAGTGTACAAAATCAAACAACATTAAAAGGACCAGAATGAGCTGGCTGTTCCCTAAAATCCATGGGGCATAAATCCTTTTAACATTATTGTGCAAATGAACGTCTCCTGCTCTGTATTCTACTTTAGAGAGAAGCTTATGCACAACTATACTTTTTTAAAGAAAAGTATCCCCTAGCTGCTGGTAATAACAGTTTATTGTGCACTGAAAAAAATGCTGGGGGTGGCTCAGCGAGCCCCTAATCACTTTGTGGAACAGTTACTGGGACAGGTGTTTACCATCCTATGTACACAGGATGAATGAATTGTTTCTCTCAAGGTAACCCTGTGGAGAGCTTCTCCTCAAAAGGTCAGAATCACAGCTTTGCAGGTTAATGTAAAATCAGTTTTATGTTGTACTGACGTGGTAGAGAGCACTACCCAAACCAGCAAGCAGAACCTGTAGAGGTAGCAGCAAGCAGCTATGTATGAGCTGGTAGATTTGTTTTCCCTTTGAGTTTTTTCTTAAGATATAAGTGTTTTGGCTTGGCACCTGTAGCTCAACCGGCTAAGGTGCCAGCCACATACACCTAAGGTGGCGGGTTCGAATCCCCAGCCCGGACCCGCCAAACAACAATGACGGCTGCAACCAAAAAATAGCCGGGCCTTGTGGCGGGCGCCTGTGGTCCCAGCTACTTGGGAGGCGGAGGCAGGAGACTCGCTTGAGCCCAGGAGTTGGAGGTTGCTGTGAGCTGTAATGCCACGGCACTCTACCCAGGGGGGACAGCTTGAGGCTCTGTCTCAAAAAAAAAAAAAAAAAAGATATAAGTGTTTCCACAAACCATCTTTTTTATCATAAAGAATGATAAAAGCAAGATGACAGCAGGAAAAAATCCCCTAAGTCACTACATGGACAGAGCCAGAACCCAGGTGGGGAACTGAGCAGAAGGTGGGTAGTGGGCCATTTTGAAAGGAAGAAAAGGCAACTGGGAGCAGAGGATGGGGACAAAGTTTGCAAAGCAGGGGACAGATGACATAGAAGATGCCACAGCTGTTTGCTGCAGCTGCTCTAATAGTCTCCTCTGCTTCAGAGCGGGGGCAAATTGTGTTTAGAAATGAAAGGCAAGAGGGGATTAAGAAAAATGTACCTTCCATTTCTAACCGAATGAATATAATCTTCACAGAGCTCCTCCTGTTCTTAAGAAGTGGTTATTTTTAGGATTCAAATATAGGCACACTAACCAGCAAACCCTATTTGCTTCTCAGCTGCAAACACAATTGGGTACTTCACAATTACTGACAGCACACTGTAATTTCTAAGGCAACTTGTAAAGACAAACTTGTAGTTGGAGCCTTGAGCACTAGCAATGGTAACAGTCTAGTAACAGGATAGTCTATGGCCTTGCCTGAGATGCTTTGTCATTGTAACCTCAATGTTTATATGCGTTAGGCCATATAATGGCTTTGGGTCATTATTTCTTGCTTTAAATTCAGTGTAAAGGAGAGCAATTGATTCATCCACTCTGGTATGATCTCCAGGAACTCTGAACCATACTGAACTCTATACTATGCTAAGAATTGGCACTAGTTGACTTGAAATCCCACCTTGAGGAAATAGATACATGATTGGGGAGGGAGAGGGCAGGAATAGGCCCCACTTTTTCTTCAGGGTCCATAGTTCTAAACACTATAGTTTTCAGCTCCTTGATAGCAGAGAGCATTTATGATTGGACAAAAGATGTTCCTTAAAAATATCAAGAACTGAAAAAGTACAAAAGAGGAGGAAGCAAGTTAATAGTAACTGCACAGTTACTGGACTGTTTTATAGATTAAAAAACAAATGGGACACATAATGATTTAGCAATTTGGCTGGGCAGGGTGACTAAACCCATAGTTCTAGCACTTTGGGAGGCTGAGGCAGGAGAATTGCTTGAGGCCAGGAGTTTGAGACCAACCTGAGAAACATAGCAAGATTCTGTATCTAAAAAAAAAAAAAGAAAAGACAAATTAGCCTGGTGTGGAGCCCACACCTGTAGTCACAGTTATTCAGGAGGCTGAGGCAGGAGAATGGCTTGAGCCTAGGACTTTGAGGTTGCTATGAGCTATGATTATGTCACTGCACTCTAGCCCGGGCAACAGAGTGAGATCCTGTTTTAAGAATTAAAAAAAAATTAGTAATTTGCCTAAAACCACAATGGAAAATCAGACTTCAAATAAACATTTATGAGACTTCAGAGCTTCTTTTTACTACTACAAGATGGCATGGGGGGGGGGTTGTCTCAGAATTCTATAGAGCTCTTCCCTTTGAAGGTTTGTAAAATGCGGATGGAGAATGCATATTTCACTGTTCAAAAAAGTTTAAGCCATTTCCTAGGCTATACCCCTTTAGAGGGCATTCTTCGGCAGACTCTAGTTAGCCATTTAGAACCACTTAAGCTTCCTTCAAGGTCTCCCACCAGGCCTGAGTGAAGGTCTAGGTCTAACAGTTGCATGATCTCCCAGCTCAATTAGGCGTGAAGAAACTTTGAACCAAGAATCATGAAGGGGCAGTGGCCCACAGAGTAGGTTGCTGTGGTCTGAGCAGTCTTAATGATAACAAAAATACTACAAAGTGCAAAACACTAAGTTCTGTTGAGATGTAATCTTACAAGCCTGTTTGGAGGACTGAGATAATTTCACCAAGCAATTCAACTAACAGGTAATAAAGCTGGCCTTCAGTATGAAGCCAGATCCACAATCTGAGCCCACTGTACCCATTCATAAAGTATGCTCCATGACTCCCCCAAATCTATCTGTTACAGAGGTGGTAACTCTTCCTTTTCTCCACGTGCGTCCCTCATTCCTGCCTTCGTGCACCAGATAATGTTGAATCTTATGTCTAACATGCCTTTACTTCTGTCCAGCAAACCCTACCCTACCTTCCATGGCCTCTCTCAAAACCCTCTTTTTTTATATCACATTTGCCCTGATAACTGACTTTAGTCACTACTGGCCTCTAAAATCCTAACCGCCATAACAAGGTCACCACTCAACATTTTCATATTTGCTTATTTCCAACTTAGAACTTGGGTACGAGCTCTATAAATTCTCATGATCTCTTCTTTTTATATCCACACAGACACCAAATTGCGAGCATTCTGAAGGGAGAGGTTCCACTGACGCACTAAATGACCAGCAAAGAGAGAGCGCCATAGAAGTGTTTCCTAACCCCAGATAATTTTTTTTTTTTTTAACTTTGGGTTTAAATTAGATGATTGCTGAGGAATGCTGCTTTGACGCTCAACTAAGCTGGCTCCAATCCTGTTTCTTTGTGTAGCGGGAGCCCTGTCTTCCTTCCTCACTGATGATTCTGGAAGGGTGTGTGGATGGTTTACAATTTCCTTTCCTAGTCACCCCTGGGGCCAACGTCTTGCTTTTATAGGCTTTGTTCAATGACTATAAGGAATGTATTGCTATTCTTGAGCCAACATCTCCCAGACAGGGAATCTGGCTCCTATTTTGGCTCTAGTAAGATGGGCTAAAGCAGGAATAATATCCACTTAAGGGAAAAGGTAGAAGTGAGGCCCGTGTGTCCTAGGCATTTGGATATTAACACTCAGCTATGGGTGTTGTTTGTTTTGAAATTTTAGAAGAATACTCTGTATTAATTAATGCCTTATTACATAGAGTAGAATGCTTATGTAATTTATGTAAAATTTCTTTTGCTTTTTTTTTTTTTTTTTTTTTTGAGAGAGCCTCAAGCTGCCCCCCTGGGTAGAGTGTCATGGCATCACAGCTCACAGCAACCTCAAACTCCTGGGAGTTGGAGCTCCAGCAAGTCTCCTGCCTCCACCTCCCAAGTAGCTGGGACCACAGGCGCCCACCACAACACCTGGCGATTTTTTGGTTGCAGCCATCATTGTTTTTTGGTGGGCCCGGGCTGGATTAGAACCCGCCACCTTAGGTGTATGTGGCTGGTGCCTTAGCCACTTGAGCCACAGGCTCCGAGCTTCTTTTGCATTTTTAAGTGACTGATGTATTATTACTTGTACAATAATAAATGAATGAAAGCAGTTTGGTTTCTTTATTTTCCATGTATGACAGCCTAGTAGTTACTCATTAAACATACACTTTTCAAGTTAATCATAATTTTACTTCAAATAGATATTACTCTTTGGTCCAAATTACTCCTTTTTGAGGGGGTGGTATAATATAATGAATAAAAGTATGGGTTCTGGAGTCAGACTGTTGGCTTCAAATCCTGTTCTACTAATTACTAGCAATCTGAAGCCTGGACAGTCTACTTAACCCAGCAGTTCTCAACCTGTGGGTCACGAACTGTCTTAAAGGAACTGTATTAAAGGGTTGCAGCATTAGGAAGGCTGAGAACCACTGATTTAACCTCTCAGTAACAATGGGAATAAGATGACTACCTACCCTCATACGGATTAAATATGTGTAAAGTGTTTTGTATGGTGTCTCATAGGTAGTAAACATTCATTAAAGGTTAGACACTCCCTTATTTTCACAAGTTTCATGTGGCATATGCATTTTCGTGACCTGAATTATGTCCTACCCAAATTCATATGCTGAAGCCCTAACCCCTAGTACTTCAGAACATGATTGTGTTTAGAGATAAGGCCTTTAAAGACATAATTAAGTTACATGGGCTTGTCAGGGCAAGCCCTAACCTGACAGGAAGAGGTAACTAGGACACCAGCAACACAGAGGAAAGGACAACTCTATGAAGGCACAGCAAGAAGACAGCTGTCTTAGCCTGCTCAGCTGCTATACCAAAATGCCACAGAGTGGCTCATAAAAAACAAACATTATTTTGTCACAGTTCAGAAGCACAGGAAGTCCAACATCAGAGTGCTGGCAGACTCAGGGTCTACTGAGGATCTGTTTCCTCATAGAGGGCTCCTTCTTGCTGTCTCCTCACATGGTAGAAAGGGGGAGAGGTCTTTCTGGGGCCTCTTTTATAAGGGAACAAATCCATTCATGAGGGTTTTGGCCTCATAAGTAATCACTTCCTAACGGCCCCACTTCCTAATATGACTTCCTGGGGTTAGGATTTTAGCATAGGGATTTTGGGAGACAAACATTCAGACCACAGCAGTCGTCAACTGCAAGCTAAGCAAAGAGACCTCAGAAAAAAAACGAAACGATCAATACCTTGATCTTGGACTTCTAGCTTCCAGAATTGTGAGAAAGTAATTTTCTGTTGTCTCAGCCACTCAGTCTATGGTACTTAGTTATAGCCCTAGCAAACTAACATATGCATCAAAATTAAATATGATCAGAAAAAAATAAATATGGTAAAATACAAATGATTTGTTATTATCTTTTCTGACAATGTTCACTTGGTAGGATATCTCTAAAAGGTTTAATTTCGTGAGGCTGAAATCATAGCAGTTAAGAGCACTCACTGCACTGTATGGTAGTCTGGTTCTGCCACCTCCTTGCTATGTAACTGTAGGCAAGGAAAGCCTGGAGACATACATAAGGACTATAATAAGCTCCTGCACTTCTTGTGTGTGGTGGCATTAACTGAGATGTATGGCACAATGCCTGGCACATAATAAATAAATATTCAGGTAAAATTCTGTCTGTCTAGCTATCTAATTAATATCTAAATGCCTTCTGATGGGGGATGGGGCAAACGACTACATTTTTCTCAGCACTTAACGTTTTCTGCCTTTTATTCTTTTAACTAGGTAAGGCAGCTGAGGCCCATAGAAGTTGACTTTGCCAAGATTATACAGAGAGTATGATGGAGCTAAGCTTCACAAGCAGATCTGTCTGACTTGAAGACTCATTCTTTTCCCACCATAACCCATTACCTTTCCCATTAATGTTCTTTTTTTTTTTTTTTAGATGGAGCCTCAAGCTATCCCCCTGGGTAGAGTGCCATGGCATCACAGCTCACAGCAACCTCCAACTCCTGGGCTCAAGCAAGTCTCTTGCCTCAGCCTCCAAAGTAGCTGGGACTACAGGCACCTGCCACAACGCCCTGCCATTTTTTGGTTGCAGCCATCATTGTTGTTTGGCGGGCCCAGGCTGGGGATTCGAACCCACCACCTTAGGTGTATGTGGCTGGTGCCTTAGCCACTTGAGCCACAGGTGCCGAGCCCCCATTAATGTTCTAAAACACATAGGTCCTAGTATGTGGCTCATGGTGCCCACCCAGTACTTGCTTCCTAACACACACATGTATTTTATGGGTGAGGGGTCATAGAGGGCAGGGCATTAGAAAATTAAATATCATTTTCAAAGGGTCTTCCTATATATGAAAGTAAAACAAAAAGGAGAAAGCAAAACAAAACCCAAACATTAAAAAGAGGTAATTCAAGCTTTGGAAATTCTACAGACCTGTAATGAAGATGGCCATGGGATAAGTGATTTATATTCTCACATTGCAGTGTCCTGATTTGAACCAGTAGACTACAGTTTCTAATGGATTAGAACTTGTGTAGCTATTGGACAAACCCCAATGTCTAATTTTAGGACAAAACTTGCTCCTGGCATATTTAATTCTAGTTAAATAAGCAAAGTGTGTTCTCAATTTGATTCCCAATATCAATTGCTAAATTATCATTCTTGATTTCATTTTGTAACTTTTCCACACTCCAATTAAAGAATCACATAACAGCTACCTATGGATTTTAAGATAGCCCAACAAGGCATTTTTCCAAGTAGTTTGTTTAAAAAAACAAACACAACAAGATAGTCATTTCTGGAATCATCTGGTCTTTATTAAATTACCTCCCAGAAAATGTTTAATTCTTTCATGTGAATCATTAACTCACGTATTTATTTACTTTTTGTTAAAAACAGTGTCTGTAAAAAGAGGTTGATGCTATGTTGATTCCAGTTTTTAAATGTCTCAATAAGAATGGCCATGTACATATTTCTACCACTTCACATAAAAAAACAGAACACCAAAACATATTTTCTCAATAGATGCTTAATGTGAACTACTTTGCTTAAGCAAGTATTTTAGTTTTGCTTTTTCCCTAGTTTTATACTGTGACAGGAGCTTGGTTTGCACAATCTTTGGATATTTGGGTTTAAAATATGCAATGATATATGTTCAAAAACTCTAATCCAGAAGAAATATTTAAAATGCCTACTGTAGAATACAATGCAAGCCTATAAGACAGTTAATTGGATTATTGGGGCAACAGAATGGAAGAGCAAAAGACTGAAAGTTATTTTTAAAAATCTTTGCATCTAAAAGAATGTTGGTAACGTCTTCAGCTATTTCTTTTCTCAGAATTTCATAATTCTCTTTATAGAGATCTTTCATGTCCTTTGTTAGGTAAATTCCAAGATATTTCATCTCTCTGCTGAAACTTTTCAAGCTAGAAGACGATGGTCATCGATCTTTAACCTCCTAAAACAAAATAACTTTCAACCCTGAATCCTGTATCCTGCTAAACTGAGTTTCATTTATGATGGAGAAATTAAATACTTTAATGATATTCACATGTTGAAGAAATTTGTCATAACTAAGCCAGCTCTCCAGGATATTCTCAGACCCATACTCCACAATGACAAGCACAATGCTCTACCACCAAAGTAAACTCACTCAGAAACTTTTAATCAAATTCCAACTTCCACAGTCGCAAAAGGATTAAAAATGTCCGCTGGACTTTTGAAAAGCTCGATACCCAAAATACTACCAGGCTTGTCAATACTCTTAATTAATGTGAATGACTTAAATTGTCCTCTGAAGAGGCACAAATTGGCTGACTGGATACAAAAACTCAAGCCAGATATCTGCTGCAGACAAGAATCTCATCTTACCTTAAAAGATAAATACAGACTCAGGGTGAAAGGATGGTAACAGAAAATGGAAATCAGGAAAAAGCAGATGTTGCAATTTTATTCACAGATACGGTAGGCTTTAAACCAACAAAAGTAAGGAAAGATAAGGATGGTCACTTCATATTTGTTAAGGATAACACTCAACATGATGAGATTTCAATTATTAACATTTATGCACCCAACCAGAATGTGCCTCAATTTATAAGAGAAACTCTAACAGACATGAGCAACTTGATTTTCTCCAACTCCATAATAGTTAGAGATTTTAACACTTCTTTGGCAGTGTTGGATAGATGTTCTGATAAGAAACTAAACAAATAAATTTTGGACTTAAACTTCACCATGTAACAATTGAATTTAACAGACATCTACAGAACATTTCATCCTAACAAAATGGAATATACATTCTTCTCATCAGCCCATGGAACATCCTCCAAAATTGATCACATCTTAGGTCACAAATCTAACCTCAGTGAAGTTAAAAGTATAAAAATTACTCCTTGTATTTTCTTGGATCATCATGCAATAAAAGTTGAACTCACCAATAACAGGTATCTGCAATTCATACAAAGTCATGGAAACTAAATAACCTTATGCTGAATGATAGGTGGGTCTTAGATGAGATTAAGAAGGAAATTGCCAAATTTTTGAAACAAAACAATAATGAAGACACAAATTATCAGAACACGTGGGATACTGCAAAGGCAGTCCTAACAGGGAAATTTATAGCGTTGCAAGCCTTCCTTAAGAGATTGGAGAGAGAAGAAGTCAATAACTTAATGGGACATCTTAAGCAACTGGAAAAGGAAGAACATTCCAACCCCAAGCCCAGCAGAAGAAAAGAAATAACTAAGATTAGAGAAGAATTAAATGAAATAAAAAACAAAACAATTATTCAAAAGATCAATGAATCAAAAAGTTGGTTTTTTGAAAAATTCAATAAAAGTGATAAACCTTTGGCCAGTCTAACCAAAAAATAGAAAATTAAAGTCAGGTGGCACCTGTGGCTCAAAACAGTAGGGCGCCAGTCCCATATGCCAAAGGTGGTGGGTTCAAACCCAGCCCTGGCCAAAAATTAAAGTCCATGATATCATCAATCAGAAATGACAAAGGCAGAATTAACAATTGACAGTTCAGAAATTCAAAAAATCCTTAATGAATACTACAAAAAACTTTATTCTCAGAAATATGAAAATCTGAAAGAAATTGACCAATACTTGGAAGCATGCCAACTTCCTAGACTTAATCAGAAAGAATTGGAAATGCTGAACCTACCTATATCAAGTACTGAAATGGAATCAACCATACAAAATCTCCCAAAAAAGAAGAGTCCAGGACCAGATGGCTTCACATCAGAATTCTACCAAACCTTTAAAGAGGAACTAGTACCTATATTACTTAACCTTTTCCAAAACATCGAAAAAGAAGGAATACTTCCCAACACATTCTATGAAGCAAATATCACCCTGATCCTCAAACCAGGAAATGACCCAACAAGAAAAGAAAACTATAAACCAATATCTTTAATGAACATAGATGCAAAAATAGTCAATAAGATCCTAGCAAACAGAATCCAGCAACATATCAAATGAATTATACACCACGACCAAGTGGGTTTTATCCCAAGGTCTCAAGATTAGTTCAATATACATAAAACTATAAATATAATACATCACATAAACAAACTAAAAAACAAAGACCATATGATTCTCTCAATAGGTGCAGAAAAAGCTTTTGACAATATCCAGCATCCTTTCATGATCAGAACACTTAAGAAAATAGGTATAGAGGGACTTTTCTTGAACTGATAGAGGCCATCTACAGCAAACCCACAGCCAACATCATATTGAATGGTGTAAAATTGAAATCATTTCCACTCAGACCAGGAACCAGGCAAGGTTGCCCATTGCCTCCACTGCTTTTTAACATCGTAATGGAAGTCTTAGACATCACAATCAGGCAAGAAAAGGTGATCAAGGGTATACAAATAGGGTCAGAGGAGATCAAACTTTCACTCTTTGCAGATGATATGATTTTATACCTGGAAAACCCCAGAGACTTAACCACAAAACTCTTAGAAGTGATCAAGGAATACAGTAGCATCTCAGGATACAAAATCAATACTCACAAATCAGTAGCTTTTATATATACCAGTAATAGTCAAACTGAAAAAACAGTCAAGGACTCTATTCCCTTTACGGTTGTGCCAAAGAAGATGAAATATTGGGAATTTACCTAATAAAGGATGTGAAAGATCTCTAAAAGAGAATTATGAAACTCTGAGAAAAGAAATAACTGAAGATGTTAACAAATGGGGAAACATACCATGCTCATGGCTAGGAAGAATCAAGTAATCTCATTTCATTGTGGGCAAGGGATTTGAACAGACGCTTCTCTGAAGAAGACAGGTGCATGGCCTACAAACACATGAAAAAATGCTCATCATCTTTAATCATCAGAGAAATGCAAATCAAAACCACTTTGAGATATAACTCCCATAAGAGTGGCTCACATAACAAAATCCCAAAACTACAGATGTTGGCATGGATGTGGAGAAAAGGGAACACTTCTGCACTGCTGGAAAGAAGTATGGAGAATACTCAGGGATCCAAAAGTAGACCTGCCATTTGATCCTGCAATTCCTCTACTAGGTGTATATCCAAAAGACCAAAAATCACTTTACAACAAACATATTTGCACCAGAATGTTCACTTCAGCTCAATTCATAATAGCCAAGTCATGGAAAAAGCCCAAGTGCCCATCCACCCATGAGTGGATTAATAAATTGTGGTATATGTATTCCATGGAATATTATGCAGCCTTAAAAAAAGATGGAGACTTTACCTCTTTTACGTTTACATGGATAGAGCTGGAACATATCCTACTTAGTAAAGTATCTCAAGAATGGAAGAAAAAATATCCAATGTACTCAGTACTATTATGGAACCAATTTACAATCACTCACACTTTCATATGAAGAATAGATCACAATTATGGCCCACGATGAAGGAGTGATGGGAGGATTGGAGAGGAGGGGGGAGGTCAAATCAAGGGAGGGTGAATGGTGGGATCACACCTATGGTGCATAATGAAAGGGTACATGTTGGATCTATTAGTATAGAGTATAAATGTCTTAACACAATAATTAACTAAATGAGATGAGATATATATTAACTAGTGTGATGTAAGTGTTCCTAATTCTGTATGAAATCAGCACATTGTACCCCAGAAATGCATTAATGTATGTATGTTCTATGTGTTTATGATTTAATACAAAAAACAAAAGAATATTGATAGAACATAGTTTGAGGCAAATACACAAAGAATTAAGAACACTTTTCTGGCTACTCTTGTGCAAATTCAGGAGTAGTAACTCTCCGGCAAGGCTCCGAAGTTATTATAAAGGGCCTGAAAATCCATATATTCTCCAAGAACAGATTGAGAGCTGCATAAAGAAAAGACTCCCCTCTTAAAAGAGCTTGGGAACCATTGCCCTAGCTCCCCTTTGACTTTGTTCCTTCTGCCTCTTCAGGAATAGAGGAATAAGAATGGGGTAACAGGCAACAGTGGTGGTGGGGAGAATGGTAAAGCACAGTCCGATGCCATTCTCATTAACCAGCAGATGCAGGATGAAGTAGAGCCGGGATGCTGTTTCTCCCTGTTCTATTCTCACTCAAGTATTGAGTTAACGTGCCCTCAAAGAAAGAATAAAACCGCTATATGGAAAATGACTATTTTTACCTCAGTTTCTGTGATGTGGGGTCCTTCAAAATGACTGGCAGGGTTGGGAGGGTTTCTGAATAGAGCAGGCTGTTAAATTATATCGTTGCCCAAATCAAGATAATATCAAATTGAAAAAGAATCAGTCGAATTTCCAGTCAAATTGGCAAGTGAATGAATGCTTCAACTCATCCTGAATGTGCTAAACATATGGTAATGATAGATCAGAAAACCCAAAGGCCATTGCTGGGCTCAAAAAACAAAACTAACTTCTTTGTGGACCAGAAACACAACAGAAATGCAAAGTAGTGAGCTGGGCTGGGCGAGAGTTGCAGCTTGTTAGGGTCTGGATCTTGAAGTGGCAACTGGAAATTCAGGTTTTATGGAATATGCAGGCTAAAATGCTCTGTCCAAGATGGAGATCAAAGCCAACCACATTACTGGAAGAAACTGGGGCTGGACTAAGGTAACCAACCATCCTGGTTTTCCCAGGACTCTCTCTCGCTCCTTCAGCACAAAATATCCTGAGTCCTAAGCAACTCTTTAGTTACAACCAAATGGCAATGGTTTGTCACTATTTCCCCCAGCCCCATGAAAGGAGGCTCAAGAAAATTGTTGCTGATACTGCCTGGGGCTGCACATTTAAGGAAGCTTTGGACCCAGGAAGGCAAAAAAACGAAAGAAAAACATCACTACAGCAACTGCTATGAACAGCTGGCTTAGTTACTGAATTGGCCACATTCCCAATATCAGTAAGGAGCAGGAGCCCTCTAAAGCCATTTTTAGAACATACTCTGGGCTGGAGTGTAGAATGGGGATAAAGGAAGATAGAAATATTTATCAAACTTGGAGATGAGCTGGGTAAGAGTGGCTCATACCTATAATCCCAGCACTTTTGGGAGGCTGAAACAGGAGGATCACTTGAGGAAAGGACTGAAGTTAGAGAGTTGACAGTTGCTCCCACCAAGGGGGCTGTAGTTCAGTAGTTCATTCAAACATAAACGACCCAACAAAGAGGGTGGAAAATGATGATGCAGGGAAGAGGAGAAAGTTGTAGAATTACTCTCACTGAGAGCTACTGGGATGAGATCTAGTGTACAAGTTACAGGGATATGAAGTTAGGGACATTTCTTTCATAGAAACAGGATGGAAAATAGAGAATACAGGCACAGACAGATACCGGCAGTGACTGCATATGGTGGTGGCAGGTGGATGGTCATGAAAGTTCTTTTCTGATTACTTCTATTCTCAGGGAAACAGGAAGCAAGGGCTGAAAAGGAAGATGAGGGAGGAAGTATTGGTGGTATGAGAAGGAGAGGGTGTAAAGCAGTGGATTAGTAGAGTGGGAGAATAAATAGGTTTGCCATGCTTGGTCTTTTTAATCCAATATATATTTTCAATTTTCTAACATTTTGCTGTTAAATATATCGATACAAAGAAAGCATCATTTTGGCTTGGCACCTGTAGCTCAGTGGTTAGGGCGCTGGCCACATGCATGAGGGCTGGTGGGTTCAAACCCCACCAGGGCCTGCTAAACAACAACAACAATAATAATAATGATAAATAGCCAGTGTTGTGGCAGGTACCTGTAGTCCCAGCTATTTGAGAGGCTGAGGCAAGAGAATTGCTTAAGCCCACGAGTTTGAGGTTGCTGTGAGCTGTGATGCCACAGCACTCTACTGAGGGAGTCATAGTGAGACTCTCTCAAATAAAAAAAGAAGAAAGAAAGTATCATTTTGATGCAAGTAATTATCAATGTACATCCATCTTTTCTATGCTACTTCAGACAAATAGCAAATCCTGCCCTCTCGTAAGGGTAGAAGTGTCTCAGAAATGTATAGCTAACAGTGGGTGGAATATTGGCAGAGTTGTAGCTTTCTTGTACATTGGTAGAATCTCAAATTGGTTCTCTGTCTTGAATTTCTTCTCTTGAATTTCTTCTTTGTTAAAAGACTACCTTCAAAAAACAATCAGCACATTATAATTTTAAATGTACTTATAATTGTGTATATTTCCCATGTATCTTAAGATTATTGCTCATGAGAAAACTAAGAAAAAAATTAATGTCATAGAAGGAAAGATTCTTTTCCTTTTTTGCAGGTTTTTTTTTTTTTTTTTTTTTTTTGCCAGGGCCAGGTTTGAACCTGCCACCTCCAGTATATGGAGCTGGCACCCTACTCCTTGAGCCACAGGAGCCACCCAAGGGAAAAATTCTTATTGTAAGAGGCTAGAATATTAGAAATGCTTTCAAAAATACCATAAAAAGCTCACATAGAAAGCTTAGAAAAAATAAGTGGCATTTTTTCATAGCCTGCAGGTATCATCTAATAAAATCATCTCAAATAAATAAGGGTGTAAGCAACGTCATAAATGTGCTATACATCAAAATTATAAATTCATAAAATGCCCGATGAAGTGACAAGGAGACTAATTATCATTTTATGTTTTTCCTATTGATTTTTCTCAGGAAAATAGAAAAGTAATCACAGTGTTTTACAGGATACAAACAGTATCTTTTTTTTTTTTTTTTTTTTTTTTTTTGAGACGGAGCCTCAAGCTATCCCCCCTGGGTAGAGTGCCATGGCATCAAGCTCACAGCAACCTCCAACTCCTG
>NW_003852397.1:7703830-7748856 GCF_000181295.1 Otolemur garnettii | reverse complement strand
CTACAGGCGCCCTCCACAACGCCTGGCCATTTTTTGGTTGCAGCCATCATTGTTGTTTGGCGGGCCCGGGCTGGGGATCCGAACCCGCCACCTTAGGTGTATGTGGCTGGCGCCTTAGCCGCTTGAGCCACAGGCGCCGAGCCTACAAACAGTATCTTGATGCTTCTAAATCATGTTACTCTCTAAAACTCTGTTTTTGAGAAAAAGGAATTGATACCTAAATTACTGGACTACACCTAACACATATATATTTTTCCAGAATTTAAACCTTTTGTAGGTTTAAATTGGTAGGATCATCCCAAATCCCCCTGTTATGAAATGTTTAGGCAGGTGTTCCAAAACAGGAATCTCCTGCATACACCCCACCCCTACTGCCCCCTGCAACATGCTGATTCAAAAGGACAAGTATCTTTACAACTGACACATTTTTTTAATAATGAGGTAATGGTTTTTCCTTGTGTGTGTGATGGTAAATTAACATTTAAGAAAATTAGGCCATTTCCTATAAATACTGCTCATGTTTGGATATAAGATGTTAAAAAATTATCATTAGGCTGGGTGCAACAGCTCATGCCTGTAGTCTCAGGACTTTGGGTAGCCCAGGTGGAAGGATTGCTTGAGCCCAGGAGTTTGAGGTTGCTGTGAGGTAAGATGATGCCACTGCCCTCTAGCCTGGACAACAGAATGAGATCCTGTCTCACCAAAAAAGTAAATAAATAATAATAAATAAACAAAAAGAAAAGAAAAAAGAGAAAAAATCATTATGAATATTCAAAACCAAGCAAAGACTCAATACCCTCTATTTTTTTGGTATATATCAAGCAAAATGAACCATATTAACTCACTGATTCCTAGGAAACATTTAGAGGTCTAAAAATGCTATTCTAATTCCTACTAAAAACATAGGGAAGCAATTATAATTCTCAGGTAGACTGTTTATTCTACTTAGTTCAAGTTTTTGCTTTTGAATGGCTTTGGGCAGTTTTTCACGCTTGGACAAAATTCATGTAGCCATTCTTAGGTAGGTTTGACCTTTTACAAATCTAGATAATTAAAAAAAAAAATCAGCTGAAAGTGAATAATACAAGTGTTCAAGTTAGGTCCACTCTATAATCAATCACAAGGGCTAGGAGAATGCCTGTGATGAGAGAGGCCTGTGCTCAGAAGTAGTTTCTGACAGGCTAAGAATACATATCAAAGAAACCTGGATCCCTTTACTGATATATTATAAATGATGAAACATTACTAGAGGGGGGCAAATTTTAACTAAAAAGTCTTAAAGGGCCATTCATATTTTCAGCCAGTTGTACCTCTTTTTTATTATTTATTTATTTATTTATTTTTAGGCTAGTCAAGTGAATCCGTGGGAGTGGAGAAGGAACAAAGGAATCTAATTGTACCTCTTAAAGTATAATCTCATGTTTTATTATTTATCCTAAATTCGTCTTTTCATTCCTTCACAGAAGGGAAATATAACTCAAGAACAAATTTCAGTTGTAACACCTCTTATGTAAGATATTCCTGATGAATAAGTCTTTAAAAATAATAGCTAGAATAAGCTTTGGGTTTTATTCATAGCTTTTTTTTTTCTTTTGTGGAGACAAGAGTCTCACCCTATTGCCCTTGGTAGAGTGCCATGGCATCACACAGCTCACAGCAACCTCCAACTCCTGGGCCTAGTTGATTCTCTTGCCTCAGCCTCCCAAATAGCTGGGACTATAGTCATCCACCATAATGCCTGGCTATTTTTTTGTTGCAGTTTGGCTGGGGCCGGGTTTGAACCTGCCACCCTTGGTATATGGGGCCAGCGCCCTACCCACTGAGCCACAGGTGCCACCCCTATTCATAGCTTTTAATCATCTCAGCAATTCTTTTTTTTTTTTTTTTTTTTTGAGACCGAGCCTCAAGCTGTCCCCCTGGGTAGAGTGCCGTGGCATTACAGCTCACAGCAACCTCCAACTCCTGGGCTCAAGCGAGGGGAGAGCTTGTCTCACATTGATTATTATACCAGTTAATCCCAAAGGCTTATTCAAACAATTAATGTGAAACAGAACTATAAAACTGGGGAAAACTGAAAGCCAGTTCAAATAAATCCTCTTGAGTGGAGTTTGTCTGATGCTTCCTTAAGAAAATGGAGTCCTTGGCAGTGCCTATGGCTCAAAGGAGTAGGGCACCGGCCCCATATGCCAGAGGTGGTGGATTCAAACCTAGCCTCGGCGAAAAACTGCAAAAAAAAAAAAAGAGAGAGAGAGAGAGAAAAGAAAATGGAGTCCCCAACTCAGCACCTGTAACACAGTGGTTAGGGCTCCAGCTACATACACTGAGGCTGGCAGGTTCAAACCTGCCCAGGCCAGCTAAGCAACAATGACAACTGCAACAGAAAAATAGCTGGGTGTTGTGGCGGGTGCCTGTAGTCCTAGTTACTTGGGAGGCTGAGGCAAGAGACTCGCTTAAGCCCAAGGGGTTGAGGTTGCTGTGAGCTGTGACACTACAGCACTCTACTGAGGGCAACATAGTGAGACTGTGTCAAAAAAAAAAGGAGAAAAAGAAAAGAAAAGAAAATGGAGTCAGTGTTTGCTTCAGCCTCTGTGTTGGCGAATACTACTAAGAACATGCTTTGCGGGTGGTGTTAGCCCAATACAGTCATACTTAGCTTTACCTATGAAGAAGCACCTTGCCTTATTCACTTACCTATCACGTAAGTACCTATTCTATATAATTAATTCTATTAAGATTAAGGGTTTAAACTTAATAACCTCAAACATTCTTTCCAAATAAAATTCTATGATTTCTATTTGTCTTAACTTCCATTTATAGATTTTGACAATTCTTAATACACAAAATTTGTCAGTTTGGTCATTGGTGGAGTGCTAATGCTTTCTTTGCATTCTGTTGGGTGATTTAAGACGTGGGGATGAAGTTTATCTAAGTAAATTCCTGTTAACAGTTATTCTAGACTAGCACTGTCCAATAGCAACAAAATATAAGCCAAAAATACAAACCACAAATGTCATTTAGAATTTTCTAGTAACTACATTAAAATAGTAAAAAGAAATGGGTAAAATTAATGTTAACATTTTGCTTAACACAGTATGTCCCAATCATTTTAATATACAATCAATATAAAATAATGATAAAGATATTTTTTAAAAAATCTTCAAAATCCAGTGTGTCCTTTACACTCCTAGAACATTTCAATTTGGACCAGCCACATTTCGAGTGCTTAATAGCCTTATGCAGCTGGTTAGTGGCTGCCGTATTGACAGCAGAGTTTAGAGGCTTGGTATGCAAAGTGTGGTATATGGACTGGGAGCACTGGAATCAGAAGTTAGTTTGTTAGAAATGCAAATCCTGGCCTAGCCTCTGTACTGCACTGGAGTGCAGTTTTGTCGTCAAAGCTCAGAGCAACCTCAAATTCCAGGGCTCAAGTGATCCTCCTGGCTCGGCCTCCCAAGTAGCTGGGACTATAGGGGCGCACCTTGATGCCTGGCTAATTAATCATTATTATCTTTTTTTTTTTTTTTTGTAGAAATGAGGTCTCACTATGTTTCCCAGGCTGGTCTCCAACTCCCAGCCATAAGCAATCCTTCTGCTTGAGCCACCCAAAGTGCCAGAATTGTAGGCATGAGCCACTACACCCAACCCCCAGTGAAACATTTAAACATTTTTATAACTTCCAGATTTCAAATTTATATAAGTTTTATGCTTCCTGGGTCTCTTGCTTCTGTTTTTATTTTTTTTAAATAAGGTTTCTTTTAGTTGCAAAGCCTAACTTTTTTATGCTATAGAAAAATCAGAGAATAAAAATGAGAAAATAAAATAAAAATAAAATAAAATAAAATAAAAGCCACTTATAATTGTACCAGCCAGAGATAAGTACTACCGACATTTTTGGTGTTTACCTTTTTATTCTCTAATATGTTATTTATTTATTTAGTTACCTAATACTAGAGACAGGGTCTTGGTTTGTAGCCCAGGCATAAAGGCATAAAGGCATAAAGGCAGTGGCATGATCATAGCTGACTGCAACCTAAATTCCTGGGCTCATCTGATCCTTCTGCCTCAGCTTCACAAGTAGCTGGGTATCTTATACCACCATGCCGAGCTAATTTTTCTATTTTTTTGTAGGAGTCTTGTGATGTTGCTCAAGATGGTCCCAGACTTTTGACTTCGAGTGATTCTCCTACCTCAATCTCCCAAAGGTCTGGGATTAAAGGTATGAGCCACTGTGCTTAGCCTATATAGTCTTATAAATAATTCAAATATCAACCTATAAGCTAAGGACTCTTTAAATCACTTCCTCAAATTCAGTCCTCCCCATAGAGGTAATTGCCATTATGAGTTTGAAGTATATTCTTTCAAATCTTGTAGGCATTTGAAAGAATATACAGGCACACAGGAACACAAGGCCATATTTGTATGACATGACATTTGTTTTGTCTTTAGAAAAACATCATTATGTGATATAGTTTTGTAACTTACCTTTTCACTTACAAATATATCAGCTACATCCTATCATTTATTCCAAACACTGATTTTTTTATCTTTGGTACAAATTTTAAAAAGTCAAGTATATTGAGTATATACAATATACTGTATATTGAGTATATATAGTACACTCAGTAAAAATTATAGTATATATATACAGCAAAATTAACATTTCTCAAGCATTCAGTCCAAGGAGCTTTGAAGAATGCCTAGTCATATAATAAGCACCACAATCAAGATATATAGAACAGTACATAACCCTCAAAAATTTCCTGTGCCAAATCGTCATTAAGAGGCACTTACGGCAGCTGCAGTAATCACAGATGTATCTTCTATCCCTATTATTTCGCCTTTTCTATAATGCTATATTAATTTGTTGTACATTTGTCTTTTGAGTCTGGTTTCTTTCACACAGCCTAATGTACTTGCAATTCATTTATATATTGTTGAACATATTGGTAGCTTGGTCTTTTTATTGCTCTATAGTATTCTATTCTATAGATGTACTTTGTATGAATGTGTGTTGATCCATTTATCAGTTAAAGGACAATAGGGTTGTTTCTAGTTTTTGGTGATTATGAATAAAGTTGCTATAAAAAATGATTTTCAGGTTTTCTTTTAGAATTTATTTTTTGCTTTTATTATATTTTATTATTTTTTTTTTATAGAGACAGAGTCTCACTTTGTGTCCTTCAGTAGAGTACACAGCTCACAGCAACCTCTGCCAACCCCTGGGTCCCTGGGTTTAAGTGATTCTCTAGCCTCAGCCTCCCAAGTAGCTGGGATTACAGGCACCTGCCAGAATGCCCGGCAATTTTTGGTAGAGACGGGGTCTCACTCTGGCTCTTGCTGGTCTCAAACCTCTGAGCACAGGTGATCCACCCGCCTCAGCCTCCCACGTCGCTGGGACAACAGGCATGAGCCACCACGCCTGGCCAACTTTCAGGTTTTTAAGTAAATATGCAGAATTGGGATTGATATTAGAAAACATCTTTTTTAATGGCTGCACTGTATTTTAGGACTTGAACGTATATGTACATTGTTTAATCAATCAATATTGAATATTTACTCTATGTTAGATGAGAATATAGTGAACATAATACTGGTCACTCTTGATCCCAATCCTTATGGAATTTGTTATTAATCAAATCCCCATTAATAAACATATAAGTTATTTCCAATTCCCCCTATCATTTACTTCAATCATTACCTATCATCAATATCTCCCCAGAAATTTTCCTAGTCTTCAAGAAAAAGAAAAATGAGCATTTAGGCAGCAGTCTTGTTTGAGAGAGATGCCTAACTCTAACAATGGTACTATGTTGAAAAGCTGATGTCAGAATCTAGCTCCCGGAAACTCTTGCATGTTTAGGGAAGAGAACTTGGAATCATCCTTCAAATTCCCAGGCCTGTCATTTTCAAAACTTAGTGTACGTTAGAATCACCTAAAAGATCCATTAAAATATAGATTTGTGGACTCCATTTCTGATTTAGTAAGTCTGGCATGGGGCCCAAGACTTTGCTATTTTTTGTTGTTTTATTATTTTACTATTTTTTATTAAATCATAACTGTGTACATTAATCGAATTATGGGGTACAATGTGCTGGTTTTATGTACAATTTGAAATACTTTCAGAAACTGGTTAACATAGCCTTCACCGCTTTTCTTTTAGTTATTGTGTTAAGACATTTATATTCTACACTTAGTAGATTTAACATGTACTCTTGGAAAATGCACCATAGGTGTGGTCCCACCAATTACCCTCCCTCTACCCATCCTCCCCCCACCCCTCCCCTCATCCTCCTCTTTCCCCTTCATCTTGGGCTGTAGTTGGGTTACCATTCATATAGAAGTGTGGGTATTTATAAATTGGTTTCATAGTAGGGCTGAGTACACTGGATACTTTTTCGTTCATTCTTGAGATACTTTGCTAAGAAGAATATGTTCCAGCTCCATCCATGTAAACATAAAAGAGGTAAAGTCTCCATCTTTTTTAAAGACTGCATAGTATTCCATGGTGTACATATACAACAATTTATTAATCCATTCATGGATTGATGGGCACTTGGCCTTCTTCCATGACTTAGCAATTATGAATTGGGCTGCAATAAACATTCTGGTACAAATATCTTTGTTATAAAGTGGTTTTTGGTCTTCTGGATATATACCTAGTAGAGGAATTATGGGATCGAATGGCAGGTCTATTTTTAGATCCAAACATCTTTCCAAAAGGAATGTATTAGTTTGCATTCTCACCAGCAGTGCAGAAGTGTTCCCTTTTCTCCACATCCAGGCCAATATCTATGTTTTTGGGAATTTGTGATGTGGCTAATCTTACTGGAGTTAGATGATTATCTCAAAGTGGTTTTGATTTGCATTTCTCTGATGATTAAGGATGATGAGAATTTTTTCAAGTGTCTGTAGGCCATGTGCCTGTCTTCTTCAGAGAAGTTTCTCTTCGAGTCCCTTGCCCACACTGAGATGGGATCACTTGTTCTTTTCTTGCTAATATGTTTGAGTTCTCTGTGGATTCTGGTTATTAAATCTTTGTCAGAGACATAACCTCCAAATATCTTCTATTCTGAGAGCTATCTGCTTGCTTTATGTACTGTGTTCTTGGCTGTACAGAAACTTTTTAGTTTGATCAGATCCCAGTAATGTATTTTTGGTGTTGCTTCAATTGCCCAGGGAGTCCTCCTCATAAAATATTCTCTCAGACTGATTTCTTCAAGAGTTTTTCCTGTACTTTCTTCCAGTATTTTTAGTTTCATGTCTGAAGTTTAAATCTTTTATCCAGTGAGAGTCTATCTTTGTTATTGGTGAAAGGTGTGGGTCCAGGTTCAGTCTTCTACAGGTTGCCAGCCAGTTCACCCAGCACCATTTGTTAAATAAGGAGTCTTTTCCCCACTGAATGTTTTTGATCGGCTAATTGAAGATCAAATGACTATAAGTATCTGGGTTCATCTCTTGATTCTCTATTCTGTTCCATACATATACCTCTCTGGTTTTGTGCCAGTACCATACTGTTTTGATCATTATCAATTTATAGTATAGTCTGAGGTCTGGCAGTGATTCCTCTTGCTTTGTTTTATTTCTGAGTAATGTCTTAGCTCTTTGAGGTTTTTTCTGATTCCATATAAAACAAATTATTTTTTGTTGTTGTTGCAGTTTTTTTGGCTGGGGCCAGGTTTGAACCTGCCACCTCCAGTATATGGGGCCAGTGCCCTACTCCTTGAGCCACAGGCCCGCCCAACAAAGTATTATTTTTTTGAGGTCTTTAAAGTATGACAGTGGTGCTTTAATAGGGATTGTAATAAAATTGTATATTGCTTTGGGTAGTATGGATAACAATGTTGATTCTTCCCAGCCATGAGCATGGTATGTTTCTCTATTTGTTAACATCTTCAGCTGTTTCTTTTCTTAGAGTTTCATAGTTCTCTTTATAGAGATCTTTCACATCCTTTGTTAGGTAAACTTCCAAATATTTTATCTTCTTTGGCACTACTGTAAAAGGAATAGACTCCTTGACTTTTTTTCAGCTTGACTATTACAGGTATATATGAAGGCTACAGATTTGTGAGTATTGATTTTGTATCCTGAGATTCTGCTGTATTCCTTACACTTCTAAGAGTTTTGTAGTTGAATCCTGGGGTTTTCCAGATATACAATCATATCATCTGCGAAGAGTGAAAGTTTGATCTCCTCTGACCCTATTTGTATGCCCTTGATCATCTTTTCTTACTTGATTGTGATGCCTAAGACTTCCATTACAATGTTAAAAAGCAGTGGAGACAACAGGCAACCTTGCCTGGTTCCTGATCTGAGTGGAAATGATTTCAGTTTTACACCATTCAATATGATATTGGCTGTGGGTTTGCTGTAGATGGCCTCTATCAGTTTAAGAAATATCCCTTCCATATCTATTTTCTTAAGTGTTCTGATCATGAAAGGATGCTGGATATTGTCAAAAGCTTTTTTTGCATCAATTGAGAGAATCATAGGTCTTTTTTTTTTTTTTAAGATAGATGACAGAGAATTTTTTTTTTTAAGATACCATTATTGCTTTGTTGTTGTTGTTGTTATTGCAGTTTTTGGCCAGGGCTGGGTTTGAACCCGCCACCTCTAGTATATGGGGCTGGCACCCTACTCCTTGAGCCACAGGTGCCACCCGAATCATAGGTCTTTGTTTTATATTTTGTTTATATGATGAATTATATTGAACCAGCCTTGAGATCATGGGATAAAACCCAGTTGGTCATGGTGTATAATTTGTTGGACGTGTTGCTGGATTCTGTTTGCTAGGATCTTATTGAATATTTTTGCATCAATATTCATTAGAGATATTGGTCTGTAATTGTATTTTCTTGTTGGGTCTTTTCCTGGTTTGGGCATCAAGGTGATGTTGCTTCATAGAATGTGTTGGGAAATATTCCTATTTTTTCTATATTTTGGAAAAGGTTAAGTAATATAGGTACTAGTTCCTCTTTAAAGGTTTGGTAGAATTCTGATGTAAAGCCATCTGGTCCCAGACTTTTCTTTCAGGGGAGATTTTGAATAGTTGATACTATTTCAGAATTTGATATAGGCCTGTTCAACATTTCCACTTCATTCTGGCTAAGTCTAGGAAGGTGGCATGCTTCCAAGTATTGGTCTATTTCCTTCAGATTTTCGTATTTCTGAGAATAGAGTTTCTTGTAATATTCATTAAGGATTTTTTGAATTTCTGAGGCATCTGTTGTTATTTTGTCTTTGTCATTTCTCAGTGATGAAATTAGAGATTTTACTCTTTTTTTTTCTGGTTAGGTTAGCTAAAGGTTTATCTATTTTATTGACCTTTTCCAAAAATCAACTTTTAGATTTATTGATCTGTTGTATAATCCTTTTGTTTTCAATTTCATTTAATTCTGCTCTAATTTTGGTTATTTCTTTTCTTCTGCTGGGTTTGAGATTGGAATGTTCTTCCTTTTCCAGTTGCTTGAGATGTCCCATTAAGTTGTTAACTTCCTCTCTTTCCATTCTCTTGAGGAAAGCTTGCAATGCTATAAATTTCCCTCTTAGGACTGCCTTTGTGGTATTCCAGAGGTTCTGGTAATTCATGTCTTACTTATCATTTTGTACCCCAAATTTGGTAATTTCCTTTTTAATCTCATCTATGACCCAGCCATTTTTCAGCATAAGGTTATTTAGCTTCCATGTTTTTGTAGGAGTATGCAGATTCCTGTTGTTACTGAGTTCAACTTTTATTTCATGTTGGTCCAAGAAGATGCAAGGAATAGTTTCTATTCTATTAAATTTGCTGAGGTTAGACTTGTGACCTAAGATGTGATCAATTTTGGAGGATGTTCCATGGGCTGATGAGAAGAATGTGTATCCAGGTTTGTTAGGATGAAATGTTCTGTAGTTGTCTATTAAATCCAATTGTTGAATAGTTAAGTTTAAGTCTTTATTTGCTTATTTAAGTCTTTATTTGCTTAGTTTCTTATTGGAGGATCTATCCAACACTGCCAAAGAGGTGATAAAATCTCTGACTATTATAGTGCTGGAGGAAATCAAGTTGCTCATGTCCATAACAGTCTCTCTTAAAATTGAGGCACATTCTGGTTGGGTGCATAAATGCTAATAATGAAATCTCATCATGGTGAGTGTTACTCTTAACAAATATGAAGTGATCATCCTATCTTTCCTTACTTTTCTTGGTTTGAAGCCTATTGTATCTGCGAATAAAATTGCAACATCTGCTTTTTCCTGATTTCCATTTTCTGTTACCATCCTTTCACCCTGAGTCTGTATTTATCTTTTAAGTTAAGATGAGATTCTTGTCTGCAGCAGATATCTGGCTTGAGTTTTTGTATCCAGTCAGCCAATTTGTGCCTCTTCAGAGGACAATTTAAGCCATTCACATTAATTGAGAGTATTGACAAGCCTGGTAGTATTTTGGGTATTGAGCTTCTCAAAAGTCCAGTGGACATTTTTAATCCTTTTGTGACTGTGGAAGTTGGAATTTGATTAAAAGTTTCTGAGTGAGTTTACTTTGGTGGTAGAGCA
The DNA here is from genome assembly GCF_000181295.1 of Otolemur garnettii. Taxonomy (NCBI): domain Eukaryota; kingdom Metazoa; phylum Chordata; class Mammalia; order Primates; family Galagidae; genus Otolemur; species Otolemur garnettii. Next base: position 7,738,322 of record NW_003852397.1, on the reverse strand, counting down.
TTGTGCTTGTCATTGTGGAGGATGGGTCTGAGAATATCCTGGAGAGCTGGCTTAGTTATGGCAAATTTCTTCAACATGTGAATGTCATTAAAGTATTTAATTTCTCCATCATAAATGAAACTCAGTTTAGCAGGATGCAGGATCTAGGGTTGAAAGTTATTTTGTTTTAGGAGGTTAAAGATTGATGACCATTGTCTTCTAGCTTGAAAAGTTTCAGCAGACAGATCTGTAGTCATTCTAATATTCTTCCCCTTATTGGTTACAGTTTTCTTTCGTCTGGCTGCTTGCCAAATTTTCTCCTTCATATTAACTTTGGCAAAGTTATGTGTCTGGGAGATGCTTATATTTGGATTGAGTCATGCTGGGGTTCTGAAACTGTCTGCTATCTGAATTTCAGAATCTCTTGCCATGTTTGGGAAGTTTTCCTCAATTATCTCTTGGAGTAGAGTCTCTGGACCTTTCTAAGCAACCTCATCGCATTCAGGAATTCTTATAAGGTGAATACTAGTTTTTTGTGTGTTAACCCTCAGTTCTCTGAGAGAATGATCAGTTTTTGCTCTCCTCTTCCTCTTTGAGTGTTTGGGAGCATTCAAAAGCTTTGTCTTCAATGTCAAAATTCCTTCTATGTGCTCCATTCTCTTACAGAAGGATTCTACTGTATATCTTATATCTTGGAGGGCTGCAAATTCTTTTCTCAATGAGTCAGAATCTTTGGTGATTTTGTCTTTGAATTCATTGAATTCTTGAGACAACTTCGGCTTATTCCTAGAATTTCTAATTCTAGGTTTACTTCCATTCTGTTAATCTTATTGGTCATCCAAATTCCAAACTTGATTTTTCACATCTCATTTGTTTATGAATCGGATCTTCTGGTGTGTCTGCCTTGTTGTTCCTTGGGGGAGTCAATCTACTCTGATTATTCATGTTGCCAGAGTTTTCCTACTGATTCTGCCCATGATTATTTTTCACCATTTGGCTAGATGAGCAGGCAAGGTGAAATTGGACTTGGGGCTCCTGGAGTAGTGATTAACCAGCCCTTTGCCCAAGAGGTGGGACTGACTGCAGCTTTTCCCCTATAGCTTTGCAAAGGACCTGTACAGTACTACAGCCTGAGACACTGGGGACCTGCTTGGTGTGGTGAGGCTAGGTGGCTCTGTCTTGTATTCATCTGGTCTCTGTCCAATCCTAGTGAATCAGTAACTCTGGGTTGAAGTCTCAGCTGTGGAGAAATATAAGCAACAAAAACACCCTGCCCTCCATGGGCAACAACTGGAAATGGAAAATTTTATTCCTTTTCCTTTTAAAGGAAAAATTTTCCTTCCCACAATAACACAACCAGGGCACCACCTTGGATGGTCTTCAGGTGATTGGCCCAGGCCAAAAGTTCCAAATCAATTGTCCCAGTAAGCACTAAGTCTCAAGTGGGAGAGTTCAAAGGTCTCTAGCAACGAGATAGCAGGGGTCTGCTGGCAGCCTGAGTGTGGCTTGCTCTGGTGCTCCATGGAGTCAGAAGGGTCCACCCAGCAAATGAGTTAGTTCAGGGAGGTTGATGCCTCCTTCCCCACCTTGCACTTCTGTCACACCCAGTCACTGGTAACCTAGCAGGAGGACTGTGGCCCAGTTCTGTCTAATGAGCAGATGAGCCAGGGGTTTTCACCTGCCTGAGTCATAGGGAGATCTACCTCTCCTTGGCCAGGTTGCCACATTCTGCTACCAGTGGGCAGGGGGAGGTGAAGCCTGACTACGTTGGGTGCTTAATGGAAGCTGAGGAGTGTCACGCAGTTCCAGCCCCACCCAAGATTGATGTTGCTGCCACTTATGTTCTTGTGGAATTTGCATTTCTGTCCCAGCTATATTCCACTGCAGGCCACGTGCTGTTTGAGTCCAAAGAAACTGTGACTCAGCCCTGCCCCGTGCTGCTGCCATAGCACCAATTCTCAAGGAGCTGGCATCTCTGTCTCTGCTGCACTCTGTTTTGGAGCTGGTGTGGTTAGAGGTCACAAAGGGCTCTAAGTTCCTGTCCCTCCCTGAGTTGATGCCACTACCATGCCTGCTTTTGTCCCAGCTATGCTCCACTGGGGCCCATGTGCATCTTGGGCTCACAAAAGCAGCAATTCTGACTCAGCTTTGCCTTGGGACTATGCTGCCTCTGCACGTGCGTATTCTAGTCTCCATCCCCACTGCACCCTGCCTGGGCAGGTACTGCCTCAAGCATACCCTTTGCTCACGGGGCTTGCATATCTGTGGCTGCCACTGGAGTGGAGGCCCTACTCCTTCTGGTTGCTAAGAGAGACCAGAAGTGTTTCTCCAAAATATCACTCTATTATTGCCAGCTGCTGCTGCGCTATGCCGTGGGGCTCCATTTCTCCTCTCCTATGGCTCCCTCGCAACACTGTCCCTGCTTTACACCTGTGCTGCTGATTCAGCACAGATTTGTAACAGTCCATGCTTTGTCCATACCTCTCGAGAAAACACCCATGAGTCTGGACTCTGTGGGCAACAGGCTTCCAGACCTCGGGGTAGGAATGGAGGGGAGTGCTGGAAGTTCAGAATTGTGGGTAGAGTATATGTTCAGTTTTATGCCTGGCGGGAGAATGCCATGGTACACTAGTGGGTCCTCTCTGGGGAAGGAGATTGGTTTTCAGCGGCTCTCTCCCCTGGAATAGAAAAAGAAGAGATCTGAACTCTGCTTGCTTGTTTGTAGAAAGTACTTTGAGAGCTGTTCTCATGGGGGAGGGACTCCCATTGCTTTGCAATGGGTTTTGTACCTATTGTTTGTTTCCTTAGGGTCCCAGCTCACCTCAGCAGGCGTGATGTGCGCTCTTTAGTCTTCCTTCTGAGCTCAGCTCCAGACCATTAACTTACTTGATAAACTTCTGTCCTTTAACTCTCCTTGTGTATGGGAGCTTCTGTGGAAAGCTGGCTCCAGTCGCCATCTTGCCTCCTCCCTCCTCCTCTTCTTTTATTTTTAAATCCCATATTAATATAAAGGTATGTACAATTAGGTTAAATTGTTTGCATTTATTAGGTTAAAGTCCAAGTTGCAGTTGAGCCCTTTACCCAGGAGCTGTGCCATATGCCCCTACATTGTACTTAATAGGTGAGCACTTACCACATCCCCACTTCTTGAATTTAAATGTTTTTCTCTCGTGTGTGTGTGTGTGTGTGTGTGTGTAGTTGTTCATCTATTAATTTCAGATTAATATTGAGTAAACTGCATGCTTGCTTTTCTATTCTTGTGATACTTTACTTTCTGCTCCTTGTCCCTAATCATCACAGAAATGCAAATCAAAACTACCCTGAGATATCACCTAACCCCAGCAAGAAAAGCCCACATCACAAAGTCCCAAAGCTGCAGATGCTGGTGTGAGTGTGGAAAGAAAGGAACACTTACTTATACACTATTGGTGGGACTGTAAACTAATACTGCCTTTTAAAAAAGAAGTATGAAAAATCCTCAAAGAACTAAAAATAGACCTTCTAGACCTTCAATTTAATCTCACAATCCCAGTACTCTGAGTATGTACTCAGAAGAAAAAAAAAATTATTTTACCATACGTACATGTGCATTTGAATGTTTAGAACAGCTCAATTCACAATTGCAAAGATGTAGAAAACAACCCAAGTGCCAATCAACCCATAAATGGATAAATGCACTGTACTATATGCATACCATGGAATACTATTTGGCCATAAAGAAAGATGGAGACTCCATATCCTTTGTATTTAACTGAAAGGAGTACTAGCATTTTTTTTTTTTTTAAAAGAAATAGGGTCTCACTCTGTCACCCAGGCTTGAGTGCAATAGTATGATCATAGCTCACTGCAGTCTTGAACTACTGGGTTCAAGCCTCAGCCTCCTAAGTGCCTAGGGATATGGGTATGCACCACTATGCCTGGCTAATTTATTAAAAAATATTTTTTTGAAGTGACAGTGTATTAGTATGTTGTCCAGGCTGGTCTTGAACTTCTGACTTCAAGCAATTCTCCTACCTCAGCCTTCTAAAGCACTGGGATTACAGATGTGAGCCATATTGCTGGCCAAAGTTTGCATTTTTAACAAAGTTCCCAGGTGAAGTTAATGCTGCTTATCCTAGGAACATACTTTTCAAGAACTGCTTTAAACTACTTCTGGCAATTTTTGAGCCTGATATCTTAAATTTGGAAGTGACTTCATATCATGTTAGGAATTTGATCTAGAAGTAGCTATCCTTGAAATTATTGGAGAAGTTATTGATGCAGAAGAGATATGTGTGTGCCTGGGACTCCTCTGTAGGATCACCTTTCAACTCCAGTTGTTTAAGATTTTATTTTCACTTCTCTTGAGTTACTATCTTCAGGTAGGTTCTCTCCTAAGTTGTGCTATTTGGCAGGGGAGCTTGTTCTCTGTCACTCTCATCACCACCAGAAGCAAGGAAGGGCTTCCTGCTTGGAAGGTTCTAATGGTGAATTGTCTTAATATTAAGCTCAAGAGTTAATCTCTTTTGGGTTAGAGGGGGCTTAGTATCCTAGCTGCAGGAGCCTTGTGAAAGTTCTAGGTACCTACCTGAGACTTCAGAAGGGCTAGGGGGAACATGCTTAGCCTGGACTTAGTGGTGTGTGTGTGGGCGGGGGCAGTCTTAGGGCATGAATTAGCTGCAGGGGCCAGGTCATTCAGGCAGAAGAGGCAGAGTTGCTTAGAGCTGTTGGTTGAGTATGAAGTTAACTGCAGGAAAGGTTTTCTGGTTTCCTCCCCTTAGCTAGTTTGGTAGGCAGGTACAGTTAAAGGATCTATGGCAGGGGTCCTCAAACTTTTTAAACAGGGGGCCAAGTTTACTGTCCCTCAGACCATTGGAGGGCCGGACTGCGGGCCCCGGGACAGGTTGGCTGCTAAGCAGGACAGGCAGCGGTGGCAAAAACATCCAGCGGGCCGAATAAATGTCCTGGGTGGGCTGTAGTTTGAGGACGCCTGATCTATGGTTTCATTCCTGATACCAGCTGTATAACCAGTTTTAGCATTCACTAGGTCCACCACTGATTCTTGAGAAATTTTTTCATCTGTAAAATGAGACACCACCTTCCCCTCTCAGGATTATTGAGGATGACTATAATAACATATGTAAGGCCACTACTTAGCATGGAACTTAACATACAGTAGGCTCCCTTTTATCTAATGGGAGCATGGATTGGGGGAGAGCTGTGGTTCACCATGCTGTGGGACCTTTAGTTGACTCATCGTATAGTATGGCTGGTTTTCTTTGTATATAAGGGTGCTGGTATTACTTCCTTTGGAAAATGAAGCTAGCTAGGTTTGGAGGGTCTTCTGTTAAGTCACTCTCAAGCACCCGCATCTTCTGGAAGGCATATAAGATTGGAGGCTATAGAAGCTGATGGGTTAACAGCCACACCACACTAGCATTTGAAGACTCACGATTGAGGAGGACTATTCACAATATGCAACTTAGGGCGAGAAGGGACAGGGCTGACTTATTTTAACCATTCATTTTACAGATTATCCTGGCAGGCTGGGTGAACACTCCAATTTGGGGGATTCCTATGAACTGGCCTTGTTTTCAGCCACTCCACTCTTTGTGAATCTTGTCCCCTTTGTTTTTCCATTATATGTGTACCAAAGGAGGAGAAATTGATTAACACAGTTCTGTGTCCCAAAGTCTTGCTCAAACAGTATTTTAGAAAAGTAGGAATTTAAGGTCAATTTGAAAGAGTAAGAATATAGGTTGGCATGACAGAAGCAGTGGAGCCCATCTTTTTGCTTCCATCAGTCATTTCCAGACACTCTAAAAGGTTATACTACTTATATATTCACTATAAGCATTATCCCAACAACTTGACTTCAGATTTGTTGTTAGTTTAGTACCTATGTTTATATTTCAATTTTATGTTTTAACAGTCAAAAATCTTTTCTTGTTAAGTATGCTTTGGCCACTGAAAATGATTTTTTACCCAAGTCAGAAACTTACTCAAAGAAGAAAATAAGCAGAAGCCCATTTCTTAAAATGTCTGTAAAACATAAACTTTAAATACATCCTAGCATATTTGTTTTATAAAGGAAGGTTTCTTTTCTGGGTTCATTTTTTTTTAAAAAAAGGTATAAAAACAAACTCTACTAGAAGAGGAAGTGGTAAGAAGTTTGAGAATGGCATGCACAGAGTAGACTCCTGTCTTGAGTTCTTGCTACATTTGCTAAGAGCTAAGGACCCATCACAACAAGTACCTGTCACAGGACAGGATGGCTCCCCAACTCCCCCAGAACAGGAATGATTTCAGAATGATATATACAAAGTGAGCTCCTTTCTCCCCACTATCTTCTCTGAGTTCCTGCTCCTTTTACTGAGAGAACTAAGGACCTGTCACGCACATAATACTTATTACAAGATAGCTTGATTCCCCATTCCCTCATCCCTCTTTCTTAGCCGAGAGGAAGACAGGTGGTGGTGTTCCCTAGTATTATTCCCTAAACTGCAAAAGGGGCATTTCTCATTGAAATGATGTTAAAATGGTGGGGAGGTTTCCCTTAAGTATGAATTAGGTAAGTTACTTAGAACTAGACTGAAAAGCTAATGGCTACGTTAAGATTATTTCTATGAAAAACAGATTTGTAAGTCTAATAATTGGATAACCACCAACAGGCTTTTGAAATACAATCTAGCTGAGCATGGTGGCTGATGTCTGTAATCTTAGCATCTTGAGAGGCTGAGATGGGAAGATCTTTTGAGGCCACATGTTCAAGATCAGTTTAGACAAAATAGTGGAACCCCATCTCATAGCTAGACATGATGGCACACACCTATAGTCCCAGCTATTTGGGAGGATGAGGCAGGAGGATTCCTTCGCCCAGGAGTTCGGGCAGTGACCTATGATTATGCTGTTGTACTCCAGCCTGAGTGATAGAGGGAAACCTTGTCTTAAAAAACAATTCAGGGGGGCACCTGTAGCTCACTGGGTAGGGTGCCGGCCCAATATACCAAGGGTGGAGGGTTCGAACTCGACTCCGGTCAAACTGCAACAAAAAATAGCTGGGCATTGTGGCAGGCACCTGTAATCCCAGCTACTTGGGAGGCTGAGGCAAGAGAATTGCCTAAGCTCAAGAGTTGGAGGTTGCTGTGAGCTGTAATACCACGGCATTCTACCAAGGGCAACAAAGTGAGATTCTGTCTCAAAAACAAACAAACAAAAAGCAATACAAAACAATCTGCCATAGATTGGGAAATGGCTATTTTTATAATTTTGATTTACACAAATTCTTTCAGGTATGCATTACACAACAAGCATTTCTTGAGTTATTGACCATCTGTTACATCAATAATCACAGTACTTGTATAATCACTAAAAGTTCAAACATAACTTGGGGATTGATCATGCTATTTGCTTTACTTTTGTAAATGTTTAAAAATTTTCATTTTTTTCATAAGAATATTAAAACAATCTGTTAAATTTTCATAAGATTATTAAAAAAATCTGTTAAAATATAAGTTTGATGAATCTCCCCCAAATCAGGCTGAAATTGGGTGGCAACATAAGAACCCCTAATAGAAGTAAAAGCTAGAATTCTGAATCGCAGCTACAATATAGACAGTAAACTATCAAAACATTGAAAAAATTTGAAATAATGTATCTATTTGGGATCTTGCAAAATCTCACATCACTGTTATTTCCAATTAGGGAAGTCTTTTGGGCTGGGCTTGGTGGCTCACACTTCAACAATCCTAGCTCTCTGGGAGGATATCTTAAGCTCAGGCATTTCAGACCAGCCTGAGCAAAAGTGAGCCTCCATTTCTACTAAAAACAGAAAAATTAGCCGGGAGTTATGGTGGGTGCCTATATTCTCAGCTATCAGGGAAACTGAGGCAGGAGGATCACTTGAACCCAGGAGTTTGAGGTTGCTGTGGGCTAGGCTGATGACACAGCACTCTACCTGGGTGACAGAATGAAACTCTGCCTCAAAAAAAAAAAAAAGTCTTTCAAACTTAAAAATCTAAGACCTGACACTATGAAACTACCAAAAGAAAACATTAGGGAAAATGCTGTAGCACATTGGTCTGGGTGAGGACTTGTTGGACTTGAGTTAATACCCCTAAGCATAGGCAACCAAAAACAACTGGATAAATGGGATCATGTTAAAGTAAAACGCTTCTGCACAGCAAAGGAAACAATCAACAAAGTGAAGGGAGAACCCACAGAATGGGAGAAAATATATGCAAACTACTCATCTGACAAGGAATTGATAACTAGAATATGCAAGGAGCTTCAACAACTCAATAGGAAAAAAAATGATCCTATTGAAAAATGGGCAAAGGATCCAAACAGACATTTCTCAAAAGATATACAAATGGTCAAGTATATGAAGAAATAACCAGCATCATTAGTCATCAGAGAAATGCAAATCAAAACTACAATGAGGGGCGGCACCTCTGGCTCAAAGGAGTTGGGCGCTGGCCCCATATACTGGAGGTATATGGTAAGTTCAAACCTAGCCCCAGCGAAAAACCGTAAAAAACCCAAAAAAACGAAAAACTGTAATGAGATACTGCCTCTCACCCCAGTTAAAATGGCTTTTATCAAAAAGACAGGCGATAATGAATACTGGAGAAGATGTGGAGAACAGGGAACCCTCATACACTGTTGGTAGGAACGTTACAACCACTATGGAAAACAGTATGGAGGTCCCTCAAAAAATTAAAACAGAGGCTCAGCGCCTATAGCTCAACTGGCTAAGGCGCCAGCCACGTACACCTAAGGTGGCGGGTTCGAATCCCCAGCCCGGACCCGCCAAACAACAATGACGGCTGCAACCAAAAAATAGCCGGGCGTTGTGGCGGGCACCTGTGGTCCCAGCTACTTGGGAGGCGGAGGCAGGAGACTCGCTTGAGCCCAGGAGTTGGAGGTTGCTGTGAGCTGTAATGCCACGGCACTCTGCCCAGGGGGACAGCTTGAGGCTCTGCCTAAAAAAAAAAAACAGAACTACCATATGACCCACCAATCTCACTGCAGTGTATATATCCAAAGGAGGGTAATTCAGTATAGCCAAAAGATACCTACACTCCCATGTTTGTTGTAGCACTATTCACAATAGCCAGGATACGGAATCAGCCTAAGTGTCCATCAACAGATGAATGGATAAAGAAACTGTGGTGTATGTACATAATGGAATATTATATAGCCACAAAGAAAAATGAAATCCTAGTATTTGCAACAACATGGATGGAACTGGAGAACATTATATTAAGTGTCAAATAAGCCAAGCACAGAAAGACAAATCTCACATCTTCTCACTCACAGATGGGAGCTAAACATCAAAAACAATTGATCTCATAGAGACAAAGTAGAATGCTGGTCACCCAGAGGCTTGGAAGGGGAGTAGGGAGGGGGGATGGTTAAGGGATACAAAAATATAGTTAATTAGATAGAATGAACAATACTTGATCCTATTTGCTTCACTTATGCCCAAATCTTTGGCCCAGACCTCTCCTGCTGAAGTCAAATCAAGGCATTCCTTCTTCCAGCACTCTCTGTTGTTATTAATTCTTCCCAGGTGTAACTTAATCCCAGAAAAATCATGCTGCCTGTTTTTAAGGGGGCCTTTACAACTGCTCAGCAATCCTTTGATAGCACAACAAAATGACTACAAGCAACAATAAGATATTGTGTACTTTAAAATAACTAGAAGTAAATTTGGAATGTTCCTAACGCAAAGAAATGTTAAATGCCTGGGGTGATAGATATTCCAATTACCCTGATTTGATTAATTCACATTGTATGCCTGTATCGAAACATCACATGCACCCTATACAGATATACAACTATTATGTACCTGTAATAACTAAAAATGAATATATATGTATATTAAAAAGAATGTCATTTAAAATGACATTTAAAAAATCATCAACATACAAAACTGAATTGAGGTTGATCTCTTTATTAAATTTGGTATAAGTGAAGGATCTTTGTTAAGGTTCTGAATAAATTATTTTAGACTTTTAAAATATTAACTCTGATACTTTATGTACCAATTTGGATTTTCAGAATCATACAAGCAAAATATATATTCTCAATTTTTCAAACAAAATGTCTCAACACTGATCATATTCATATATTTCAATTTTGTTTTAAAGTATCTAAAAATCCATTGCAATAAATATATAAAGGAAAATTCACCTTTTAAGCATCTCTTAGGGTACTTATCTCTTTAAGATGCAGCTTAATAAGTCTACTGGACTTCCTGAGATATAATTTTATTAAATTCAGAGTGAATACTTTTACTTTTTATATATTTATAGTCAGCTAATAAATTTTCTGTAACATACTTTCATATCTTTTTAAACAAAATATCTTAAAAACCCACAATGGCCTGATATAAAAGCAAGCAATAATTATAGTAGGCCAAATAATAAATGAAATATGATATGCCCTCTGTTATGTACCTATGAGTTTTACAGAATAATCATTACAACAGATGTCCTTAGAGAACAAAGGAGCATTACAAAGTATAAAGGTGGGGGGGAGGCATGGAAGATATTTTCTGTTATCTTCTACTGTGTGGTCTTTCACTGCACTGTTCTTTAAACAGAAAAAGGTCTCTTCAAGGGCAAGTCTTGCTTCAAATGTCCCCTTACCCTCCTGACTACAGAATAATGTGTTTGTGTAGTATATGATTACACCAGACAAGACTGTGAACACATGTGATTTACTCAATGATCCTATTCTGCTTCCTTTTAAAGATAAAGAATGTACTGAAGTAGATTGTGTATGAATGTGGTTCTTCCTCAGGAGGTTCCATTCAGAGAACAATATCACCTTATTTTAAAACATTAAGAACAAAGCCATTTTCTTGATTTTCATTTTCCTTCTAGACATCAATTAATATTTTCACTTATTTTAAAATAGGAAAATATAACACTAATAATTACTTTAAAACACTTTTAATTTTTCTTTATGTAAGCAAAGTGTCCAATAAAACATTCACTTGTCAAAAATATTTACAGGCAAATAAATTACAAAAATCTGTGTAAAATGAATCAACTAAAAACAACATCACTACTACCACCAACACCACCATCATCACAGCTCGTAATAGTAGGGCAGATCAAGGTGCAGATCTCATGAAAACAAGCTGCTCACATTCCCAGAATGATAAACCCCTGGGAAGAATCTTGTCTTCTTTAACTTGCTGGGTGGCAGAGCCCATAGGAATTACTCAAACTATGAAAATCCCAAAGCAAGGACACCTAGGGGAAAATGAGACAGATATGACTTGAACATGGTAATTATTTTCTTGTAATAACAGTAAACAAACTTAAATGGTAAAGGTTGTGGGAGCTTCAACTTCAACAGGTGATAACACATCATGTTAGCTTAGGAAGAAAATATACAATGTATATGTATACTTGCCATTTTTTCTTTAAAATAATATACTCTAAGGCATGCATATATTGATTATAGATGCATTTAAGTGGTATTTAAAATAATACAAATAGCAAACCTTTGAAGGCATACCAGGTACCAGACATACTATTCTAGGAATTTCACATAGTTTCACTTAATTCCCATAATAACTCTGTGAGGTAAGAACCATTATTACTCTTATTGACAAAGATAGCAGAACCGGAATCCAAAACCAAGTGTCTTGTCTCTAGAGCTCTTGTGTTTAATTTAGCTCTAGTTCTGTAATGTGAAATTGGATTTCTAACCCCATTACCATACAGAACTATTCCTTCAGGACTGCAAATTCTGAGTTTCTTCTCAGGGAACTTCTCTGACTCAACGTGACTGCCATACTCGCAGTGCCTCCCAATTCATCCTCTGGTTTCACTTGCTTTGCTGAATAGCCAGATCCTATGTGCTTCACTCATGCCCAAATCTCCTGCCCCAGCCTCTCCTGCTGAAGTCAAATCAATGTGGTCCTCTCTTCCAGCACTCTGTTATTAGTACTTCCCAGGTGTAATTCAATCCCAAAAAAATCATGCTGCCTGGTTTTTCTTTTCTTCTTTTTTCAGACAGAGTCTCACTATGTCACCCACCTTAGAGTGCCACAGAGTCACAGCTCACAGCAACCTCAAACTCCTGGGCTTAAGTGATTCTCTTGCTTTAGCTTCCCAAGTAGCTGGGACTATAGGCGCCCACCACAATGCCCAGCTATATTTTTTGTTGTTGTTGAAGTTGTCATTGTTGTTTAGCTGGCCCGGGCTAGGTTCAAAACCACCAGCCCCAGTGTATGTGGCTGGTGCCTTACCCACTGAGCTATGGGCGCCGCCCAATGCCACCTATTTTTAAGTGGGCCTTTACAACTGTTCAGCAGTCCTTTCACTGACGCTCCACAGCAGCTATTCCAAACCTTTTCCAGGGCTAAATAACCAAATGCACACTTCTATCCTTTTGTAGATTACCTTTCCATGTGTTTATTTAAAATCCATCTAAAGTAGGGCTGCCAGACAAAATATGGGATGCTCAGTTAAACTTGAATTTATAATAATCAAGAAATATTTTAGTATATTTCCTAAATATGGCATTATGAAAATACCTAAAAGGTATTTAATATAATAAAAAATAGCAAGCCTACTGAGAGTCTGCCAAATATTGCATGAGACATACTAAATACTAAAAAAATTATTAATTGTTTACCTGGAATTCAAATTTAACTAGGCATTGTTTACTTTAATTTTCAAAGTCTAATCCAATGAAATTCCCTCTCCCCATTCCCAAAATCATCCTTCTTTTTTTTTTGAGACAGAGCCTCAAGCTGTCCCCCTGGGTAGAGTGCCATGGCTTCACTGCTCACAGCAACCTTCAACTCCTGGGCTCAAGCGAGTCTCCTGCCTCAGCCTCCCGAGTAGCTGGGACCACAGGTGCCCACCACAATGCCTGGCTATTTTTTGGTTGCAGCCATCATTGTTGTTTGGCGGGCCCAGGCTGGATTCGAACCCGCCACCTTAGGTGTATGCGGCTGGCGCCTTAGCCACTTGAGCCACAGGCACTGAGCCCATTCTTCTTTTAAAAGGTTAACACATTAACTGCCTTGACCTAGCAATCCCACTACTAGGCATCTACCCAGAAGAAAAACAAATCATTTTATCATAAGGACATTTGCACTAGATTGTTTATCATGGCTCAATTTACAATCACCACGACAAAACAACCTAAATGCCCATCAACTCAGGAACGGATTAACAAATTTTGGTACATGCACACCATGGAATACTATTCAGTCATAAAAAGATGGTAATACCACATCTTTTGTAATATCCTGGGTAGAGTTAAAACACATTCTTCTTAATAAAGTATCACACAAATGGGAAGCAATTATCCAATGTACTCAATACTAATATGAAGCCAATAGATATGATACATGCCCATATAAGTGAAAAACCCATTTCCATTCAAGCTGGGGGAGGAGTAATGAGGGAGAGGGCCTGGGGTAAGGGGTGGTGGCACACCTTTTGTGTGGAGGACATAACCACAAGAGAGACTCTACCTAACAAAATCAAATATTTTGACCTGGTTGGTTGTACCCTCACATTAACCTGAAATAAATTTACTTTGAAAAAAAGCACATTAAGTGCCATGTGAGATGTAGGTAACTCATGCTAGTTTTGAGCCCAGGACCTCATGAAGCATACAGAACTGGTGGATAGCTGCAAAGGCCCATAGTATGCTTGTATGCTGTGAAACCTCTGCTCATTGTTTTTGCCATCAATCTGCACAGTCTACCCCACCTCCTGTACCCTGCTCCAGCTGGCTGACCAAGAGCGCCAATGTGCTGGACTGTGTTCTCTGATTACCATAACTTCCCACTGAGCATTTCCCCTTGAATGTTGGCCTGCTGGCTCTTAGAATGAAATGAACAAAATAGTATACGACCATGTGACATGGTTGCATGAATTTAGGGGGTATAATTCAGAGGTTATCATCCTGGACCACCCATAGTCCACTCCATACACAATTAAATACCTGTGGAAGGACAAAAGACTCAAATCTCAGAAACAAATTCAGTAAGTATGTTATGAGTCACATACAACTCACACGGTGTGCAGCATAAAAACTGTAGCACCCAGCAAGTTTCATATAACTCACACACAGAAAATGATAAAAATAAATAACACATTTATATTAGAAAGGTCTGTTTTGTTTTTGAAGTTTCCTACTTTTGTAATAAAACACCATGGCTCCAAGGACAAATTTTTTCTAGTATGGCAATCAATGTATTAATTCTCTGACAAATGTTATTGCCTTTCCTCCTTACTTTCCTTCTTCTTCATCCTATAGATTCCTTCCCTTCTACCGTTAAGCATGCTCAAGTCATTCCTACTGTATAATTATCTTCATTCTTTACTCCCCACCCCATAAACCTATGCCATTTGCCACATCAGTTTACAATTTCTCTAAAGAGATTAATTCTATTGCCCCACTCCTTGAATATGAACTTGACCATGTAAACTGCTTTGGTCACTAGAATGAGGCAAAAGGGCCAGTGTCAGTTTGGAGTCTAGTTCTCAAGAGGCTTTTTGTGTTTCTGTTTGTCCTCTTCTATCTTCCTGAGAAAGATATGCAGAAGCAAGCCAGAAAGTCCCAGGAGAATAATAGATTGGTGAAAGAGAGTCCAATCTAGAACAAAGCTCCCACTAGGCTTGCAGATATATGAGCCCAGCTGAGATCAGCTAACCCTTAGACATGTGAGCTATAATAACTATTATTGTCTTAAGCCACTGTTCTTGTTGTATAGCAAAATCTAATGCAAACATCCACCATGGAAAGCCTCACCTTGACTTTACTATTCTAATTTTCTTTTTTATACTCTAAAGCTGATGCAAAAAAATATCCTTTATTTTTTGTATTTGTTCCTTTGCCACTTATTCTTGTTATCTCTACCAATTCTCTTTTAACTGACACAAAAAACCTACTAATGGTCAGTTCTATGGTCTTGGCACTTCAGCGCTTAGCCTCTGCATAGCACTTAACACTGTAGATCACTTCACACCACTATTAAGTTCCTTCCTCTGTTATTGTACTGCACTGTTTTTTCTTTCGTTGACTGCTTCACCTACTTCAAGGGCTCATCTCTCTTCCATTCTTCTGGGAGTTTATTCATTCCCCCAACAGTGACTATCATATATTCCTTTGACTTACACATTTTATCTCTCCCTAATTTCCCTTTTAAATTCCAGTTTGGTTGGTTCTCAAACTATAACATGCCTCAAAATCACTCATCGGGCTTATTAATATTCAGATTTCTGGGGCCTCATTCCCAGAGATTCATATTCAGTAAGTCTGGGGTAAGCCCTGAGAATTAGTACTTCTAACAAGTTTTCAGGTAATGCTGATGCTGTAAGAGTCACCACACTGTAAGAACCACTCTCCTAGTTTCCAACTATCCAACAGTTTCCATCTGGTTATCCACAGCCTCAAATACCACATAAAATGTCAATTAGGGTTTTTTTAAAATTGTAAGCCCTAGGAAGCATTTTGGGCTAACTGAAGCAAAACAAGAATTTATTAAGAAGCTCACAGAATTAATATGAAGGCTGCAGAACCATGCTTCAAATAAAAAAAGGAATTAGAAAAGAGACTACTTGCTAGTAGGAGTATTACCTCTTAGTTTGAAGAAGTAAACTGAGTGTTCCTTGTGTTTTTGAGTCACTCTGTTCAAGAGGAGTTCCAAATGAGAGTCACCCTCCCATCCCTTTGTTGTACCAGGGAGTAATACAAACAATTATGGTGGAAGTAGCCACCAAGGACTCATTTTCCTTTCACATTGTCTTAGTTCAGGCCCTCGTAACGAAGCAGGTGGATTACTACAATACCCTCTTACCCGGTCTTCTTGCCTCTAACATAACCTCTAATTTATTCTCCACATCATCTTCAGTTATCTCTTTAAAATACATGTCATTTTTTTCTTTGCTTTGTCTGGTATAGTATTCATGTCCTATCTTGTTTTAAGTAACAAATTGCTTTTCTTTGTATACAATTTTTGCCTGAGTTGCTCAAAAAATGGAAAACTAATTTTAGAGGGTAGAGAATACATCTCACTGTAAAATGAGGACCTAATCCTGCTCAAAACCTTTCGACTCTCAAATACATACTCACCAGCTGTAAACTCTTCAGTATTCAAAGCTTTCCACTACCTGGTTCTAACCATTTTTTCTTAGTTTTCTTCTACTCCTCTCTTATACTATCAAGTGGTCTTGATAAATAAGCTTTATTTAACATAATTTAATTTTTCTGCTTTTGTTGGTTCCACTTTTTGGAATATTTTTCTCCCATGGTGTTTCTCCTACCCTGCCTTCAAATCTAGTTAAGATGCCATTGATTGGTTTTTTAAAATCTATGACCCAATCAGTTCTTACTAGTAATGTACTTTGCACGCTATGATCCTTAAACCCTGGTTAATGATCTTTTCTATTTCAAGCTTTTGTTAATTATCATCCTGTTTATACCTGTAACTTCATAAAAGTTGAACACATACTATCTTAAATTATCCTTATGTATTTTTATTGTGTGTCCTAAAAGATTTTAAGAATTTTGAGGAGCTTTCTGTAGCTAATTTTCTGTATATCCAGAAACTTCTACAGTGACTTATACATAGTAGGTGATGAGTAAAATCTATTGAACAGAAGAATAAACGGATGTTTATAATATAGTGCTAGTATCTGGGGTCCCTTTGAAATAGCCAGCCAGTGGCTGTGCCAGGAAATTTCTAAATTACTGGAATCAGGGAGTATAAATCCTAGTAGCTTAGAATGAGTCTAAACCAAAGATGACTGGGTTGAGCAGAATACCAAAGGCCAGGAAGCCAAACACAACCATCAAGTAAAAAGGTCCAAAAGACTGAGCAGTGCCCGTAGCTCACTGGGTAGGGCATCAGCCACATACACCAGGGCCAGTGGGTTCAAACCCAGCTCAGGCCTTCTAAACAACAATGACAACTACAACAACAACAAAAATAGCCAGGCATTGTGGCGGGCACCTGTAGTCCCAGCTATTTGGAAGGCTGAGGCAAGAGAGTCACTTAAGCCCAAGAGTTTGAGGTTGCTGTGACCTGTGACGCCAGAGGCACTCTACCCAGGGTGACAGCTTGAGACTCTGTCTCAAAAAAAAAAAAGTCCAAACAACTGAACCTAAGATGAAATGTAGAGCAAAGGGTATGGAATTAGGCAGGCAGAGACAGAGTAAAAGTAATAGTAGTCGAGTAATAGGTTGATGAGGACCTGGAAGGGTGGACATTTTGGAGGGCCTATGCATAGCATTTATCAAAGGGAATGGTTCGCTGGTAAAATGCAGTTGCCTAAGAACTAGAAGCTGGCTTCTCATTTATCATCTCTAGCAAAGAAACACGTACATGGCAATAAAAATTTATAATAGCAAATATAGAGAAATTAAATAGAAACTGGATTCAATTTGAGTTCTATTTTCTTCCTTCTGCCTTGTCACCTTAGTTTGTTTCACACATTTGCACAGATGCAAGTTTTAATGTATGTTTATTTCTTTATATTATGTATAAAAAATAACTTAAGAGATAATAATACCATAGCACCCAATACCAAATATAAGACCTCAGAACTTCTTTTGCTATTTTAGATTTTAAATCAATTAATCAGTGAAGGTGTGATAAGAACACTGTACCTAATAACCACTGATTTTTTTACATCATCATCTATATTTTTCAACTGTTCATAGACTAGAAAATTATAAGAATATTTTACAAAGGTTAAAAAAATTCCTTAAAAATATAAAAAAGTCCAGGTGAGGCGGCTCACACCTGTAATCCTAGCACTCTGGGTGGCTAAAGTAGGAGGATCCCTTGAGACCAGCCTGAGCAAGACAAAACCCTGTCTCTACTTAAAAAAAAAAAAAAAAATGAGCTGGGCATTGTAGCAGGTGGCTATAGTCCCAGCTACTCAGGAGGCTAAGGCTACTGAGGCAGGAGGCTTACTTGAACCCAGGAGTCTGAGGTTGCTGTGAGCTAAACTGATGCCATGGCTCTCTACCCTGGGCAACAGAGCAAGACTCTGTCTCAAAAAAAGAAAAAACTTAATTATATTTAACTTAATTATAAGAAGTACATATTTTCTTATTGAAAGCTTTAAAGAGTTTAATTCCTTCAGCTACCTTACCCTATACAATATTTGTTTGTCTATCAATCTGTGAGGTTGGGTTACTGCCACACACACTACTTTCTCATACTAATTAGCAGCAAGCATTGTGGCAGACTAATGTCCACATTAAAAGCACAGCAAATCCATTTTAATTTCCACTGTAAATGTGTAGTACTCCTCTGCATGTACTTTATTTTACAATGAATTGTAAAATATTGTTATTTTGAATTAAGTGCTAAATAAAGTATAGTTTTAAAGCCTACATTCCTGATATTACTGAAAGGATAAACTCCTATAATAGTTTCTTTAAAAGTTAATATATTTGGATCGGCGCCTGTGGCTCAAGTGGCTAAGGCGCCAGCCACATACACCTAAGGTGGTGGGTTCGAATCCCCAGCCCGGGCCCGCCAAACAACAATGATGGCTGCAACCAAAAAAATGGCCGGACATTGTGGCAGGTGCCTGTAGTCCCAGCTACTTGGGAGGCCGAGGCAAGAGACTCGCTTGAGCCCAGGAGTTGGAGGTTGCTGTGAGCTGTGATGCCATGGCACTTTACCCAGGGGGACAGCTTGAGGCTCTGTCTCAAAAAAAAAAAAAAAAAAAAAAAGTTAATATATTTGGCAAGCAACATGAAAGAATAGGAAAATCATTTACCAAGGAAACTAGGTGGCCTGTATCCCACTTACCTTATAGGGGTTTAGACAAATCATTTATTCTGAGTCTCAATCATAAAATCTAAAGACTTGGTTCTTGACAGGAAGACTGCATTGAAATTGCCTGTGGACATTCTGATTTGGTAATGTGAGAAGGGAGGGCCTGAGTAATTGTATCTTTACAATACCTGACATGAGATTCTGATGTATATTACTGATTAAGGACAAGCATAAAGGGCATAAATAATTTCTTGGGTCTTTTGCAATGCTGAGTCTACTTTTCACATTTAATCAATGGAATCTGAAGAACTCTTTCATTATTACTCTCATCTTGTTGATGATCAAGTATATTTTAGGAAATAGAGAAGCTGCCTCTAAGTTATGAATAATAATTTAGTTATTGAGTGCTTACAGTCTAATGTATTAACTCATTTAATAGATGTAATTCAATCCTCACAATACTGCTGTGAAGTAGGTACTGCTACTCTTATCTGTATGCAAATGGGAAAAATGAGGCACAGAGAGTAATTTGCCCAAGTCAAAGGGCATGTAGAAGAGAAACTAGTATTTCCCAAACTACATATTCCACACATACGTGAGCGTCCAGTCCAAATGGAAGAGGAGCCTAAACCCTTAACCAGTATGCTACAATGCCCTTCAGTGAATGACATAGATATAAACAGTAACCATCACTATTCCTCCCACCCAAGTAGTACTACTTTCCCTGCAAGTACAGGGGAAAACAGTATGTTTTTAGAAAACCTTTGGGATCAAAAATAAAGGAAGTGGGGAAGTTGGAAAAGTCAAGAATGAAATGATTCAAGCCTAAAGCCTCTGGCTCTGAATTACAACAACTGGAGACTACTGAGATTTACAAAATCCTCTCTAAATAGAGTATCTTTTTCCTTCATTTGTTATTTTATGCCATAATGTCTAAGACATGTTCTTTTTGACTGATCAAATATTAATTTTGAAAAACATTAGAAATGTTCCTTATCAGATGAACTGGATAAAACTATAAAGTAAGCAGAGAAGCTAAGTTAGAGAGTCAAGGGTAACAATGATAATCCAATGATTTAAGCTGTTATTAATTTCAAGTATACAAAGGAGAATTTATGACACCATACTTTGGCATATATGAGGATATGAGGTTCAGATGGTAGAGAACAATAATACATTCTAAGATCTAACCTTCCCTTCACAACAGTTTTAGATGAATTCACTCAGGATGAGGGCAGGAGTTTAGGTGAAGGAGGAAGACCGTAAGCCAGGTGCCAAAGTCTTTAATGAGTGAAGTTTTGAAAGACTTTGGATATGCTTGGTATAGAAGAGCAGCTATCCCTGGATGGGGACTTTTCCCCATTCTCTATGAGCTTTCAGTCTAAAAACAGTTCATATACATGCAAAAGTAGGCAGCTGCTTAAATAAGTTAACATTTCTCTTCATTCATAAAAAACTAACCTTTGTTCCACTTTTTAGATTTGGCAAGAACCTCTGATTCACATTTTCAGGCTGAGGATAGATTTTCTCTGCTAAAGAGGAATGGAGAATGAAATTACCTGCTGATTCAGTCAAGAAAAATCTCAGTTCTCGCTCTCTTAAATTTGTGAAAATAAATGTGTAAAAACGAAATTACTATTCAATTGTCCCAGTTCTGTTTTGAAAACATCTAGTGAAACTACGAGGTATAGTTTTCTACTACTTTTTTTTTTTTTAATGAAAAAAACTCACATACACATAAAGATTTTTTTTTTTTGGAGACAGAGTCTTATTATGTCATCCTAAGTAGAGTGTCACAGTGTCACAGCTCACAGCAACCTCAAACTCTTGGACTTAAGTGATTCTTTTGCCTCAGCCTCCCAAGTAGCTTGGACTGCAGGTGCCTGCCACAAAGCCTGGCTATTTTTTCTTGGTTACAGTTGTCATTGTTGTTTAGCTGGCCCAGCCAGGTTCGAACTGCCAGCTTCAGTGCACATGGCTGGCGCCGTAACTAATATGCTACAGGAGCCAAGCCACATAAAGATTTATTTTTATAATCTTTAAAAAGACATGCTATTTCCTGGCAGCCTTCCTGCTTTCCACAATGAACCTCCACTTTCAACAAGCTGAAAATTACTCTTACTGATGACTATAGAATTATTGTTGCCTGAGAAAGCTGCACGTTTTATCCAAGTCATACAGAAGTGGCTAGACAGACATCATTTGGTCACCAAATGGTATAATGCACAGGGCAGGGAGAAATTATTTCTGTAGTATCAACTATATGACTGGTGCTATGCAAGGAAAAAAAGGAAATGTCAAGTATGAATCCTAAGGTCAAGAAACTTTCAACTTAGGCAGTGCCCATAGCTCAGAGGGTAGGGTGCTGGCCACATACACCCTAGTCTGGCGGGTTCGAACCTGGCCTGGGCTAGCTAAAACAACAATGACAACTGCAACAAAAAAATAGCTAGGTGTTGTGGTGGGTACCGGTAGTCCCAGCTACTTGGGCTTAAGCACAAGAGTTTGAGGTTGCTGTGAGCTATGATGCCATGACACTCTACCCAGGACAACATAGCGAACCTCTGTCTCAAAAAAAAAGAAAGAAACTTTCAACTTGATTGATCAATTGCATAATACTTGAGTCTAAAGCCATGTGTTACATTTATCATCCACATCATCTAACATACAACTATAAATATCAGTAAGTTAATAAAAAGTTAAAATAATATAATGTAGTTTAATATAGGTGACTAGAAAACACATGAGCTGGTGTCATCGTACTCTATCAAACTCAGCAATAAAAAAATCTTGCCTTTTTTTTTTTTGAGATAGGGTCATGATCTGTCACCCAGCTTGGCGTGCAGTGGTGCACTTCATAGCTTACAGTAGTCTCAAATTTCTGGGCTCAACGTGATCCTCCTGCCTCAATCTTCCAACTACAGTGGCACGCCACTACCATCAGCTAATTTTATTAAAAAGTTTTTGTAGAAAGGAGGTCTTGCTATGTTGCTTAGGCTCAAGCTTCTGGGCTCACGCAATCCTGCCTTGGCATCCCAAAGTGCTGGGATTACAGAAATGAGCTACCATGCCTGGCCATATTCTAGTTTTATAATACCTTTATTTTAAAGTACATACTGACACAGAAAGGTCCTCAATCCTACTCACTGAAATCTTTTGGAAAGAAAAGAGCCAGGTTGTGTCTTCCTAGTGGGGAGGAATTAGAGGTCAAGCTTATCCTGTACTTGGGAATCAAGAGTGACTGGGTCTTCATTTGCATCCTTTCCCAGATAGTCAAGGAAACCAGCAGTAACTCAACCAATAACTTTTTTTTTGCAGTTTTTGGCTGGGGCTAGGTTTGAACCTACCACCTCTGGTATATGGGGCTGGCACCCTACTCCTTTCAGCCACAGGCACCACCCCAACCAATAACTCTTTTAAGCACTCAAATCTACTGACCAATCTGCTATTGAAGTTCTTCCTTCTATGTAGTCTTTGATCTTATAGTGTTATCTTTCTATTCATTTAACAAAAAATTCAGCACCTCCTACCTATCAGCAGTATGTTCCTATCTGTTACTTTGCTCATTCCTTTACTACCTCTTCATTCTTTACACTACCACTCCTCTAATTCCTTATCTCTATTCTTCTTTCTATATGTATCTTACCTTTCAGAAAACGTGTTCATTCTCTGAGGGTTGCATAACTTTTAGGCTAATATTTCCCAACCTACATATTCCACACACATATTTAAGTGTCCAGTCCAAATGGAAGAGGAGGCTAGAGTATTTGCAAGGTCCAAAACTTCCTGCTATTGCTATGTCACCCAGCGTGGAGCTTTATTGATGGCTCCTTCTAAGTCTTTCCTGCAGCATCCTTCCTCTAGAGAAGTATTAGATTGTGAAAATTCCTAATGCTCTCAATCTGTATTTTCACTCTATATACTATCCTTACACAAGTTCATCTCCCCCTCCCTATCAATCATTAAGCTTAAGAATGGATTTCTTTCTATGCATTCTCTTTCATGATTTAGTTCTGAGTCTGTTGCCCCTACTTTCATCCAAGTAACTCCTTCAAATTTTGAATAAAGGCATTTTCCTCATGGAAGCCTTTATTTCTCTTCCTATACTACTAGATTAGGTAGATCTGTGATGTGACTTCATTGCACCCTGTCCTTTTCCTTTGAAGTATTCATTATTGCAAATGATCTGTTTAATGGCTATCTTGTCCACTAGACCATGAGTCAAATTCAGCCTGCTACCAGTTTTTTTGTGTGTGCTTTTTTATTTTGAGACAGGGTCTTGCTCTGTTGTCTGGGCTAGAATGCAGTGGTATGATCAAAGCTCACTGTAACCTCAAACTCCTGGCCTTGAGTGATCCTCCTGCCTCGGCTTTCCAAGTAGCTGCAACCACAGGCATATGCCACAACACCCAGCTTATTTTTGTATTTTTTATAGAGACAGGGTCTTGCTCTTGCTCAGGTTGGTCTTGAACTTCTCGCCTCAAGTGATCCTCCTATGTCAGCCTCCAAAGTGCTAAATTACAGGTGTAAGCTACCATGCCCAGCTCCCACTGCTTCTTTTTTTAAATAAAGTTTTATTGGAACCCTGCATACTCTTCTTTATGTATTGTCTATGCCTGCTTTTGTATTCAAACAGCAAAGTTGAGTAGGTGTGAAAGAGACCATATGGCCTGAGAAGCCTACAATATTCACTTTCTGACCTTTTACAAGAAAAGTTTGCTGACCTGTATGTATGCTAGCCTATAAGCTACAGGAAGGTTGAAATTATGCCCATCATTTTCACTTTGATATTTCCAGCACCCAGCATACTGCCTGGCACATAAATATACAAATGATATTATGTTAATGGGCCTGTCTTTATAAGATAGCATTACAACCACTGCTTATCCAGATAATTATTGTAGTAGTCTAGTCCAAGGAAGAAATAGAAATTAACTAAATAACAGATAAATAAATGATTATTACAACCAGAAGTGCTATGTAAAAAGAGAACACAATACAATTAGAATTGTTGGCAGAGAACCATAATCAAATTATGTAGGAAGGCTTCCCTGAGAAAGTCACTTTTGAACTAAAATCTTAGAGTGAGTTAACTAGCCAGACATAGTGGCTCAGACCCATAATCCTAGCACGCTTGGAAGCCAAGGCAGATTGACTACTTAAGCGCAGGAGTTTGAGCCAGTCTGAGCAAGAGCGATCTATTTTTATGTCTACTAAAAACAGAAAAACTAGCCAGGCCTCATGGTGGTCACCTGTAGTCCCAGCTGCTCAGGAGGCTAAGGCAAGAGGATCACTTGAGTCCAAGAGTTTGAGGTTGCTGTGAGTTATGATGCTACGGCACTCTACCCAGAACCACAGAGTAAGACTATGTCTCAAAAAAAAAGAAAGAAAGAGAAGGCTCAGCGCCTATAGCTCAACCGGCTAAGGCGCCAGCCACGTACACCTAAGGTGGCGGGTTCGAATCCCCAGCCCGGACCCGCCAAAACAACAATGACGGCTGCAACCAAAAAATAGCCGGGCGTTGTGGCGGGCGCCTGTGGTCCCAGCTACTTGGGAGGCAGAGGCAGGAGACTCGCTTGAGCCCAGGAGTTGGAGGTTGCTGTGAGCTGTAATGCCATGGCACTCTACCCAGGGGGACAGCTTGAGGCTCTGTCTCAAAAAAAAAAAAAAAAAAAAGAAAGAGAAGAAAAAAGAGTAAGTTAACTAGGCAAAAAGAGATAGGAAAGGAAGGAGCAAACCAGGTAGAATGAATGCCACATGTAATTCTCTCTTCTGCAGAGAAAGAACATGGCATGTACCAAGAACTGGTGTTGTCAAATGATGAACCATAAGGTTCCTTGAAAAGTTAACGGTAAAATCCAAATGATGCATAGTTTTCAGCCTGAAAATGCTCACTGTGATAGTGATAATAATAAAATTTGAACTATTCTGTTCTTGGCCATCAGAGGGAAAATGATTACATAATCTAGTATGTCCATAGCACAGCCTATTTTGCAGCCATTAAAATAATATAAATGAAGAGTTTTAATCTATATGGAAAATGCTTCAAGTATAATACAAAGTGAAAAAATTAGGACATTATTTCCACTATGTAATATATTTATACAAAGATTTTCTACAAAAAGAAGGACTAGAATGTTAACTATGACTGCCTCTTGGTTGGAATGAATGTTCCATTATTTTCTTTAAGGCTTTCTGTATTTCCTAAATACAGAAAATTTGAAACTTTTAAAATCAAAAAATACATTTTACTGAGAAAATAAGGAAATTTAAGGATAGACCTGTATTTATACATCTGAGAACAAATGGTCTTTCCTAGCCTCTGCAATGAGGATAAAGAACAAAGATCAAAATCCAGGAGAGTCAATAAAAAAGATTAAAAGTTTTCCTGAAATATAATTTAAGGTATAAATATAATAATAGGGACTTTATTTTTATTTATTAATTTTTTTTTGAGACAGAGTCTCACTTTGTTGCCCTTGGTAGAGTGCGATTGCGTCATAGCTCACAGCAACTGCAAACTCTTGCCTGGGCTCAAGTGATCCTCTTGCCTCAGCCTCCCAAGTAGCTGGGACTACAGGTGCCTGCCACAACACCTGGCTATTTTTAGAGATGGGGTTTTGCTCTTGCTCAGGCTGGTCTGGAACTCGTGAGGTCAAGCAATCCAACTGTCTCAGCCTCCCACAGTGTTAAGATTATAGGCACGAGCCACTGTGCCTGCCCAATAATGGGGATTTTAGGGCTAGGGGAAACTAAGATATGCTCCTCCAAATAGACCTACCTTGCTGGTGAGATTTTGTATCTTAACTATTTAAATCAGAAACTTAATCTACCCTTGTTCTATGTGTTTGGTCTCTTTTTGCCTATGTATAATCCACTGAAAATACTCTAGTATCCATTCTGGATATGTAATTTAAATGAGGCACATGGAAAGCGCAAGCATCAGTTCTAATGTCATTCTGTACTGAAAGTTTCTTTTATTTTTTGTTCCTCAAACATCATCTTTAATTTATAGGCTTAATGGTCCTTCCCTTAAGACTATTACTGCTAATTCACGGAAGTAGAAGTCATTTTAGAAAAGTTTTGCTTCTCTGAGTAACTGAGTAGATTAATTGGTTAGAAAGAAACTAACTGAGAGATCTTTGTTCAGGAAATTCACCTCTTACCACATGATTAATATGACTTCCTTCTGGTATAAAGGGAGAGATATAAGGCTCAGCGCCTGTAACACAGTGGTTACAGCGCCAGCCACATGCACCAAGGCTAGAGGGTTCAAACCCGGTCTGGGTCTGGTAAACAACAATGACAACTACAGCAAAAAAATAGCTAGGTGTTGTGGTGGGTACCTGTAGTCCCAGATACTTGGGAGGCTAAGGAAAGAGAGTTCCTTAAGCCCAAGAGTTTGAGGTTGCTGTGAACTGTGACACTACAGCACTCTACCAAGGGTGACATAATGAGATTCTGTCTCAAAAAAAAAAAGAAAAATATAAAACTCCATCTTTTCTGGCCAAACATATTTCATTAATCATTTAGTTAAATATTTTATTAAACATTTAATATTTATGTCCTTACCTTGAACCCAGGCAGGTACTATAGATAAATTGGGGAAATCTTCATAAAGCCTTTTGGAACTGGGTAGAGCTGACAGCAATTGCCTTTAGACTCTGCCATACTTACCTAGGGCTTCAAATCCCTCTCTCTGGCAGGGGATGTATTTCTTTTCCATCACGGTTTCATGAAGGCAAGAGACTGGATGAAGGGTAAACATTTCCTTTAGACTAGATCAGGATTTTCCTTTTTTTTTTTTTATGTTGAGACAGAGTCCCACCCTATGCTCCCAAGCACAGTGCAACAGTATCATAGCTTACTGCAACCTCAGACTTGGACTGTGGGCATCCCGCTGTCTCAGCCTCCTGAAGTCACTGGGATTACAGGCACTTGCTATGGCACCCAGATGGGTTTTTCGACTTTTTTAGGAGTTGGGGGTCTTACTTTTGCTTAGGCAAGTCTCGAACTCCTGAGCCCAAGCAATTCTCCCCCCTCAGCCTCCCACAATGCTGGGATTACAGGCGTGAGCCACTATGTCAAACCAGATAATTCTTTGGGTTGTGGCGGCTGTCCTATACATGGTAAGATGTTTAGCTTCTCACCTACTAGATGCCAGTATTACAACCTCAGATGTGATAGTGAAAAATGTCTCTAGACATTTTGCCAAATGTCCTGTAGGGGGTAAAAAAAAAAAAAAATCACCCCGGTTGAAGCCAACTGGAGTAAATGCTTCAGACATTCGACCCCACAGTAGTTAAGAAAACTGAGTTCTGTTAGATTAAAGGAAAGGGATGGCACAAAAAACAATTCAGTACTGAACTTACTAGAAAACAAATAAAAGCAACCAAATGACTGAATAAGGAAGACAGTACTGTTAATCTTATCAAATCATCTTGCTCTTCTATCTATTCCCTGGATAGGAAGTGAATGGAAAAACACCAATAAGATAGTCTGTTTTCTACAATATAAATGACTTGTATATAGATGCTATTCAGAAGATTCTCTACAACATAGAGTAAACATAATAGGAGGTATGAATTTGCAATAGCTTCATTTCTTTGGGTCTCACCTTACTAATCTCTAACACGGAGATATGGTTGGAAGTCAGCAGAGAGAGTTGTAAGAGATTTAAAAACAATTTTTTTTTTGAGACAGAGTATTATTTTGTCACCCTCAGTAGAATGCTGTGGTGTCAGCTCACAGTAAGCTCAAACTACTGGGCTCAAGTGATTCTTCTGCCTCAACTTCCCAAGGAGCTGGGACTACTGGTGCCAGCCACAACGCCTGGCTATTTTTAAATTTTTTAACTCAACAAATGTTGATGACTTATATTCTAGGCACTATACTTGGAGCTATATAAAAGATGAAAAGACACAGTCTCCTCTGTCCAAGTGGTCACAATCTTTTAGAATGACAAACTAACAAATAACTACAATAATAGAAGTGTTACAATAGAAGCATGCACAAAGAGCAGCAGAAGCCTAGAAATAACACCTAATCTGCTTGAGGAAATTAGGGAAACCTTGACAAGGAAGTGGTATTTGAGCTAAAACATGAATTTTGCCAGGAGACGAGAAGGGGGAGGTATTCTAGTTAGAAAGGCAAATGCACAGAGATTTGATGGTTTTTCAAAACAAATGGCATGTTTAAGGAACCACAAGTACTTCAGTGATGCCAGAAGATAAATGGAAAAGAAGGTAAAAAGAGATGAAACTGAGTATAATGTTACATGCCATAAGAATCCTTTTTTTTTTTTACCGTGGATGACGATTTCAAATTAATGTTAGAGACAGATCACCCTTATAGTTGTGTAGAAAATAAGATTTTTGAGGAATAAGCCAAGAGACCAATCAAGTGACTATTGCAATAGTCAACCTAAAGGTAGTGAAGCTTACAAAAGGACAACGATTATATGGACAGGAATGGGGAACATTCAGGAGAGAAAACTGGCAGGACTTAAGATCTGAGTGTTGAGTGGTTTACTGAGGATTTTTCTAAGCTCTTATTTAGGCAACATTTCATTTAATCCTTATAACATCCCTAATAGGAATGGAAAGCAGTCCAATTTGCTAAAAGCTAATTCACCAAAGAATCAGTTTGCTACATTTCCCAAATACTTGTTCTGGGAATATTCATCCTGAATATATTTAATAAATGTATTTTTAGTAAACTTGTTTTATCAAACTACCTTTTGATGAAATTATCTGTTTTGTTTAAGAGAAAACTGGTATTCATAGAAACTAAGATTCGCTGTTAGCAAAGGCAAGGCCAGGTCAATAGACCTAGAGCTTTTAATCCATATATGGTTTACAGTTGAAAGGAAACAATGATTTGGACTCTTGTTTCAGCTACAATATGCTACAATGTCACCCTGGGTAGAATGACGTGGCTGTGGTGTCCCTCACAATTCACAGCAACCTCAAACTCTTTGGCTTAAGCGATTCTCTTGCCTCAGCCTCCTGCGTAGCTGAGAGTACAGGCGCCCACCACAATGCCCGGCTATTTTTAGAGTTGGGGTCTTGCACTTGCTCAAGCTGGTCTCCAAGCAGTGAACTCAGGCAATCCACCCACCTTAGCCTCCCAGAGCGCTGGGATTACAGATGTGAGCCACTGTACCCCACTCATTAATATTCTTAAATGGAGAACTAAACCTTAACAAAAAATAAAGACACAATGAAATTAAGTTCAAAATCTAATTTAAAAGAATTTGTTCTGTGAAGTTTGGAATCAGTCAAAAGGCTACACTCAAGGATCCAGAAGGCCACGTGTGGCCCCAAGGCTGCAGGTTCCATATCCTCTAATCTCTTTTAAATTTTCATCCCAATATTTATTTCATCACTAATGTAAGTGTTACTACTTTTCTGACAGTGTAGGAAAAAGCCACCATAATTCTGCTCTCTTGGGTATGAGAATTTGAAACCTTTTAAAATTAACTCTGTTGTGGTCATGGTTCCTAACTGCAGGCAGTAGAATCCATTCTAGTTGTTCAGTGGAGAGCTGCAAGTCCTCTTTGGGGCCATTTAAAAATGTATGAGGCTTTTTTTTTTTTTTTTTTGCAGTTTTTGGCCCGGGCTGGGTTTGAACCCGCCACCTCCAGCTTATGGGGCCAGCACCCTACTCCTTTGAGCCACAGGCGCCACCCTGTATGGGGCATTTTTGATTGTCACAGTGGCGTGTAGTGCTCAGGGGCCAGGGATGTTAAATGTCTTGTACAATGAAGAATTGTTTCACTCAAAATGCCAGAAGTCCCTTGTAGAAACTCAGAGCTCAGAGTCAACTTAATGGGCATGTGACCTATGCAGTTACACAGGGCCCAGTGCTTGGTAATACTTTCATCTTTAAATATTTGTTTTGTAAGTGAAGTCCAATGGTACAATAAAGCTTATACGGAAGCAGAGGAGATCATGTTTCCTTTCTTCCTTGCCACTTCATTTGCATATGGTCTTATGTTGCCTCATGAGCAAAGGATTCTGGTGTACCTGTAAGGTGGAGGAACTCAAGAGAGTAACAGACAAGCATGTTACATCTATGACTGAGTTAGTGGAGACAATGACAGTTCTAATAGGCTGTATATTCCATTCAAACTGTAACTTTCTTCAAGTGCAGAAAGAACGCAATGGCATCCTAAGAAACACAAGCAACCAAATCATATCCTTTCTTATTCATGCGTTACTTCCCAAAAATGACAACACGGAATGACAGCAAAATGTAAGGCAACCCACAGCTCCCTTTCCTTTCTGTCCTTCCTTACTCATCAGTAAGTAGGAGATAGAAAATTTTGGCAGAATGTGTGCATATCAAAAAGGAAAATAAAAACTGTTGAGTTACTTCTATGCAGAGTTACACTGTTCTGACAGCACAAAATACATATGCATGTACAAGCTATGAAATACGAATTGTGTAATTTTGGTGATTCTACATACAAGTGAAATGCTCTTCTATTTGCATTTTAAAATGGCATCATACAATATAAAGATGAATGGTAAAATTCATCCTAAGAATTAAAAAAATCTTTATTTTTAATGACATTAAAAAGCAAATCTGAAAACACAATTACAAGTGGAAGGAGAGATGGCAAAGGAAAGAAAAAGCTGTATAATTTGGTATGGGTAATGGCACTTTTCTCCCTGCTTTTTGAAAAAGGACCTTACATTTTCATTTTGCTCTGGACCCACAAATTATGTAGCTGGCTGTAACTGGGCTACTTTAAGCTTAAAGGGATTAAAAGACACTATTTAATTCATGGTTTTCTCAGAGGGCCAGAAAACTAGGCTTAAATAAACTAAGCTAGAAACAACATTCAGGAAAAACCAAATCAGGAAGAATCCCCATCCCATATTACAGAGCTGTTCTAGTGGAAATCCATCCTAGAACCAGCCAGCACCAATGACTCCAGAGATGGATGCCAGAATTCTTCCCTAGTTACCCAAATAACCAGAAACTATCTAGTGTTTGCCAGAAGATTCCACCTCCTTGAATGCAGCTGAAGCAACATGTTGCTCTCTCTCACACCTATATCTTTTTTTTTTTTTTTTTTGCAGTTTTTGGCCAGGGCTGGGTTTGAACCTGTCACCTCTGGCATATGGGGCTAGTGCCCTACTCCTTTGAGCCACAGGTGCTGCCTCAATCTCACAGCTATATCTTTAGTGGGTACATCTGATTGCTGGAAACTAGGTCGTATGCTGAAGCCAGATCTTCATTATTAGCATCCTTTCCAACTCTACATTCAGTGAAGTCACTTTGGTGATTTGGGTGTGTCTGCACCATGAATCTGGGCAATGTTGCTATGGGGCACCATGGCCCAAGGCTGTAATCCCAGTTACATGAGAGGGTGAGGGAGGGGGATCCCTTGAACCTAGGGAGTCGAGGACAGCTTGGGCAACATAGTGAGACCAGATCTCTAGGGGAAAACAAACAAACAAACAAAAACTGGTCAATGCTAGAAATCAGGGTTTCCCCCTTCCCAGCCATTGTTAAATATTTACTGATCACACTACAGATCTCATGCCAAATGCTAGCTGCAAGGGCATCTGGGAAATGTAGGGTTTTTTTATTTTCCAGCTTCTAAAGAATAGAAAAGCAAGGTAGAAAGGGTTTGGATGAGTACTGAATAAGTCACCTGATAGTATCCACCACACAACTATGGCTTTGTGGTAAGAAAAGATTTCCATTGCCTTTTGCTTTAGATTATAAATTGCTAACAGGCAGAGTGTTAGCCATTCAACAGTACTGGTACAGAAGACTCGGCAGGCTTTTACTGAGGGCATGACATGATCAGGTCAGTGAACTAGAAGAGATGACAAAATGTTAACTGATGATTAAAATACTTTTTTGTGATGCTGAAATGCAATACAATAAACCCCATAAGGACAAGGACCATGTAGATATCTGACAAAAAGTAGCCACTCACACAGAAAAAGATGCTTTACGGATATTAAGTATAGAGTTCCATTTTTTCATTTCTCCTGTGTAGATCAAGCCATTCCAAGAGATTGTACTTTTTTTTTTTTTTTTTTAGAGACAGAGTCTCATTTTGTCACCCTCGATAGAGTGCCATGGTGTTACAGCTCACAGCAACCTCCAGCTATTGGGCTTAGGCAAGTCTCTTGCCTCAGCCTCCTGAGTAGCTGAGACAACAGGCACCTGCCACTACGCCCAGCTTTTTTTTGTTGTTGCAGTTTGGCTGGGGCCAGATTCGAACCTGCCACCCTCAGTATATGGGACCGGTGCCCTACTCATTGAGCCACAGGTGCTGCCAATGCAAGTAATTGTACTTTTTTAGGTGAGTTGGACTTCTGAATGTGGAAACTTACTATGATTATTTTCACATACATTATCTCAGTTGAGCTTTATAATATCTTGAGAAGAAAGGAATTACTATCTATTTCATAGATGAGGAAATCAGCCCCCAAAAATAAAAGTGATCTGTCCAAACTCAGCCAGCAAATGATGGTTTAAAGCTCTCATTCTTGGGTGGCGCCTGTGGCTCAAAGGAGTAGGGAGCCAGCCCCATATACCTAGGGTGGCAGGCTCGAACCCTACCTTGGCCAAACTGCAACAACCAAAAAAAGAAGAAGTAGCGAGGCGTTGTGGCAGGCGCCTATAGTCCCAGCTACTTGGGAGGCTGAGACAAGAGAACTACCTAAACCCAGGAGTTGGAGGTTGCTGTGAGCAGTGTGACACCACAGCACTCTACCAAGGGCGACAAAGTGAGATTCTGTCTCTTAAAAAAAATAAATAAAAATAAAGCTCTCATTCTTCTACTCAAACTTTTAGAACTTTTTCAAGAAAAATATATTTATAAAACACATTTTATAGTGGTTAATTAGGTGACTGTTGTCAGGTTTTCAATTTGAACAACCACTTAAACTAAATTACACGCAATGGACACAACATTTTAAATTTCACGCTGCAAATGTTTGAACTATGGTTGCAACTGCCTTTCTAAAGTAAATAATGTTGATTCACAAGGTAATGGGAAAGAAATCTGGTAGAAAAGCAAATCTGTTCATTTGATGCCTTTATAATTTTCAAGTTAAAAATAGTGTAATTTAAAAATCATGGATATACTTGATTATAATAAAGTACAAGGATTCTCAATTATATATATCTTTTATCTACCTTAAGAACCATGGGAGTGGCAGGTAGGGTTGCTAACAATAGTCTTCCAAGCCCCATCCCCCAAAATATAATTTAGTAAGGGCCAAGTATTAAAATTTAAACAACACCCTAGGTTATCACAGAACACTATGAGAATCACTGGCATTGTGTATATGACATTCGGCTTGTACAAAATATTTATTTTAATAAAAATCATCTTAGCATGGTAGTCAATGTTTTTAAATCACTTGGATAGCCTTCTAAAACTACAAATCAATTTAACAGGTTTTGTTTCTGAGAAATGTTACTAGGTAATGTCCTTGTATATTAGTAGAAATCTGGCCATCTATGTTTATAAGATGTTCTGAGGTTAAAAATTGCAGCTAATTTACTGTAGTAATTGGTGTCAAATCCCTTGCAGTGGTTCTCACCCTTCCTAATGCTGGCACCCTTTAACACAGTTCCTCATGTTGAGGTGACCCCCCAACCATAAAATTATTTGCGTTGCTACTTCATAACTGTAATTTTGCTACTGTTATGAATAGTAATGTAAATATCTGATATGCAGGATGGTCTTAGGCAACCCCTGTGAAAGGGTTGTTCCACCCACAAAGGGGTCGTGACCCACAGGTTGAGAACCGATGCTAGAGCATAACCTCTTATTAGTATTTACATGTGTTAATTTAAACACAGCTTCTTTGCAGTGACCTGTTTCTTCGGGCCTTTTGATTCTCCCATTTGAAGACCGACAATGGTTCTGAATGAGGAACTCTAACAGTTCAAATATATGGCACCTAGTGACCATTAAAATGCACCTGTATAATACATGAGCATGAAAGAATGAGTTCTAATTCAAGGGTAAATTTCGAACTTGAACCCATGGTTTCTGTCTCCTGTAGCTTAAATATTTTTGTTGGCAAGAAACCTCGTTTTACGTATGAAGAAACTGAGAAATCCAAATTTGTCCAAGGTCACGCCCAATATCAGTGACCAAGTCAGACAAAAAAAAAAAAAAACCAAAAAACCCTTGGTTCTGATTTAAACGCCAACCCAGCTGCATCTGTTATCTATCCTTAAAAACAATTCCCTGAGCCGCTTCACTGAAGCCTCTAGATTTCTGAGTAAAGTTGTTTTGTCTAAGGCTCCTTCCCACACCCCTCCTGCTTTTATGCCTTCGGGTAGTAAAGCCCTTGCACAACGTGTTAGTGCGTAACATTGTAGTCCACGTCTAATGCGGTGACTTTAACGGGCCTTTTTCTTTGGCTAAAATTTTGAGAGGCTCTTAATCCTACGTTCCACTGGGGGAAAAGGGGAGGAGAAGCGGGAGGTCACTGTGAGCTGACAAGTCCTTACATGTACTTGCGCGTGCCCGGACTCAGCCTGGGGACAGTGGAGGAACCCAAGGAAGGATATATTAGGGCGAGAAAGAAGGAAGGAGGCGGGAGAAAAACACGGTGGTGGGAAATCCCTGTGCACTGGCTCTGCCAACCCCTGGCAAAGCTGGGAAGAGCCGTACGTGAATAAATCTCATTAAGTGGCCGAGTGTAGACACTGCAGAAGCGCAGAGGAGGGGGCGCGGCAGGCTGCGCCGCACGTTCGGGGGGG
>NW_003852397.1:7702812-7703777 GCF_000181295.1 Otolemur garnettii | reverse complement strand
TGGCACCGCCCCCGGGCCACGCGCGGAGCCGCGGCGACACCTGAGCAGGGCCGGCGGCGCCCGCGCCCGCCTGTCCCTCCGCCAGCCCTCCCGCGAGGCCGCGGCGGCACGAGATCGGCGCCTCCCTTTCCTCTCCCGCGGGCGGGTTTTCTTACCTTGTGAAAAAGCGTCTCCGCGGCTGCCCCCGCCTCCTGTGCAGGATGTGAAATGGCGGCACGCGAGGCTGGCGCGAGCACCGCGGCTCCGGCCAGTTGCGCGTAGCAGTCAAAACAGGCCTGAACACTGACGCCCCCCTCCCGCAAGCCCCTCGGAGCCCATCCATGTTATCGGTGCTCCGCCGCCCCCCACCTAGGTGACCGTGCCCAACGGCCGAGTGATCGATCCTCTGCGCCCGGCGCCGGTCCACCTTTCCGCCGGCCTTCTCCTTTTCGCCGCGTGCCCGGGGGCGCGGAAGAAAACACCTTCTCGGCCCCCGCCTGAGGGGTCCCGCCCGGGCGCCCGCCCGCCCGCTCGTCCTTTTCCCGCCGCGCCCCTCCCCCATCCACTCACACCCCTCCCCTCCGCCACACACACACCCCTCCCCTCCCCCAGTGGATGCGTCCGTGACATCATCATCATGGCAACAAGAGCTGCAGTCTGGGACCGAGGAGCCCGTGTGATTCCCGGCGGCGGCGGCAGTGGCGGCAGCACCAGCACCAGCACCGACGAAAGCGCGAGGGCTTGTCTCCTGCAGCCCCTCGCCGGGTGCTCCTGAGGAGGCGGCGGCAGTAGTGCTTCTCCTGCCCCCTCCGTCGCCGCTCCTCGTATGAAGAAACTGAGAAATCCAAATTTGTCCAAGGTCACGCCCAATATCAGTGACCAAGTCAGACAAAAAAAAAAAAAAAACCAAAAAACCCTTGGTTCTGATTTAAACGCCAACCCAGCTGCATCTGTTATCTATCCTTAAAAACAATTCCCTGAGCCGC
>NW_003852397.1:7686434-7702792 GCF_000181295.1 Otolemur garnettii | reverse complement strand
CCGCCGCTCCTCGCGGTGTCTGTGTGTGAGGGGAGGGGGACGAGCCGAAGCGGGGAGGGGGCGCCGCCGCTGCGGAGGGAGCCGCCGCCGCCGCTGCTACTGCCGCTGCCGCTGCCGGGTCGCCAGTGAAGGGGAGGCAGTGGCGGCGGCGGCGAACATGATTTCAGTGAGGATAGTGACTGCCGACTACTACATGGCCAGCCCGCTGCAGGGGCTGGATATCTGCCAATCCCCCCTCACCCAGGCCCCTGTCAAGAAGGTGCCGGTGGTGCGAGTCTTTGGAGCGACCCCGGCAGGTAAGCGGGCGCGGGCGGGAGCCGGAGCCGGCCGGGCGCCCGGGCCGCCCTCCCTGCCGCGCACACGCGCGCACGCCGCCGGCGCCGGCCGTGTCCGTGGATCGCTGCCGCGTCTTCCCTCCCCGCCGCCCTTTCCTCTCATGCGTGACAAGGGGCGCAAAAATGTGGGTCCGCGCGAACGCCGCGCACCACCCCCCTCGGGCGGGGAGGCGGCGAGCGCCGAGTGTTTACACTGCGAGCGGCGGCTGAGAGCTCGCCCGCGCTCCGGGTCGCGGGAGGGGGAGCGAGCGCCGCTCAGGCCGCCGAGGGCGGGCCGGGCCACCGCGCCGTGTCCAGCCACGGGCTGGTTGGTAAGGGTCGGCTTTCAGGTCGGTAGCTGACGGGACCCGGGACACCTCTTTCGTCTCCCAAATGCCCCTTTCTGGAAATGGCTTAAAGAGGAGAGGGGAAGTGTCAGCTCTGTTGTCAGCCGCTCTGCGTCGCCTCTTCTCACCCTCGCTCTCCTCTGCCCCTGCCGGAGAGGCAGTGGGCTGACTAGAGTGGCGCCTGGGGCCAGATAATCTTTCTCATTGAAGTGACCATGTGGCTCGCTGTGAGTGCAGGTCGTGACTCCTTAGTTTAACGCCTCTGCGTCTGGGGACTGGGCAGCGTCCCCAGGTGCAGTGCTCTCAGGGAAAGGTGCATCAATGCGTGCGTGTTTGTGTTGCCCAACGTGAGACATCAGATTTAACGGGGGGAATTTATTAGGAATCACAGCATAACTCACCGATACCGACATTTCGAAATGCTCCTAGCCTGGGTTGTAGGATTGTGTTTTAAATACAGGTGCATTTTTAAAAAATGTTGAAGAAGGGGTGGGGTAGAGAGAAAGCAGTGACAGAACCTTCTCAATCTCCTGTTGATTTATGATAGTATAAATAAGATAGAGGCTAAATTGACACGTTTAAAAAATGTTTTGCTTTTCTACATGCTTTGAACTGCTTATTTGAAATATTGGAGCTGCCTCTTAGAAAAGGCTGCTCTTACCTCTAGCTGTGTATTGCCCTATGGGATTTTAGATAGCATTTCCCGCTTGATGCTCCCTGCCCTCGTCGCCATTCATCTTATTACTACAGTCAGTTTCTGTGGACTATCAAGATAATAGCCCTTTCCCAAACACAAGCACTCATTCCAAGCAGTTATCTTTTAATGTGAATTCTCTTTGTTGAACATTTCAGTGGCGTGAGATTTGGTAGCATATTCTTTTTTAAAATAGTGAAAACGGTTTTGATGATATGAACCTGGAGAAGACAGGGAATTTGAGTGCTGTTAATGTGTTGTAAGTGTAACACTTAAAAGTTTGGAGGCTGGAAAAGAGAGGCAATAAAGTGTTCCAATGAATAGGTTTTCTGCGTTTTTAAATACAGTGTTGGTATCTTTGCTTCTAATTGGAATTTCAGTGTAATAACACTGTTTTACCTTCAGATACAGAGAAAGGGTAAGATAGTGTAGTTCTGTTCAGCCAAATTTATGAATCAGAAAGTGACATGCTAATAGGATATACTGTGGCATTTCTGTGTATTACAGCTTGTATGGTTTGAGTTACTTTCTACAAGTAGTTTATTTTCTCCTCCACCCAAATGATTAAATATGTCGTATTCTTGAGTGATTTTCAAGCTCTGTTTTATGGGAAGTTTTGTTTGTGGAAATAAATGAATTTCACTATGAGTTAACAGCAGTTCTATTTTGTGAGGTAATATCTCTTAAAAAAGTAAGACTGGTATAATATACTTTTGTGCTTCTGATTATTTAAAAAAAATCAACTGTTTCATAATAAGGAATATTTCTTTCCTCCTGGATATCTTACAATTAGATTACCACACCCCTCCTTAAGAAAAAATTGAAATGGGTTTTTCTGGTATATATCTTGAAATAAATTGTATAAATGTATAAAAAAGTAAGACTTTTTTGTACATACATTGAAAGATATATAACTTGATATAGTTTTTTTTTGAGACAGAGTCTCACTGTGTCACCCTCTGTAGAGCACTGTGGCGTCACAGCTCACAGCAACCTCCAACTCTTGCGTTTAAGCGATTCTCTTGTCTCGGCCTCCCAAGTAGCTGGGACTACAGGCATCTGCTACATGCCCAGTTATTTTTTTGTTGCTTTTGATTAGCTGGCCCCGGCTGAGTTCAAACCCACCACTCTTGGTGTATGTGGCTGGCTCTGTAACCACCGTGCTATGGGCGCCAAGCTGATACAGATAATCTTAAACTTCAAATTGTTAAGGGATCATCAAATTGAATTCCTATAAATACAGTTCACACTTTCAAACAAAAATTTTAATAGAAAAATTTGAAGTCATTGGTATATGTTTAATAGTTCATTGCTTTCATAAATCAAGCCAGCATTTTTAGCATTTCATCAGAAATTCCCAATGAAATTAGTGTTAATTAAATGTAAACAAAAACTAGAATTATCTGCTTTTGAATTCTTTTCTCAAATAAAAGTAGTCTAGACCATCCAGTAAATAAAACTTGAAAATTATTAGTTCAAAAGAGAGGCCAATCTGGCTTAGGAAGAATCTGAAGGCTAAATTTTTTTTTTTGAGACTGAGTCTCACTATGTCATTGTCGGTAGAGTGCTGTGGTATCACAGCTCACAGCAACCTCAAACTCTTGGGTTTAAGCAGTTCTCTTTTCCCAGTTTACCAAGTAGCTGGGACTACAGGCACCTGCCACAATGCCCAGCTATTTTTTGTCATTGTTGTTGTGGTAGTTATTGTTTAGCAGGCCGAGGCTAGTTTTGAATCCGCTAGCCCCAGTGTGTGTGTGGTCGGTGCCCTAAGCACTGAACTATAGGCTAGCCCAGGTGTATGTGGCTGGCGCCGTAATCATTGAACTATAGGCGCTGAGCATGAAGGCTAGAATTTTTAATGAAGACAGATTTATTTGAAAGAACAAACTGTTTGTCTTTACTAGCAAGAAAAATAAGTTAATGAAAATTTGTAATGAACCTATGCGACAAAAGATACCATAAATATACTTGTTCTGTGTATAGGAGTTAATTTTCAAAGTCCTTAATTCATTTACCTTGGTTTGGAGAAAAGATGTTATTAAACTGAGTTTACTTTCCAAGTGAGATCCTAAAAAATAGTAACTGGAGACTTTTTTCCTCAAATCAAGTTTCCATTTCAGAATTATAATTCTGAATCGATTGGCTTAATACATTTTTACTAATTCTGTTTTTCTATTATTGCATGCAAAATAATTTTCTGTTTATAAAACAGTCCAGTTGACTTTTGATCTGTTTTGTGGACATATCTTGAAAAATTAAGAAATAAAGTGTTTGGAGTTTAAAAATGCACTTTATTATTACTATTATTTTAGAGACAGAGTCTCACTGTATCCCCTCTGTAGAGTGCTGTTGTGTCACAGCTCACAGCATCTTCCAACTCCTGGACTTAGGCAATTCTCTTGCCTTAGCCTCCCAAGTAGCTGGGACTACAGGCACCTGCCACAATGCCCTGATATTTTTTGTTGCAGTTTGGCTGGGGCCAGTTCAAACTTGCCACCCTTGGTATATGGAGCTGGTGCCCTACCCACTGAGCCACAGGTGCTGCCAAAAATGCATATTATTTTAATTTGGTGAAATTTGAAAAGGCTTTAAAGAAGTGAATTATTCAAATTTGTAAGGTAAATCCTGACTGATTTAATCCCTTGCTGACTGAGGGTATTGATTCCTAAGAGAATTGCTTAAATTTTCTTCATCTCAGGGATGTGGAGTTTTTTCTTTTTCTTTTTTTTTTTTTATCAAACCAAAAACCTAATCTGCTTTTAATTCGTTTTTAAAGTGTTTTGAACATTGTTTTGACATAACTAGGAATTGAGCAATATCATTTGTAGGAGAAATGGTTGATTTTTTTCTTTCATAACAACATTTTGGTAACTTTTTATGGAGGGAGGCAAGGTTATGAATAAGGTATGAAAGGACAGTGTTTGTTTGTTTTTTTTTCTTTGTCATTTAGATTTGAGTATAGGTGTGACCAGTCAGGAAATTCACTTCAAATACTGTCCTGAGGATTCATGGTAAGGATCTGGCTCAGTTGAACTTGGGAAGCTGTTCAGTTTCCACATCTTAACTCTTTCTCATTTGCTTGATGCTGAGTTTAGACAGCTCTCAACAGTTTCCTCTGCACCAGGTTAAACAGAATTATCCTTTCAAAGAGCTTCCCTGCTGAGACACAGAGTAAAAGTAAATAGAAGAATGTGAGATGTCCAGTAATGTAGTAATTAAACGAGGTAAGCCAAACTGTAGAGGGAGCTGGTTGTCTTTAAGATAACGGAAAGAAACTCTAGTAACTCTCCCCTCTTAAGTCTTGCTATTGCTCAGTGAATATTTTGGTAGACTGTTAAAAGATTCTGTCAAACATGAAATCAAGTCTTTGAACATAAGAGATTCTTAATTCTGAAATGCTATGTAAGTTGATGTAGATGTTTATTTAAAGTATACATATATATTCTTTTTCTATTATTGTTTTATAAAGTTAACTTTAACAAACTGTCAGAATAACCTCATTTTTGGTGTAAATTGGTAGATTATTAAATAAATTTGAAATGAATTAATTTTGGAAACTATACTATTAACACCTCAGTTTACAAAAATTTCTCTAATAAAAATCTAGTTTGCTCATAACTTTTTAAGTAAACTAAAAATATTTGATCACATAACATCTATTTGACTATAATTAATTATTAGATATTTTTAGGAGCACCTCAAAGATTTATTGACTCATCACAGACAAAACTGGTCACTTTATTTAAAAGATGTTTGAAGCCCAGAGTAGCAAATTTTATTAATTTTTTGTATTATTTTATAAACATCATAATCAATAAGTTAGAGGATTAAGCAGGAGCCCCCTTAAATTTTTGGACACAGAAGAATCTAGTAATAATGTGATTCAGTTCATTTATTGGACACTGAGTGGAAACTACTATGCATGTCAAGTTATTTTTTAAGTGCCTCTTTTTTTTTGGAGACAGTCTCACTCTTATCACCCTGTGGTGTCATAGCTCACAGCAACCTTAAGCTCTTGGACTTAAGCAGTCCTCTTACCTTAGTCTCCAAGTAGCTGGGACTACAAGCATGTACCACTATGCCCAGCTGGCCTTTTTTCTACTTTTTAATTTTTTTTAGAGACAGAGTCTCACTTTGTTGCCCTCAGTAGAGTACTGTGGCGTCACAGCTCACAGCAACCTCTAGCTCTTGGGCTTAGGCAATTCTCTTGCCTCAGCCTCCCTAGTAGCGGGGACTATAGGCCTGCCATAACACCTGGCTGTTTGTTACAGTTTGGCAGGGGCCGGGTTTGAACCTACCACCCTCGATATATGGGGCCTATGACTCAATGAGCCACAGGCACCGCCTGCTTTTTTCTATTTTTAATAGAGTTGGGGTCTTGTTCTTGCTCAGGCTGCTCTTGAACTCCTGAGCTCAAGCAATCCACTTACCTTGGCCTCCCAGAGTGCTAGGATTAGTGCCTTCTTTTAAGAACAACTTTACCTCCAGCTTACAGTGTAGTAGAGATGATAGGCATATAAACATAAGTCGGAATGTGATGACTATAGAAATGTATGTAAGATATAACGAAGTTCAAAGAAGGACATGTTTGATAACCAGGCAAAAAGGGAAGTCAGGGAAGGCTTCCTGAAGGAAGTATGGATTAAGTCATTTTAAAGCAATTTTTAAAGAATGAAAATTCTGATAGAGGAACAGACAGACACAAGGTAATAACAAATGATGAAAACCACTCTTTGTAGGGCACCTTGGCAATGTATACATGAGCTCAAAATGTTCTTTTTTGACCCAGTAATTCTAGTTTTAGGGATTTTAATCTATGAACATAAATCTTTTGGCAAATCTGATTATCTTTTGAATCCATCTCCTTCTTTTCATAATCCATTACCACCCTAATTTAAACTGTCATTTTTGGACAGATTTACTACACTAGCCTCCTAATCTTGGTTTATCCCAATCCACTCTGTCCCCTTCTAATTTGTTTTCCACATAGTAATTGGAGGGTTCTTTTTAAAATGCAAACCTGATTATGTTACCCTACTACTTGATATGCCTCAGTTTTCCATTGCATTTAGAATATAGACTAAACTCCATATGTTATGAAGTGGCATCTACCAGTCTTACAAGATCTTATATAGTCTGGCCCCTTCCTTTCTGTCCAGGAATGGCTTGAGCCATGTTCTTCTTGCCTTGCTCTTTGTGTTCCAGTCATATTGGCCTTATTTCAGTCCTTTATTCTTGCCATGCTCCCTTCCACAATGAGGGCTTTGTACCTGCTGTTCCCTCTGCCTAGAATGTTTTTCCTTTTCTGTCACCTAAACTCTAGTTTATCTTTCCTCAGGGAAGCCTTCCCTGTCAGAGACTCTCAAAGCTCAAGGAACTCTCCTTCAAAGCACTTGCTACAATAGTAATTTTTTTATGTCAGAGATTAATGTCTGTTTTTTCCCAGTAGATAATACCTTCCAGAAACACTGGTAACATCTTTCTTTTTGCTCACCATTATGAAGTCAATGCTTAAAACCCAACTCAAGCATTTGTTGTAATAATTAATCAATAGATGATAGTCATCATAGAGAACAACCCCAAAACATCCAACAGTTGGGAAAAGTTGCATAAATTGGGCTTATTCATATAGTAGAATATTATGTGTTTAAAACCATGTTTTAAACCATGGGAAAGTACTGTCAGTATATTTAGGAACTACAAAACAATTCTTATAGCAGGCCAGTAATTTCTGGTTTTTTAATACCTATCTATTTATAAAGTGATTTTAATTTTAAAATGTTTTGAAAAGTAAAATGGTTTTAGCACATAAGCAGTAAAACAGAGTAAAGGTCAGAAATTAACTCAAATATATGTGAGAACTTAATATAGGTTGAGCATTCCTTCATTTAAAAATTCAAAATCTAAAGTACTCCAGACTCTGAAACAAGTGGAAAAGTCCACACTTGACCAAAGAGTCACAACAGTCAAAACTTTGTTCCTTGCACAAAATTATTAAAAATTGTTTTGTGTATAAGGTTAGTATATGAAACATAAATGAATTTTGTGTTTAAACTTGGGTCTAATACCCAAGATATCTCATTATGCATATGCAAATATTCCAGAATCCAAAACAATCTGAAATTCAAAACATTTGTGGTCCCAAGGGTTTTGAGTTAAGTAATATTTAACCTGTATGTGAAGATGGATGCTACCTTTATCTATCTATGAATAGGGAGAAGAATTATTTGACAAATAGGATTGGGATAGCCAGTAGTCATCTGGAAAACTAAAAAGTTGGCTTCAAGAAGAGTCAGATTTCAGTGTAAAACAAAAATTATAATTAGTTTTGGTGTAATCCAGGAATGGTAAAGGCTTTTCACAGTATAAAATAGAACTGATGCTAAATTGCTGAATTTTATGACATAAAAGGAAAATTCTGTATGAGGAAAAAATGCAAAGTTAAGAGAGAAACAGACTAGTAAAACTTCAAAGGACTAGTTTCTGCTTAATAAACAAAGAGCTTCTAGAAAATAGCACAGCAAATGAGCAAAGAGAATTCATATGAAAAGATGTACAATTTTATTTATAATAAAGATGCATATTAAAACTGGAGCATGCTATTTATCACCTATAAAGTTTGCAAAGATTGGTTGTATAGTATAATTTGAGGAAAGGTAAAAGAAAGGAAAATGGGTAGCCTCATACATTGCTGGTGGGAATATAAAGAGTTCATGTTCTATGGAAATCAATTTGGAAATCGTCAAAATTACAATTGTGCATATATTTTGCCCTGGCAATTTCATTCTAAGATTTTGTCCTCTAGAAGATTTTTGCATGTGTCAAAAAATAAGTGAGAGTATTTGTGGCAGCATTATTTGTCATTGCAAAAGATTGGAAACCTAAACTTTATAGGGGAGTGGTTAAATAAACTATGGTTTATCTGTTCAGTGGAATACTAGACAGTCCTTAAAAATAATGAGGCAGTACTATGTGTATTGCATGGTTCTGTATCTAACATATGAGTAAAAATAAAAGATGTAAGATTCTGTGTGTAGTATGCTCCAATTTATGTGATTTAAATATGCCTATGTAGGTAGCTATAGAATGTACTGTTGTCACTGGAAGGATATACAAGAGTTTGGTGAAAATGATTGCTTCCAGCGTAGAAATGGTTACCTTGAGAACAAAAGTGGATTAACTTTTGGGGGTATACTGTTTGGTAACTTTTCAATTTTTTTTTCCTTTTTTTGCCATGTGCACATAATACCTATTCAGAGTTAATATTTAAAGTTATGTTATACTTGTAGAAGTTAATCAGTAAGGAAGAAAATAATAAAAGACTGTAATAATTGTTATAAACAAATATTTACTGTAAATGCATTTAATGTTAGATTTTGTTAGAGCTCTTCTAATTCAGTTGATGTTATGTGACTCACTGGAAAGTAGCTCTAGTGGAATGGGGGCAGTAGGGAGACTTTGGTTTTCCTGTAAACAAATTGGATTATGAGTGACAACCAGCAGTTACTACTTCTTTTGATACTTTTAGCACATTACAGGACAGTGCTTTACTACCTGGAATCTACTTTAGCAACCAGCCACAGTGTGCAGCTGCCTCTTGTGAGAAAGGGATCATGAAGGCTGCTATAGGAGTTTATATTCAGGTGCTACCCTGTGCAAGGT
Source organism: Otolemur garnettii (assembly GCF_000181295.1). NCBI lineage: Eukaryota > Metazoa > Chordata > Mammalia > Primates > Galagidae > Otolemur > Otolemur garnettii. Next base: position 7,693,775 of record NW_003852397.1, on the reverse strand, counting down.
ACAGCCCACTAACAACGAGAGGACAGGGACTCAGGGAGGGAGCCCCTTTGGGGCCATAAATCCAGGCCTGAATCTCTGTGTATACCTATATTGGTACCTGATCCCCATATATGTTTGATGTGCCATTTTAAATTGGTGCAAGGTGACTGCTTAATAATCCGCACTTGTTTTATATAAAGAAAACTGGCATCTAGTTAGGCAGGCTCAGTGTCCAGGGTCCTATAGTTGGCTGGTGTGAAACTGGATTTGAAAATTGAGGATCTTGACTCTCCGCTCTCACTGCCTCCCACTGACCCCTCAACCCTGAGGGAATATTGGAGGAAAGTATTAATGATAATCGAAAGATATAGAACCTTGGAGGAATTATTTAAAAAATTGCATGTAAATAGTTTAGACATCTTTGAACTACTATGTCTAATGTTTAGAATCTTTGTGGTAGAATAGATTATAGTAGGATGATTTTAGCTATATCTTCTAAGAAATGTATAATAGATATAATAGATAAATAGGTATAAACAAAAACTGATATGAAAATTATGTGTATGTAATTTCCAGAAAAGGGAGGGGGACAGGGAATGTATGAGGGCTCTCAGGTCTCTGGTTTTATAATTAAATTTTCTCTTCTCTTGCTTTTGGTTGGATTAAAATTTACTCAATTAAAATTAATAAGTTGGCTTGGCACTCATAGCTCTGTGGTTATGGCACCAGCCACATATACGGAGGCTGGCAGGTTTGAACCCTGCCCAGGGCCTGCTAAACAACAATGACAACTACAACAAAAAATAGCTGGGCATTGTGGTGGGCGCCTGTAGTCCCAGCTACTTGGAAGGCTGAGGCAAGAGCTTAGGGTCAGGAGTTTGAGGTTGCTGTGAGCTGTGACGCTATGGGACTCTACCAAGGGTGACTTAGACTGTCTCAAAAAAAAAAAAATTAATAAGTGAAAAATGATTCAGGCTTTTTAAGTAGGTGGGATTTAAGTAGGTTTCAGAGGATGTTGCCATCAGCCCTAGATCTTTGAAAGAAATACTTAGAAACTTATAAAGTGAAAAATGGACTATGGTGTGAGTTATATTACATTGGTGCCTGGTTGCCATGGGGTACTAAATAACAGAAAATGATAGGAGTTAAGGAACGTGAACTTTGGGTAACTTGTAATTACATGTAAATACACATACGGCAGGAATGGGTGTCTAAAGCATTTGAAAAGAACTCCACTGTCCAAATGTGATGTGGATTTATTTTTGAGAACAAAAAAAATTATAAATGAAATGAAGACCTTTTTGTTTGGAGGTTTTGTTGTTTTGTTTTTTTTGTGGGGGTTTTTGGTTATTCCTTTTAAGCTTTTCAGATGATCTGTATTTCTTCCAATTCTCTGTAGATTTTTATATTTCTTCTTTTAAATGAAAAATATTTTTCTGCTTAATTAGTAGTATTGGTAAACTGGACTGTTTTCTGCAGCAAAAATTGAATGCCTAGCAAAGTAAGTTCTGACAAAAATGGATAACAATTATCAATGGAAAATTTAGATCCTATTTTTTGCCAGTTCTATTTTCTTTTTCAACAGTATTGTTTAAAAAGAAACTATTTTTTTAATTTCCAGAAATACTAAGAATTTGAGGTGAATTACTTGGGGACAGTTAATTAATTTTCTTGGGTTTAGAGAGCATTACAATATAAATGATTTAAATAATAAAAGAAAAGTATGTTACCTCAAAAATGCCTTGTGTAATATATAACAAGTTTTCTGTTTTCTTCAATTTATTACAATTACCAATTACCAAGGAAATAATAGTAAAAATTAAAAGAAATATCTTTTTTGCATATATATTTACATTTAAAATAATTTATATATTAAATTAGGTTTTGTTTGAGATGGTGAAATGAAAGACTTTGTAAATACGAATACATGTTGATATGTGAAAGAATGTAAAGTTAAAACATGTTGGCATACTCCTAGTTTCTCAGAACAAGAAAATGACTAATCTAAATTTCATTTCAGAATAAAAACCAAGACAAGCCACATAAAAGCAACCTAAAAATTAAACTGTCATCATATTATTTGTTTTAAAACTATGGAATAATATATCTGAGGAAGATTTCTCTCAAAATTGTTTTTCTCAATTTCAAGTAAGTAATTTATTTTGGTTAATATATTGGGGGTGAGGGGTGGTGGGGGTGAGCCTTGGCATTGAAGTTGATAAATCCTACTCATCCTTAAAGTTTAACAAAAAACTCAATTATCAACCTCCTTAAAGCCTCTTTAAAGACTCCTTTGCTCACTTCCAAAAGACTAATCTTGATTTTCTAAGTCCTATCCCCCTTCCATATTGCTGTTAAGGGACTTCTTAGGTTGAGTATTGGGTTTGTCTGAAGAATAGTCACCTGGCACTACCCTCTGTGCTCCCTCCCTTGTGCTCCACAACTTCACTGCCTTCTGCTTCTAAGAGACCCTGAGCAAGTTATTTTACTTTTATAAGCCTTAATTTCCTCCTCTGTAAAATGAGTTTTAATAATTTCAGCCACACAGGATTATTATTGAATAAGATAAAGAGCAACTGTGTAGCATATATAGTAACATAAATGGTACTTTGTTTACTCTTCTATCTCCAGAATCTGCCACAATTATCTCATGTATACTAAGCACTCTTTAAAATGTTTGAACTGAATGGAAATGTTTTTGTAGAATTTATTTATTCCTCTTTTTAAGACAAACTAAAACACCTGGACATTCTAGTGGAAGGCATTTTTGCTGTTGGTCTTATATGACTATAGGCAAGGCAATTGTCTGTTGAAATGCTTTTCTAAAATTAGGCTTTTTTTTTTTTTTAATACAAGTTCCCCATCCAGGCCTGATTTTTCTTTTTTAACTGTTTATGTGTATATATACATATAGAGAGAAGTGTCCATGCCTGATCTTTCCATGCAAAAAAAAAGAGCAGTATTAAGCCTTTGATCAAGGAATTACCTCAGTTTTCCAATGCTGCAGATTAGGTTAAGTTTTAATATATTTCTTCTGGAGAGACCCTTATTTTCCAAAACTATTAGTAGTGCCTTCTTTTTTAAACATAATGATAGAACATGTTGAAGGTATGTATACCAGATGTCGCAGTAAAGGTGTGACATGTCAGTAGGATTTATTGCTATCTTTTTGTTTTATGAATTTGTAACACACAAAAATTGAGGCTTTGGTATTTAAACCTATTTTGGATTGTGGAATGTGAACAAATGATTTATTACTGCCCAGAGCTGCAATTTTCTTTACCATGTACTTTTTATATCTATTCCCAGATTTTTGTTTTTTCATAGTATGATCTTTTAATTTTTTAATGAAATTATTAGAAAGGTATTCAAATTAATGATGAGGTCTCACATCCTAGTTGATAATGCTTAGTGTTTTAAAATAGAAGCTGTGCTAGTTAAAAGACCTTAATTTTATATTATCGTACTAGCAAGCAGTAGACCATTTATTGAGATCTGTATGCTGTGTTCTAAGTGATTTAATCTTTAGAACAGCTCTATAAAATAGGTACTGTTATCCCCATTTTACAGTTGAGGAAACGAGGCATGTAGATCTTAATTACCTTTTGTCTAAAGTTATGCAGCATGGTATTTACCTCGTAGCATGTGAGGATTAAATGAGAAGATCTGTATTAGGCCATTATCTGCCTAAACAGAAGCAGCAGAGAAACAAAACCTGAGATGGATGTCTCCTAAAATTTTCAGCATTTGTAATAGCCATTATTGAGATGTGACTGTGACCATGAATATATTCTTATTCACAGTTTTTTTAATGATAGCATACCCTGGTACTCTGTATTGACCCATTTTTTTCTGAGCAATATTAATGTTTCCCAGATTCATGTTCCCATTAGAATGGAATTATTTTATGCATACGTATTTATAAGGTGATAATAGGACTTCACTAAAATATCGATTTAATAAAATATTTTTGTAAAGTTAGCATAATTAAGTAAATATTATATGAATATATTCTTATAGTGAAACAAAAAAGGACCCATAAAGGAAAAATTTTCTTTGATTGCTAGTCCTATTTTCTACCCCAGTTGCATCAGATATTTTTAATATAACCACCCTCCTCCAAATTTAATGATATAAAACAATAACCGTTGTTAGCATACAATTCTGAGTTGGGCTCAGTTAAGCAATTCTGTTACTACTTGGCTGGGCTTGCTCATGTGGCTGCAGTCAGTGGACAGATCAGCTAGGAGGTGGTTGGTCTAGCACGGCTTTACTCTATGTCTGGAAATTGGCACTGGTCTTTGGCTGGGGTGATGGTGGGCTCAGTGTCTCCAGACTAGTTCTGGCTCTTTCATCTAGAGGCAATAGTAGGGTTTATAGGAGTAACTTGTAAAGGAAAACCCCATATGATTTCTGTTGTCCCATTGGCCAAAGCAAATCACATGGCCAAGTCCAGAGTTGGTATGTGAGGGATTTCCTTGAGGATGTGAAATATAATCTAAGCACTTCCTCCTGTATAGTATCTGAAATAATCTCTATATTACTTATAATACCTAATATGATGGAAATGCTGCATAAATAGTTGTGATACTGTATTTAGGGAATAATAAGAGGAAATACTGGTACATGTTAAATAGAGATGGAACTATCCATTTTTTGCCATTATTGCAAACAATTTATTATGTAACGCTGCTGATTCATTTTTCAGGAAGCATTTGCCAGTGTTACGTTGTTCCTTTTTTGAGTGAATAAATAGTATTTATGTAAGCAACTCATTCAACTATTCAGCTAAGTTTAGTTTATTATTTGTTTTTGTTTTTATTTCATTCCCATCATCCTTCAGCTTCATTCTTGGTCCTGTTCACTCATCACATATTTACTGAGCACCCACTAAATGCACAGTAAGGTATCATGAGGTGAGCTGCAGATAAGCTCACCTTGGATGTATTAATCATCCAGATTGCTTAAAGTTGCCTGTTCGTCTGCTTCATTTTATGAACAGAATTCTGTAAATGTAGAAAATTATTAACACTTTCTTTGAAAATGACCCGCTTACACCAGGCTGAGTGTATCTTATGTGATATATTTTTTAATCATCTTATATAGATTTCTTCAAATGAGAAAAACTATACTCCTACCAGCAATATGAGACTTTTTCCATGTCCTCACCAAGATTATGTTCTCAAATATTTTGATCATTGTTGATCTAACACATAAAAACATAGATCTCAGTGCAGTTTTAATCTATATTATTATGAGTGAGATTGCATGTTTTTCCGTATGCTTAAGAGGCATTTATCGTGTTTGTACTATATGTTTATCTTTTACCCATTTTCCTGTTAAGATTCTTAGTCTTTTGCTTATTGATTCCAAAAAGCTCTTCATATATTAGGAAAATTAATCTCTGTCCATGAATTGAGTTTCAAATATTTTCCCCGGTTTATTCTCATGGTAAATACTTTCCATTTAAATAGTGTTTTTATCATTTTATATTTTTAAGTCTTAAATGAGGCTTTTAAGTTACGTTTAGATAAAGCTAGGTTTAAGTATTAATGCAAAGGAGTGGAAGGAAAAGATCCTGGCCTATTTCATCTTATTTAGAGAACTCACCTTTTATAACTGTGACTAAGTAGAAAAATTTTCAGAAGGATCCTGTCTTTAATTTTTCCTCTTCTGTCATGCAGCCACTCCTTTTTACCGGTCACTTTAAATAGGATGATCCTTTGGAGGGCTGTTTTTAGATGATGAAGTTGTATAGCATAGGTGGGAAATAATTGGTGTTACTTAGAATAAATTGTTAATAACGTTACTTTGAGTTTTATCTATTTCTCCCTGTGTATGATGTACATGAAACATACATATGTAGTGGTTGTGGTTCAGGCAATCCCTCAGTGTCTGTAGGGGATTGGTTGCAAGACCACCTGAGGTTACCACCATCCACGGATGCTCAGAGTCCCTTATATAAAATGGTGTAGTATTCGCGTATAGCCTAAGTACATCATCCTGTATTGTATCTTAAAACATTTCTAGATTACTTATAATACCTAATATAAATGCTGTGTAAAGAGTTGTGAATATGGTATTGTTTAGGGAATAATAACAAGGAAAAAATTTATGCATGTTTAGTACAGAAGCAGCTATCCATTTTTTCCAAATATCTTTTTCCTTATTTGGTTGAATTCATAGATGTGGAACACATGGATATGGAGGACTGGCTATATAGTCCTTTACCTATTCAGCCAGCCTTTATTTATTCAGTCAATCACATGGATTGATATACCAATCAATGTTTGATATACCATTTTTTCTTGATTAAGCCTTTTGAAAAGATTTTAACATTTCTGAGGTTGTAATACATCTTACAATGAGTACATTTAATGTAGTAATTTTCCCTCCTGAAAAGCCAATATTAAACTGATAGGACATTTTATAACAGATGACTTCTTAAAGAAAATGAGATTTTAAAATTTCTCTATATCAGCGGTTCTCAACCTGTGGGTCGCAACCCCTTTGGGGGTCAAATGACCCTTTCACCAGGATCACCTAAATATATCCTGCATATCAGATATTTACATTACAATTCATACCAGTAGCAAAATTACAGTTACGAAGTAGCAACGAAAATAATTTTATGGTTGGGGATCACCACCATATAAGGAACTTTATTAAAGGGTCACGGCATAAGGAAGGTTGAGAACCATTGCTGTATATACTTGTTTTTCTAAAAATCTAATTGATATGGAATGTGTTTGTGCCCAAATAAACATTTTTTTCTCCATTTTTGCCTTGTATCTCTAACTGTTTTAATTTTGTATATTTTGATGATGTGTTGTTTGGCATATAGGCTTTATAATTGCCTTGCTTTTTCAAACTATTTGTGGTGAATCAATTTTTGTTTTTTTTTCTGATACTTCTTTAGAATACATTAAAAATAAATCACTAGAAAAATGAAATGAGAAAGAAAAACCAAAAAGCTTAACTGTAAGCTCCACTTTTTAGATTATTATATTTTACAGGAGTGGAATTGCCTGTCAGATTACTGTAAGAGTTTCTAAGTGCTAATTTTTGAGTTTTATACTTGTCTTATTGCGGACCTATAATAAATATCTAGTTTATCTAGTTTCATAGATTGTAGTTGAGTACCTTTTAATCAATATAAACTGACCCTTTAATTAATTTCTTCTTAAATCCTACTTTTTGTTCCATATCAAAATTATTATACCTGCTTCCTTTCAGTATGTTTTCATGATGTATGATATAAATCATTGCCTATTACTATTTTAAGTCTTTTATGTCACTTCATTATTTGGACCCATCTGAAGATCTTTGTAGTCAAGATCTTACTTTGTAACCCAGCTTAGA
>NW_003852397.1:7682451-7685668 GCF_000181295.1 Otolemur garnettii | reverse complement strand
GTTCGAACCCGCCAGCCTGGGTGTATGTGGCCCGTGCCCTACCCACTGAGCCGTGGGCGCTGCCAATTTTAAAATAACTTTTACTCTTTTCTTTAGTTTTTGGCTTTTGCAGCATAAAATGTTGCATGTGTTTTCTTTTTAATAAGCATATATACAGAAATCATTTTAAAAGTGTGTGCTTCAAATGTTGTAATTATAAAATTCAGTAACAAAACAAAAAATGTTCTTTTGTGTAATGTAAGAAATTTAGCTTAGTTTAGCTTTTCAATGCTCCTGGCTTTCTAAGTTAATCTATAAGACTACTTATAAATATTGACTTGTATCTGTTTTCTTTCAAATAAATTTCAGCTTATGTATTAAATTTAAATAAAGCAATTTAGGCTCAGCTCTGCATTTTAATTTGTTATGGAATACCGCCACTAATCTGTTTTTATCATTACCATTTACACTTTTGAATTTTAATTTTGATTAATTTTTATGGTTGCCTCAAATGTTTTCAGGTATTATTTTTCAGGATATAAATATATGGGTTAACTTTCAGAATCCTTTAGTATCTGACAAGGACTTTTTACTGCATGCACTTTTTTTTTTTTTTTTTGAAGAGACAGGGCCTTACTATGTTGCCTAGGCTGAAGTACAGTGGTATGATCATAGTTCACTGAGCCTGGAACTCCTGGGCTCAAGCAGTCTTCCTGCTTTAGCCTCCTGAGTAGCCAGTATTATAGGGACATGCCCAGTTTGCATGCACATGTTAATGATAGCATGGGTCAGTATGGTATTCTTGTGTCCCGAGTTTTTCCCTTTAAAATTTTCTAAATGTTACTCCATTACCTTTTAAATTTGACTGGGACAGGAAAGTCCTTGAGATAGAGATGCAGGTGCTTTTTATTTTGTGATAGTTCTTCTGTAATACTTCTGGTTGCTTCTGTCCCACTTTTCATGATTTAAGTAGTACCTGTTATTTGTAAATTGTATCACATTTCTTTTTTATACCTGTTTTCCTTCTTTTTGTCCTTTCATATTCTTGGTGAATATTTTTATTTTCATTTTCTGCGTTACTGATGTATTCTGCTGCATGTTATCTTTCTCATTTCCAGTGTGGGTTTTAATTTTATTGTTGTTTCTATTCCTTTCTACTCTTTTTAAAAAATAATCTCTTAGAGTTCCATTAACTGTTGCATGGGGTGGGAGAGTCAGGGACTGACCCAGCTGATGTTTTGTTTTTGTGTGTTGTCCTACACAAACAAATATATAAAAACAAAATAATGGCAGGGTCAGTCCCTGACACCCCTCACACACACACTGGCATTCAACAGTTAATATCTTAGTTTGTATGTTAAGTCTTTTGTCTTCTTATCCCTTCCTGGCCATTTGAATATATCTTTCCTTATGAAAGATGTTTTATAGAAACCTTATTTTCCTGTAAGTTATTGAGAACACACAAGCAGATATCTTCTACATTTCTTCTGTTTCTGAATGTAAATGATCACAGATTCTTTGACATCTTTTAGATGTTATCTGTGCCATTAATGTTTGTATAGGTCTCATTCCACCCTTGTCTATGAACAAGAGAAACTATTTATCCAGGCCTACTGTTTGCCAATAAGTATAGTATTGTAAAGTCCACTTAGTCATCTTCACTTTCCACATCTAAACTAATAGAATTGCCTTACCTAATACACAGCCTACTTACATGAAAACATTCATCTAGCCTACCTCTACAGGATTGAGGTTTAAGGCTTTTTTGCCCTCTTCTTACTGTACAGTTCTCCGTGGGAGCTAACATAAGGGTAACCTGAGACATAATTTTCTTTACCAGAACATTACGTTAAAGCCTCCAGGTTGTAAAAGCCTTAGGACTTAGTGATTTAATCAGTGATGGAGGCTAACTTATTTATCTTTTTAGACGCTAATATAACATCCCAGGATGGAGAGAGCTATGCTCCATCAATTATGTTGATATTGGGTGTTGTGTTTTTAGAATAGGTGAAGAGAGTATTCAGGGAGACAATACAACTTTAGACATTTTGAAAAGTTTTTGGTATGGGACTGGTTTCTGTTGAAGCAGGCCATGTCTCCAAGGGAAAGAATAAAGTTTCATAGTAAATCTTTACTTAATGTGAAGGTTCTTAGAAGTTGCAGCTTTAAGGAAAACAACATATAACCATTTTTTTCCTATCAGTGTTAAAAACGAAGACATGAACAGAATGTTGTACTGTATATTGTTTTGCTTAGTAGTCACATTTTCCAAGAGTCTATCAGCAATATTAAGTAAGAATTTATTGTATATATATTAGTGAAAAATAGAGAGAAGGGTTATTCTGTATTTCTTTACTTCTTAGTGGTGTATTTCTCCTCATTTTTGTATATCAGTAATTGGGATATGTCTTAAAATGCATTATGTACCCATATTTAATTGGCAGCACTTCTTTTTCTCAGCAGTACAAAAGTTTATGATGTCTTATTATCATTGGCATCTTAGATTCAGTGAGATATGCTAATAGATTTTTAGTTTAGTGTCATTCTAAATTTAATCTCATTTGTTGTAAGTGAGTAAAGGGTTAACATTAGCCTTTCTTTTCTCTGGACAATGTTGGCCTTGCATTAACTTCCTAGCTTTATTCACTTGGAAACCTGAGAAGGTAGAATGTCAGTTGTGTAATCAAACTATTGATTATGGTAAAAATGGCTTATGATTTTTTGATTTGCATATTACATATGTAATTTACTATGATTGAATTGTGTATACCAGTGGGAGACTATAGCTTTGGGCTTTCCCGAGTATGATAACTGTTGTGATTGAGCAAGTCTGTTGCTGAGGCTTAGGAAGCTACGTCTATTGTACTGAAGGTATTGGTTGCTACTTGGTACTTCTAAGCTGGAGTAGGTACTGCATGACCTTATACTCTCATTCTTTCAGTTGACCTGCCATTCAAGGGGGCCAGAGAATGGTCTCTAAATTGAGAACTCCTACCTGACACTGACTGACCCACTGGCATGTTAAGTGTAACAAGTTTCATGACTGTAATTGGAACACTGATCCTACACATCCAGACTTAGAAAAGTTAAAAGGCATTGTGTTCTTTTATCCTAATTGTTTTTCTTAGTCATTATTCCTTAATGCATTATATGGTTTTGGTGAATATTTACTGAAGAAAAGAGGAATTACTATATTTATTTGCATATAATCTTTTTTTTTTTTTTTTTTTTTTGAGAC
>NW_003852397.1:7681075-7682173 GCF_000181295.1 Otolemur garnettii | reverse complement strand
GCCGAGCCTATTTGCATATAATCTTAAATAAATGTAGATTGTAGATGTTCAAATTTATTCTCTGTCCATTTCCATTGTTACTACGTTAATTGAGGTCTCATCATTTTTGCTTGGACCATCATATAACCTCCTAGCTTGCCTCTAAGCTTCATTTCTTTTCAAATTTAGTCCTTTGTCACTAGTGATCTTTCTAAAACCCAAATTTCATCTAAATGTTGATATGTTAACAGTAAAAATAAGAAAATACATAAAAAATGCTGGTAACATAAATACTCCAAAATGAAGGGTGAGTACATCTAAATGAAGGGTGATTCATCAAAAGTCTTACTAAGACAGCCATAGCAGCACATTGAGCTCCATAGAGACAGGGCTGAGGCAAGTGAGAGCTGGATGGGCACTGAACAATTCTGTGCCTCACTAAGGAAAAATAACTAAACATGGGCAAAGGAGATCCGAAGAAGCCGAGAGGCAAAATATCACCATATGCATTCTTTGTGCAAACTTGTCAGGGGGATCTCAAGAAGAAGCACCCAGATGCTTTAGTCAGCTTCTCAGAGTTTTCTAAGAAATGCTCAGAGAGATGGAAGACCATGTCTGCTAAAGAGAAAGGAAGATTTGAAGATGTGGCAAAGGCAGAAAAGGCCAGTTAAACAAAAGAGAAATGAAAACCTATATCCCTCTTATAGGGGACACAAAAAAGAAGTTCCCAGATCCTATGCACCCAAGAGGCCTCCTTCAACTTTTTTCTTGTTCTATTCTGAGTATCGCCCAAAAATCAAATGAGAACCTCCCAGTGTATCCGTTGGTGATGTTGCAAAGAAGCTGGGAAAGATGTGGAATAATACACTGCTGTGGATGACAAGCAGCCTTAATGAAAAGAAGGCTGCAAAGCTGAAGAAAAAATATGAAAAAGATATTGTTGTGTACTGAGCTAAAGGAAAGCCTGATGCAACAAAAGAGGGAGTTATCAAGGCTGAAAAAGACAAGAAAAAAAGGAAGAGGAGCAAGATGAAGAGGAGGAGGAAGATAATGAATAAGTTGGTTCTAGGACAGTTTTTTTCCTTGTATATAAAACATTTAACATCCCCATATGCAACT
>NW_003852397.1:7669960-7680119 GCF_000181295.1 Otolemur garnettii | reverse complement strand
AGTGAGAATAGGCTTCAAAATAGTTTGTACATTATAATTTCTCTTTTAAAAATGTTTATAATGTAAACTTATAAAAAAATCCAGAATGTGAAGTGTAGTAAAAAATTAATAAACCAAACATAATTTATTCATATTATTCTCTTCCTTGAAGTCATTTTTCTGTGTTCTGGTGGTATTTCCCAAAATTTAGTCTATGGATATACCTTAGAGTATATCATTAAAAATTTCATTTTTTCTGAATTTTTCTGAATTTTTCATTAAAAATTCAGATTCTTTGGAATGACATTACTCAACTTTAAATTATACCACAGGGCTGTAATAACATGGTACTGGCATAAAAACAGATGTATAGACCAATGGAACAGAATAGAGAACCCAAGAATAAATCCACACATCTGTAGTGAACTTACCTTTGACAAAGGTATCAAGTTTAGAATGAAGGAGATGGTTAGATAGCTATTGCCCTTTATCTAGGCAGGAGAAGCTCTCACTTAGGCCAGATTGGTACCATTAAAGTTTGAAATGGTCAGTTCTGGAGACTTTACATATATATGTGTGTGTACATACATTTACACACACGTACACAGTCATCCACAGTATAACAATGTTCAGAGCATAACAATGTTATGTACAGCATATATGACAGTGGTCCCATAAGAACATACTGGTGCTGAAAAATTCCAATAGCTTAGTAAAGTCTTAGCCATCATAATGTAGTAACACAATATACTGCTCACATGTTTATGGTGATGTTGGTATAGACAAATTTACTGTGCTGCTGGTTGCATAAGTAGAGCATTAACCATTATATATAACACATAATTATTGATAATGCGAATAAATGATTTTGTTATTGGTGTAAAGATGTTTGCATAGAGATTCCTGGGGTCTACCCCAGATATAGAAGCCTTTGCAGTTATCCTAGGAATATGTACTACTACTTCTTTTTTTTTTTTTTTTTTTTTTTTGCAGTTTTTGGCCAGGGCTGGATTTGAACCCGCCACCTCTGGCATATGGGGCTGGCGCCCTACTCCTTTGAGCCACAGGCGCTGCCTGGAATATGTACTTCTTACAAGCATCACAAATGATTCTTATATATCCTAAAGTTCTCAAACAGGCCTATAGTACAAAATAAAAGATGATGTGAGCTTTTTCATGATCTGACACCTGAGTACCCTCATCTTTTTCCCCAGGCACTTTGCTCTTCAGTCTGAACTGCTTGCTTTTGCTCAAATGCATATATGTCATAGCTTTGTATATGCTATTAGCATGAGGAAAGCAGAGTCCTTAGCTGTGCTAGGTGTGCAGTGTTTCTGGCCTGGTGTCATCTCTCATTACATGTTTGAATGAGTGAGTGAATGTCATTCCATCCAGAGGTGAATTCTTTTGTGCGCTTGGTGAATCTGTTATACGTTATACTTCAAGACTGTCGTGAGACATCATCTCCATTGTGAAGCTTTTCCTGACTTTCCTCAGTCAGAATGAATCAGTCCTTTGTGCCACTGTTGTACTTTGTACCTTGATGAAAAAAATTGTCATGTTGACTTGCAAGTTTTTTTGTGTGTGTTTGTTTTTAACTTGTCTAACTTCCCTCTTAAAGTGTGTTTGATGAGGGCAGATCAACATGCTGCCAGTCTTTGTGTCCTTAGTACTTACTGTCTGGGCATGCATTAAAAATTATAAAAATCTCATGGTGGAAGAACAAATAGTTGATTTCACTTATATGAGATCCACAATAGGTAAATTCATCAAGAAAGTAAAATAGTGGTTACTTGAGTGGGGGGAAGAGATGGGGATATTTATCCTCTTTATTGGTTATAGAGCTCAGTTTGGAGTGATGGAAAAGTTCTGGAGGTGGGTAGTGATGATGGTTGTTCAACAAAGTGAATGTACTTAATGCCACTGAATAGTTTATGCATAAAGGATTAAATTGGCAAATTTTGTGTGAAGTATGTTTTACTACAATTAAAAAAACAATAAAATTCATGAAGATGGGTAGGGACCATGACCTGTTCACTCATGTTTGTTCTCTACATTTCCTAATGCTGTTTTGTTATTAAGTTGTATTTTCCTTTGACATGATAGTATTTGATTTTTTAATTAATAAATTATTTATCTTCACTTTGTTGCTTTAGATAGAGTGCTGTAGCATCATAGCTCACAGCAACCTCAAACTCTTGGGCTCACGTGATCCTCTTGCCTCAGGCTCCCAAGTAGCTGGGACTACAGGTGCCTGCCACAATGTCCGACTATTTTTAGAGACAGGGTCCCACTCTTGCTCAGGCTGGTCTCAAACTCCTGAGCTCAGGCAGTTCACCACTCCTGGCCAGTATTTGATTTTTCTTAATGTTTGAGATTAAATTGAATGTAAGGAAATTCTGTTTTAAAAAGAAAAAACCAACAAAATTTATAAAGGAAGAAACAACATATAACTTTTAAAAATCACATAAAGAAAATATTCTTGTGATATTTTAAATAGAAATAAAAATTAATAACAAGTGACTGCCATCTGTTACTAACTAGCATATAGTGGTAAAAGAGGCTATGGAATTGTAGGACTTCAAACTTGGTAAGGTCAAAAAAGTCTTAGCCTGCTTAGAATTGTCTTCCTATCCAAGTCCAGAAAGACTGGTAAGGAATATAACCTTGAGTATTTCTTATATCTTAAGCGTTCTTTGTAAATGATCTTATTTTAGCCCCTAAAGTCTCTATGAACTGGAGATAACTATTTTCTTATAAGGAAAGCACATATTCTATAACACTATTGGTTGTAGACATTGCAAACCCAGTCACTATGTATGCATGTGAACAAACTTTTTTATGTATGCACATGAACAAACTTTTAATGCATCGGTCCTCGTAAGACTTCTTTTGCAAAAGAATTTCTTCAGGAGCATTTTAAAAGGTAGATCTGGAAATTTTTCACTTAGAGTATCTGATGGATTGGATCTGGGATGGTGCCCAGAAATATACTGTGATTTTGGTAGGCCTTAGAATTTACTGTAAGAAATATTATTTTGGGCTCGGCGGCTGTGGCTTGAGTGGCTAAGGCGCCAGCTACGTACACCCAAGGTGGTGGGTTTGAATCCGGCCCGGGCCTGCCAAACAACAATGATGGCTGCAACCAAAAAATAGCTGGGCGTTGTGGCGGGTGCCTGTGGTCCCAGCTACTTGGGAGGCTGAGGCAGGAGACTCGCTTGAGTCCAGGAGTGGGAGGTTGCTGTGAGCTGAGATGCCACGGCACTCTACCCAGGGGGACAGCTTGAGGCTCCTGTCTCAAAAAAAAAAAGAAATATTATTTTGGGCAGCGCCTGTGGCTCAAGGAGTAGGGCGCCAGCCCCATATGCTGGAGGTGGCAGGTTCAAACCCAGCCCCAGCCAAAAACTGCAAAAAAAAGAAAAAATTATTTTGATGAAACAGATGCTATTTTAGACTGATCAAGGTCTTTTCCTAGATTATTCTTATTACAATGGTTAAAATATAGTAAGAATGCCGTATTATATCTCTTTTTGATTACATCATTCCTATCAACTCCATGTTCATTCTTGCCCATGATCTTTGTATCTTAACTTTCCTACTTACTACCATTTTGTCAGGGGTTGATACATCTTGACCTTGGTAGGTGATAGGTAAGGTGAAGAGCAGATATGTTCATTCCACTGTTCTTTTTCTTTAATAGGCTCTACTGAGGTATAATTTGCATACAATAAAGTTGACCAGTTAGATGACTTATGACAAACATACACAGAAGTGTAACTACTATCCCAACAATTATGATATAAAACATGTCTGTTACCCTAAAAAGTTCCCTGTGTCCCTTTTAGTCACACTTCCTTCTCTATCTTTGGTCACTACAACCACAGATCTGCTATATCATTGTATTTTACCTTCTCTAGAATTTCAAATAAAGGAGTCATACAGTATATATATAGTTTTTGTGTCTTTATTGTTATATGTATCAATAGCATGGGGTTTTTTAAATTGCTGAATGATATTCCATTATGTGGATATACCATTTACTAAGTGCTAGAAAGGGGGGATTGTTTTCATTCTGGGTAGTCATTAACATTCATGTATAAGTCTGTGTAATCATGTATTTTCATTTTTCTTACAAAGACTTATGAGAAGGATTCTTGGGCCATATAATAAGTTTACTTCATAAGAAACTGCTAGACATTTTTGCTCTAAATAGATAATACTATTTTTCATTAGTTCCAGTAACACATGGGAGATCTAGGTTCTTATCCTCTTTAACATGTGGTTATATTTAATCTTTTTAAAATGTATCCTTTCTAATGGGAGTGTAATAATATCTTATTATGGTTTTAATTTTCTTTTCCCTGAGGACTAAGGATACTGAATGTCTTTTTATGTGCTTATTTGCCATTTACTTATGTTTTTTGGTGAAATATCTATTCACTTATTTTTTGAACATTTGAATTGTTTTCCTTCTTATTGAGTTGATAGTGTTCTTTATTCTAGACTCAAATCAGATATATGTTTTGCAGATATTTTCTCCCAATCTGTAGTTTGCCTTTCTATTTTTCTAGTGGTATCTTTTGAAGAGTTAATGTTTTGTTTTCATTTTTGAAACAAGGTCTCACTCTGTCAGTCACTTGGGCTGGAGTGCAGTGGCATGATCATAGCTCACTGCAGCCTCAAACTTCTATGCTCAAGCCATCATCCTGCCTCAGCCTCTTGAGTAGCTAGGAGTACAGGCACACACCACCATTCCCAGCTAATTGTTTTTGTTTTGTGTAGAGATGGGGTCTTGCTGTGTTGCCCAGGCTAGTCTCAAACTCCTGGCTTCAAGTAATCCTTCTACCTTGGCCTCCCAAAATGCTAGGAGGCAAGTGTGAACCACCTTGCCAGGCCTGTAGGATAAACATTTTTTCATTATGATGAAGTCCAATTCATCATTTCTTAAATGATTCATGCTTCTTCTCTGACCTTTCTAGGAAATCTTTGCCTAACCTAAAATCTCAAGTATTTTCTCTTACGCTTTCTTACAGAAGTTTTATGCTCTCTATTCTCAATAGATTGTAATTCAAAATATTCAGATTTCTAAATTATCCTTAGGTACCTCTTTTAAAAAGTGTTAATGCAGATTATTTTGGTCAGGCTCTTCCTAGCTTTGAGATAGTTTCATAAAACTGTCCTCCAGGCTCGGTGCCTGTGGCTCAAGTAGCTAAGGCGCCAGCCATGTACACCCAAGGTGGTGAGTTCGAATCCAGCCCAGGCCTGCCAAACAACAATGATGGCTACAACCAAAAAATATAGCCAGGTGTTGTGGCAGGCGCCTGTGGTCCCAGCTACTCGGGAGGCTGAGGCAGGAGACTCGCTTGAGCCCAGGAGTTGGAGGTTGCTGTGAGCTGTGATGCTACGGCACTCTACCCAGGGGGACAGCTTGAGTCTCCTGTCTCAAAAAGCAAAAAAAAAAAAAAACTGTCCTCCAGTATTTGCCCCCAAATTTGCTTTAAATATGAGCAAAACATCAGTAGAAGACAACACAGAGCTATTTCTGACTTCCTGTTAATAGTATCTGCCCAGAGATTGATGCCCTTTCAGTCATTTTCTGGGTTATTTGTGGGAACGTAGGTTCTGTTGTGAATCTGAACTGAGAGGAATATGAAAGAAATAGGATGTCTTTTATTAGGGAGTTTACTGGCTAGAAGAAGTTGCAAAGTGACAAATTTGTATAAATATGAGCAACAAAACCAGTTAAAATGTTTATGGGCTCAATGTGCAATATATTGGACCATGTAGTAAACTTATTGAGATTTTCTGAACTAGATTCACCTCCGCTATGGCTTTTCCTCCCTTGTAATTCCATTACTTGGGCCTGCTCCATTTTTTCTCCTGTGGCTTTTGAAGATCTGCCTCCTTACAGTTAGAACTTTCCATGATGAGAAAGTACTTAATAGGTACTATGTGTGTGTTCAAGTAATGTATACCCTAAAAGCCTAAGCTTGACCACTACACATGTACCCATGTAATAAGATTTTTACATGTATCCCATAAATTTTTGCAAAAAGCAAAAAGAACTTTTCCTAACTCTCAGCTCAGATCTAGTGCATCTCTTTACTCTTCATGTAGAACTGTGAATTTATAATGTTTTATATGGGAACTCTTAATGATTCTTTCTCATCACCCATGTGGAATAAATTTAATAAATACGTTCTCTGTTTTTTTATCTTGTAAGCTGACTAGCATAGTTTACAGGTAATACCTCATTCTACTTTTTGTTCTTCTACATAACACAGACTTGTTGGTTGTCTTTCTCAGCCAAAACAACATAAGCAACATACTGGACAGAAGCAGATATGAGAACCCAACTTTCTCTTCTTAAACTAAACATTAGAACAATTTACAAAAATCTAAAACAGTTTCTACCTTCTCACTAATTTTTTTCTTTAATGATACAAATGTATAGTTTCTTTAATTCTCCCTGTAATCTGTAATGTAATAGTTTGCTGTTGTCTACCATTTCAAGCTCATACTTTCTTACCTTTATCCCTTTTTTTTTTGTTTTGAGTTGTATGTAACACTTATCTTCCATTTTAGAGATTTAAATTAGTATGGGAGTTTGCTTAAAGTTATAACATAGGGTTACTAATGTTTTGTCATTTTTTTCAGACTTTTTTCTGTGCTTCATTTTTGGTTAGTTTCTATTTCTGTGTCTTCAAGTTTATATATCTTTAAACCTGCTATTTCTGATATGTTTTAATCCTACCTATTGTATATTTCATCTTAAACATGTACTTTTCATCCCTCCTGAGATGGAAATGTTGATTTACATTATTTTTATATTGTCCACATTATCAGTATGAGATGAAAATGTTGACCATTCCTCTACCTTCTTGAACATACAGATTATACTTATGATACAATAACTATTTTGGTATCTTCGCTTACTAATTCTGTCATCTATATCATTTCCTGGCTTATTTCTTTTGCTGGTTTTTGTTCTCATTATGGGTCATATTTTCCTGTTTTTTTTTTTTCATGCCTAATACCTTTTCATTGGTACTAGATATTGTGAATTATACCTTGTTTTTTAACGGATATTTTTGTGGTTTTACAAATATTCTGGGACACCTGAGTAGAAAAATCATACAGTTGTTGTCTTAGTCATGGGGTAAAATTAATCCTAGATAGTCTGCTCTGCTCCCACACAAGCAAGCATAAAAATAAGCCTTGAAAGTATTAACCTGTTTCCAAATAACAGTGTCCCAGTCTATTTGTTGTTGCAGTTTCACTGGGGTGGGTTCGAACTCGCCACCCTTGGTATATGGGGCCGGTGCCCTACTCACTGAGCCACAGGCACTGCCCTACTTGAGTTTTTTGATTATTAAATGATTATGATTTACCTACGTACATTTACATACCATCTGTTATGTACCAGGCACTATCCAAGGCAGTAAGGGTACAAAGGAGCTTATAGTCCACAAACTATAGCCTGTGACCCAAATGCAGCCCAGCCACCTGTTTCTGTAAGTAAAGTTTGATTGGATGACAGCCTCTTTCTTCCACTTATTATATATTCTATTTACTATTGTCATGCTTCAGCAAAAGGTGAGTACTGGCAACAAAGAGACTCTGCAACCTGCAGAAACTAAAATATTTGCTATTTGTCCTTCATAGAGAATGGTTACCAACCTCTGACGTAGGGTGACTTTTTTTTTTTTAAATATGAAAAGTCTTTTTTTTTAGAGACAGAGTCTCACTTTGTTGCCCTCAGTAGAGTGCTGTGGCATCGCAGCTCACAGCAACCTCCAGCTCTTGGGCTTACCAGGGTCCTCAAACTTTTTAAAAAGGGGGCCAGTTCACTGTCCCTCAGACCTTTGGAGGGCCAGACTGTAGGCCCCAGGATGAGTAGGCTGCTAAGAGGACAGGCAGCAGCAGCAAAAACACCCTGTGGGCCGGATAAATGTCCTAGGCAGGCTGCATGTGGCCCTCGGGCAGTAGTTTGATTTTGAAAATGCCTGGTTAGGGGATTCTCTTGCCTCAGCCTCCCTAGTAGCTGGGACTACAGGCACCCACCACAATGCCTGGCTATCTGTTGCAATTTGGCTGGGGCTGGGTTTGAACCCACCACCCTCAGTATATGGAGCCAGTGCCCTACTCACTAAGCCACGGGCACTGCCCTAAATATGGAAAGGTTAATAATTTCTTTTTGCAGTGTCAAAATCTTCTTTAAGTAGGTCTTAGAGTTTTGCCAAAATTAATAGTTAGAAAGAGGTTTTACTTTTCCAGAGTCCTGATACTAGGTTAGAAGTCTTGATTTATTGTGTCATAAAGACCGTAGGATTGTTTTGTCTCTCAGTTCATTTCTTGTTATTGTTATGACATTGGATTTTTCTCTATAAAGATTTTATAATAGCAAACACTTGAAAGTTGGATTTGAGATATCTCCCACAAGGGCATCTGGGTTTTCTGGTGATTCAGAGCGCATGTGGTATGTTATCTGGCAGGAGGCTAAAGGCTAAAAGGCTAAGTGTTATAACCACCCATTCAACAGTCTTTTGTAAACCATCAAGTGTTTTCTGGATATTTAGCAATAAACACAGATTTTTTTCCCTTAAGTATGTTTTAAAAAATTAATATGTTTTAGGGTGGTAGGTATAGCTGAAAATTAACAATGTTTTCAGATACAAAATTAAACACAGAAGCTCAAGAATCTGAATCTAAATGTACTTGAGAGGTTAGTAATCACTATGTAGTTCCTCTGTCTTCATTGGTTGTCCTAGTTAAGGTAGAGAAGTCTTATACAAATTTATATGAAGTTATCATTCAAGTCTCTGCTACTATAAAAAGAATAGATTTATTATTCATTTTTAATATTTACCTTTCACTTTAAAATGCCATAGCACTAATCTCAGTATCAAATACTAGATTCTCCTATAGCTTCCCAGTAAAAAATAGTGTAGTTGATTTGGGAGTTTTTGTAACTAAAGTAATTATTCATTCCAGTTTGCATGGGATGTTCCCAATTTGTACTAGCATAGTTATTTTGTCCCTCTTTAACCCCAAGAATTCCAGTTTGGATAACAAATTATATGGTCACTGTATTTATCTGTAATCATAATGACCACTGACTAGCTGGGTCTGCTTAAATTTTAGCACTTAACCAACCTCAGTTTATTTTGATTGTTAATTGTTAAATCTCACAGGAGCTGATGGATTGATCATTATAAGACAGAACAATTAAGTTTCACTTTAACAAGTAAAACTTAACTCATTCAAACACATCTGATAGTATAAGCCTAGATCATGTTTATCTTCTACAGCACAAGATCATTTGAATTCCTACCTCTAAAAATGAACTTTTTGTGTATGTATGACTTCTTCTGTCTCCAGTATTCTTTTCTAGTCTTCCTTCCCATTTTTCTCTTTTTTTTACCATGAACCCTATATTTCAGTTTCCCAAATATATTCTGTATTTTTTCTAGCTTCCCATACCTTTGCCTAAACTGCTTTATCTTTTTAATCTCCTTTTCCTATGTCTGTCAAATTCCTGCCTCTCCTTTAAAGACTCAGGCAAGTATCACTTCAGTGAAGTATGTCTCACCACACCATTCTGACTATTTTCTGTTTTCTCTGGGCTCTCTAAGCATTTTGTTTCTAGCTCTGTTATGTCTTGTAGTGTAACTTGGTACCCCAACCTTATCCCTAGTTCTGTAAAGGTAGAGATTGTTTTTAATTCATTTTGAAATCCACACCTATGTAAAGCCTTGCACATACTTAGGTGTTCAGTAAAAATGTATTGGACTGTTGATATATTCTCCTAATTTCTTTAGAGCAACTAAGCTAGAAAATATTTTAAAATGAAGTTTTCTTTGTTAGCTTTGTAAGAATAACTTTAACATACCGATTTCTAAATTTGCTTAATAACTTTTATATTCTTTATCTTACCTGCAGTCTTAAGACTTTTTTCTTCAGAAATATTCTCATTGACACTTTAATTTTGTCGAGAAGTTTTTATTGAAGATCATGAGGTGATTAGTTTGACCTGCTAATTTAGTTCTCTGGTTTATTAATGTCTTTTTTAAATGTCCCTCATCTTGGCCACTATTCTTCTGGGAAAGAAGTATGATGAAAGGTATTAAGCTCCCTTTGCCAGTTAATCTGCTTTGTAAAAAAAAAATTTTTTTTTTTT
>NW_003852397.1:7663186-7669374 GCF_000181295.1 Otolemur garnettii | reverse complement strand
GGCATCACAGCTAATAGCAACCTCCAACTCCTGGGCTCAAGCAATTCTCCTCCTTCCACCTCCCAAGTAGCTGGGGCTACAGGCGCCCACCACAATGCCCAACTATTTTTTGTTGCAGCCATCATTGTTTGCTGTGCCCAGGCTGGATTCAAGCCCGCCAGCTCAGGTGTAGGTGGTTGGTGCCTTAGCCACTTGCGCCATAGGCACCTATATCTGTTTTTTGTTTTTGACCTAGCAACTGGTACTTGGGAAATTTTGTTAAAAAATCCTATTCAGGGCCAGGCGTGGTAGGTCACACCTGTAATCTTAGCATTCTGGGAGGCTGAGGCAGATGGATGATTGCTTGAGCTCAGGAGTTCAAGGTCAGCCTGAGCAAGAGTGTGACCTCATCTATAAAAAATAGCCAGGTGTTGTGGCAGAAGCCTATTATCTCAGCTACTTGGGAGGCTGAGGCAAGAGGATTGCTTGTGCCCATGAGTTTAAGATTGCTGTGAGCTATGATGTCAGGATTAGGAATTATATATGAAATAGTATAAATTAGTTGATCTCATCTACTTTATTTGTGTTACAGTCTAAGTTCTTAGGTAATGATGTATATGATAGATCAAGTTAATGTGTTCTTAAATCAGGAGAATTAGAATCATGGCTCAAGGGTATAGCCCCTTCCCTGATTTGGTGTGGGAACATTCCAAATTAAATCAGATGTTCAGTATTTCCCAGGTACACTTTGTATTTTATTGTGTCCTTGGGAGATGGGTGTTACCTTAAATACCTTGGACCTTTAGAAACCTGTTAGAGGAGAGGATTGCAGTGGGATGTACATCAAATGTAATAGATCGACAAATTTATTGCATCTGAGGAAGATACATCAGATTCAGTTATTTCAACTTCAGAAGTTCATCTAGATTGGACTAAAGATCAGGGGATATGTGGGGGGGGGTGGGGGAGGTGGTGGGACAATCCAGCCAAATGGCAATTTTACTCATTACTCCTTTACTTGTGTACCTTCGGTTTTAGGGTGCTGACCTTGAATGGTGCCACCATCAGCTTTCACCATGGAGAAAAAGTGGTAGCACATTTGATAGTACAGAGGAGTTCTTATTTTTAGCTGAGAATTACTGTGTTAATTATGTTCTGGAAAGGAACATAAAGATATGTTTGATGAACTGCTTTTTATGCTATATATTTAAGAGGAGATGGTGTCTTAATCCTGTGGTTCCCCACCCCCAGGTTGTAGACTGGTACCAGTGCATGGCCTATTAGGAATCAGGCCACACATCAGGAAGTGAGGGGCAGGCAAGTGACCTAAGCTTCATTTGTATTTACATATCTGTATTTACAGCTGCTCTCTCACATTGCCACCTAACCTCTGCCTCCTGTCAGAACAGCAACGGTATTAGATTCTTACAGGAGCACAAACCGAAGTTTTGCAGGTGCCTTATGAGAATCTAATGCCTGATGATCTGAGGTGGAAATGTAGTATGCTTTAATCATCTTGAAACCATACCCCCTACCCAGGTTCATGGAAAAATTGTCTTTCATGAAACTGGTCCCTGGTGCCAGAAAGATTGGGGACCACTGTCTTAGTTGATGTTGTGCTCCTGTAACAGAATACCTGAGACTGGGTAATTTATAAAGAGCAGATTTATTTCTCATAGTTTGGGAGTCTGGGAAGCCCAAGGTCAAAGGGGTCCACATCTGGTAAGGGCCTTCTTACTGCATCATCCCATGATTGAAGGTGGAGGAAAGGAAAGAACACAAGTGAGAGAGAGTAAGCAAGAGAAGGCTGAACTTGCTTTTTACGCTTCATACATAGGTCACTGTGAAAGTTTTGAGACAGACTGTGCTGTAGTCCATTATTTCATTTGCAAGAAATATAGTCCAAAAAAAAAAATACAATCCACAACATCCCTTGTGATTCACTCATGCAAGTTTCAGCTTGCTCGGCTTATTCTTGTTGCTGGGAGGGCTTTGAACTGTTTCTGTCCTCAAGAATTTTGTTTCTTGAGTTTCGTATATCTCAAAATTTTCGTAATGAGCCATGTATGGCCAGGCCAACGGTTTTTCATCTTTCCATTCTGCTTCCATTTTAATTATACGTTCCATTTTTAAATTATTTTTCTCTTCTTGCATCTTAAGTGGAGTTAAAAGTAGCCACACAATTCCTTTAATATTTTGTTTAGAAATTTCTTCCACAGGATATCCTAGTTCGTTGCTCTTTAGTTCTCCCTTCTATAATGCTCAAGGGCAGGTTATAACTCAGCCATCTTCTTTGCCACTTGATAACAAGGATGGCCTTTATTTCTTTTCAATAAGATACTTCTTTCTTTCTTTCTTTCTTTCTTTCTTTCTCTCTCTCTCTTTTTTTTTTTTTTTTTTGATAAGAGAGTCTTGTTCTGTCACTCAAGTAGAGTGTAGTGGCATTATCTTACTGCAACCTCAAACTCCTGGGCTTTAAGCAGTCCTCTCCCTCAGCCTCCTAAGAGGCTGGGACTAGAAGCATGTGCCACCCTGCCTGCTTAATTTTTCTATTTTTTTTTTTTTTTAGTAGAAACAGTCTGTTACTTTTGGTTAGACTGGTGGTTAGACTGGTCTTGAACTCTTGAGTCCAAGCAATCTTCCCACCTCAGCCTCCTGGAGTGCTAGGATTATAGTCATTATATTTCTTGTTTACCTCTGAGACAACATCAGAATGGCCATTACTATCCATATTTCCATCAGCATTCCGATCAAAAACAAGTACACTCTGAAGATGTTTCAGACTTTACCTACAAATGTTTGCTTCTGAGCCCTTACCAGAATTGCCCTGGGCACTTCATTCATGATAGTTGCCCTTAAAACTTCATACTTAACAATCTAGGCTTTTTCTAGACTGCTCCTTCAAATTCTTCTAGGATCTACCCAGTTCCAAAATCACTTACGTGTTTTCAGGTATTTGTTACAGTCCCACTTCCCACTACTCATTTTCTGTCTTAATCTGTTTTGTGCTGTTATAACAGCATACCATTAAGTGGGTAATTTATAAACAATAGAGGTTTATTTGACTTGAGGTTCTAGATTGAGCATTTGCATCTGGTAAGAGCCTTCTTGCTATGTTATAACATGACAGACCATCCATGTGTGGATGAGAGAGTTAGAGGGAGTCAAACTTATCCTTTTATTAGGAACCTACTCCCATTCCACTCTTATAATAATGACATTAATCTATTCATGAGAGGCAGAATTAGTCCCCTTGACCTAAACACCTCTTAAAGGTCCCACCTCTCAACACTGTTGCATTGGGGATTAATGTGAACTTTGTGAGGCATATTCAAACCATAGCAGATAGATTGGCAGGTTTCCTAAATAGAGGATTAGAAATGGATGATTTCATAGACTTAGGACTTGGAAGAGTGAAATTTGTCTAAATGCCAAATTTAGGAAGTATTCCTCTTGACAGTTAATAAGGTTAAACAGGAAAAATTGGTAATAATATAAATCATTTTCTTTTTTCTTAAATTAAATCATAGCCGTGTACATTAATGCAGTCATGGGGTACAGTGTGGTGTTTTCATATACAATTTGAAATATTTTCATCAAACTGGTTAACATAACCTTCATGTTATTTTCTTAAGTTATTATGTTAAGACATTTATATTCTACTTTTAGAAAGAGTCACTTGTACCCTTGTAAGATAAAGCATAGAGGTGATCCCACCAATCTCCCTCCACCCATCTACCCCTCTCTCCTCCCTTCCCCCTCCCCATATTCTTAGGGTGTAATCAGGTTATAGCTTTCATATGAAAGCTATAAATTAATTTTGTAATAGGACTGAGTACATTGGATACTTTTTCTTCCATTCTTGAGATACTTTGCTAAGAAGAATATTTCCAGCTCCATGTAAACATGAAGGAGGTAAAGTCTCCATTTTTCTTTAGGGCTGCATAATATTCCATGGTGTACATATACCACAATTTATTGATCCATTTGTGGGTCCATGGCCACTTGGGCTTCTTCCATGACCTAGCAATTATGAATTGGGCTGCAGTAAACATTCTGATACAAATATCTTTGTTGTAATGTGATTTTTGGTCTTCTGGATATATGCCTAATAAAGGAATTGTAGGATCAAATGGCAGGTCTATTTTTAGTTCTCTACGTGTTATCCAAATGTTTTTCCAAAAGGAACCTATTAGTTTGCATTCCCACCAGCAGTGTAGAAGTGTTCCCTTTTTCCTACATCCACGCCAACATCTCTGATTTTGTGATTTTGTGATATGGGCTAATTTTACTGGAGTTAGGTGATATCTCAAAGTAGTTTTGATTTGCATTTCTCTGATGCTTAAGGATGGTGAGCATTTTTTCATATATCTGTAGGCCATGAGCCTATCTTCTTTAGATAAATTTCTTTTCAAATCCCTTGCCCACCCTGAGATGGGATCACTTGTTCTTTTTTTGTTAATACGTTTGAGTTCTCTATGGATTCCTGTTATTAAACCTTTGTTGGAGATATAGCCTGCAAATATCTTCTCCCATTCTGAGGGCTGTCTACTTAAATTAGTTTCATGTAAGGCAGAATATATAGGGTAACACGAGACATCATTTGAGAAATGCCAGGTAAATGTGGAATTGGCGTTAACAGATCAATTAGGAAGGAGCATGGATTGATTAGGAAGGAGCATGGATTATGGAAGAAATATCAGTGTTATTAATCATACAGATATTCTTAAAATTTTTTTAAATATTTGCAGTAAATTCAGTTACCTTTTAGCTTTGAATATTTATCCTTTCCTATTAAGAATTCATTGTAAAGAATCACAGTGTTGATTTTTTTATAGAATATTAATACATGGTATGACTAGAAATAAAATATTTATTCATAAATCATTAATTTTTATTTGACAAAAACCATATCCCTGAAAGGTTTTTTTAAGCTTGTTTGAAGTGGAGTGAGAGAGTGTGGGATGAGGATGGGAGTGGGGGAATGGGAGGTTATTTCTCGGGCACGGTGTGCCATTATTCCAGTGATGGATGCACTGAAGGCTCTGGCTTCACTAAATTGCAATATATCAATGTAACAAAATAGCACATGTACTCTGTGAATTTGTGCAAATAGATAAATAAAAATAACTTGTCTGAAGTGGTGTTTTGGTGTAACAAATAGAAGACCACACTTAAAAACCAAGAGCTCGAAGATCTTCTGATCCTGACTCTTGTCAGCTTAACTATGTGACTTTAGGTTCTCTGAATCTCTCCCTCATGTATAAAATGTGATGTGGGGCGAAGATTCTAGTAGTTAAACACTTACTGAGCACAGTTTTCCTAACTGTAATTTATCCATTTTTTGAGACATAATCTTACTCAAGTCACCCTGGGGCAACCTCAGACTCTTGGACTGAAGTGATTCTCTTGCTTCAGCCTCCCAAGTAGCTAGGACTACAAGTGCTCACCACAATACCCAGCTATTTTTAGAGGTGGGCTGTTGCTCTAGCTCAGGCTGGTCTTGAACCTGTGAACTCAGGCAATCCACCTTGGATTGGTCTCCAATCTGCCTTGGTCTCCAAAGTGCTAGGATTATAGGCACGAGCCACTGTGCCCAGCCTATGCATTCTTTTAATTGATGGGTATCTATGAGTTCTGACAATTAAGTTCACCAACTTGCCATTGTGTGCTTATATCGATAGCACTGTACAAACAACTCTGTAAGGTTTCATAATCTTGGGGTGTCAGTGTCTCATGTTTGTGTCAACATGTGTCTGTGTCTTGCTGAGTGGCATTCATTATTGTATATTTTTGTGTGCCATTACCAGAAGGTTGAAGCTTGAAATAGAGCAATGAACAAACATTAAATTTCTTAATTAAATTTGGCAAGAGAGGAAGTGAAATTGGGGACTTGTTAATCCAAGTATATGAGGATAATACCATGAAGAAAATGGCAGAGTACAAATGGATTAAACGTTCTGCTGAGGGGAGAGTGTTACTGATGAGGAGAGGTCAGAGCAAATGGTGAAACTGATGAAAATATCATTCACTAAATGTGCTTTAAGATCACTGGCTGACTGTGAAAAGCATAGCAGACCAAGTCAACAGCAATAGAGAAACAGGAAAATCTTAATAGAAAATCTTGGTGTGAGAAAGTTATGTGTGGCTTGGTGCCCGTGGCTCAAGTGGCTAACGCGCCAGCCATATACACCTAAGGTGGCAGGTTC
>NW_003852397.1:7654972-7661804 GCF_000181295.1 Otolemur garnettii | reverse complement strand
TCTAGGAAATTAGACCTTTGTCAGGAGAATAAGGATGTCAATTTTAATACTTCCTTACAAACATTTAGTACTACATGTTTTTTGAAATTTTTGTCAATGAAATCATATCTCTATTTTAATTCATATGTTATTAGGCAGCAAGGTTGATCATCTTTTAATACATTATTGGTCATTTTTTCCTTTTCTATGGAAATAGTCTCATTTGTCCATTTTTCTTTTGGGTTGTAATCTTATTTATCCATAGGAGCTCTTTATATATTTTTAGATACAGATCATTTGCTAGTTAAGTGCATTTGAGTCATCTCTTCTTGGTCTTTTTTTTTCTTTTTACTTTATATTTTTGGCCATATTAATTTAAAGAAAGGCATCATTTTAAGAGCTTATAAGCTCCTTAGAAAATTCTCTTCTAAACTAATGCCTTAATACAGTGTTTACCTTGGGATTTGCAATTCATCTGGGTTGATTTCTTAGAGTGATATTAGAAATTTAACTTTATTTTTTCTCAAAATTAATGAGTAGTCTAGTGCTGTATAGATAATCTATTCTTTCTTTACTAATCTGTAGTGTCCTGAATCTATGATTTTAACCAATATTTTCTAATCTACCAGATTTTTTGAAGATCTGTGTATATAGATTTCCAGGTCAGTTATCATTGCTGTATACTTGTTCACTGTTTCTTATTTGTCCATATTTTACAATGGAATACAGATGATAATGGTAGTGTTTTCTGTTTGGTTTGGAGAATTTAAAATCAATTATCAGTGATCTCAGACCTTTGGGAAATAGAAATAACTCCATTTTATAAAACAGTTAAGGATTCCTGATCTAGACCCTTAAGGTTATGTATCAGGCTAAAAGAAAACACAAGGATCATTGCTTACAAAGTCCCTCATAAAATGAGTAAATGAACACTCTTTTGCTGAATGCTAAGCTGTACCTGGACAGGTTGAAACTATATGAAGCCAGGCAGAGATTGCCAGAGAAAGAACCACTATTGGAAAGCATTCAGTTAAGCAACTACAAGAGTTTGCAGAGGTCTACAAATTTTGTCCATTCAAAGTATTGGAACTTTCTGGAATACTGGAGGCATTCAGTGGAAACCCCAGAAAGGTCACACCTTATGAGTAAGGTTTCTATAGTTCTGGAGCAGCAGTTCTCAACCTATGGGTCACGACCCAGAGGAACTGTATTAAAGGGTCATGGCATGAGGAAGGTTGAGAACCACTGTTGTAGAGTAAAAGTAAAAGCTTTTCTGGACCTGTATTAACAAAACTTAAAAACAAGGCTGAAAACAATTAGGTTGATCTGCAAGTAAATTAATTGCCTACTGGAACAAAGACAAATCCACATGTAAGCAGGTATCCACAATGCTCAAAATACATTTAAAAATTATGGGAGGTGCTCGTACCTCAGTGGTTAAGGTGCCAGCCACATACACCAAGGCTGGCAGGTTTGACAACTGCAACAAAAAGAAATAGCATGGTGTTGCGGCAAGCGTGGGTAGTACCAGCTATTTGGGAGGCTGAGGCAAGAGAATCGCTTAAGCCTAAGAGTTTGAGGTTGTTGTGAGCTGTGATGCCAAGGCACTCTACCCAGGGTGATAGCTTGAAACTCTGTCTCAATAAATAAATAAATAAATAAATATTTACTAGATAGATAAAGAAATGGGAAATGTAATTTATAACTAAGAGTAAAATATATCAGTAAAAACAGACCCAGAAATGAAATACATGATAAAATTCACTGAAGAAGACTTCACAACAGATATTATAAATATGTTCAATATTTAAAATGAAAACAAAACCTGTAAACAACATAAACCCTAAAGAGGACACACACTCCCACATACACCACCGAAGCACATTATAAGCAAATTGTTGGAAACCAGTAATAATTTTTAAAGCAGCCAAGAGACATTTCTCAAACTACATACAGAGCAATAATCAAAAGAATCACGGATAACTTACCACCAGAAATAAAACAAGTCATTTCTGAAAGAAAAAAAGAAAACTCTAGAATTTAATGTTCAGCTAAAATGTACTTCAAAAATTATGGAAAAATAACATTTTTAATAAGAATTGATTATATGCAGGTTTGAACTATGAGAAATGTTAAGGATGTTCTTCAAGCTAAAGGAAAAGAATATTTATTGTATGGAAACAGATCTGCACAAAGAAATGAAGAACTCTAGAAATTATAAAAATGTAATAAATCTAAACTATTTGTTTTTCTTAATTTCTTTAAAAGATAATTGTTTCAAGCAGCGGTTCTCAACCTGTGGGTTGTGAGACCTACAGGAACTGTATTAAAGGGCCATGGCATTAGGAAGGTTGAGAACCACTGGTTTAAAGCAAAAATGATGTCAGTGCATTATGGAGCTTATAACATGTACAGGTAAACTTTGTGGGAATAAAGAACACAAAAGATGGGGAGGAATGAAAGTATATTTTAAATACTATAACAGCCACTAACAGGTTCATAAGTATAGTTAATAGACAAACAGTAAGATAAAATTAAATCTAAATTTTTTCCAAGCCAAAAGAAAGCAGGTTATGGAGAAAAATGAGCAAAAAATGAACAGGAAAAGTAGAAAATAAAATAGCAAGATAACCCTAAACCCAACTAATAGTTACTTTAGATTTAAATAGACTAATTATTCTAATTTATAATCAAAATACACCTATATGTGGCTTATGAGAATCCGATTAAATATAAAGATACAGACAGTTTAAAATAATGGAGAAGTATATACCATGCAAACAAGTCATAAGAACACTGGGGTAGTTAAGTATCAGACTTCATGGTAAGATGTATTAATCAGACTTACAGAAGTACATTTCAAAATAATGTTAAAAAGTTTAAATTATCAAAAAGATAATAAAGAGCTTTAAAAACTTGACACAAAACTGACAAGAAGGGAGAAATGGAGAACCAGTGTTATAGTATAAAATAAGTTTTAGTAAATAAATTTAAAAGAATTGGAATCATATAGGTTATGGTTCCTCACCACAATGGAATTTAATTAAAAACCAGAAACAAAAATATATCTGTTCAAACATTTAGAAATTAGGAAGAGTTTATCTTTGTGTCCAGAGTAGTGACATAATTCTGAACTGACAGTGAAAGCACAGCATATCAGAATTCGTATGGTGCAGCAGAAGTAGTATGTAAAGGGACTTTTTAACTGAAAGCCAGTATTGGAAAAAAAAAGCTTCAAAAATCATTGTTCTAGGGTGGTGCCTGTGGTTCAAGGAGTAGGGAGCCAGCCCCGTATGATGGAGATGGTGGATTCAAACCTGGCCCTGGCCAAATACTGCAAAAAAAAAGAAAGAAAGAAAGAAAGAAAAATCATTGGTCTAATCTTTGTTTAAGGAGTTAAACAAAGGGCAAGGGAATGGCAAGATGGCTGACTAGAGGCAGCTTTCACCAAAAGCTCCTGTCCAGTAGGAGAAGAGTTGGACTGAAGTGAACTCAGAGAAGTCGAAATTGGGGAGTTGAGCACAACAAAAAGAAATCAAAGGACACATCAACCCCACTGCGATAAGCTGCAAGGGTCAGTGAGAAAGAGGAAAAAATATAACAGAGATCAAGTCTGGTGCCTGGACAGGAGACCCTCGACCAGGAGGCCCACCACCACAGGTTATTCCATGAGCAAGCAAGGAACAAAGGACCTCTCACCTCACCCCATGGGAGAGAGCCCGAGGCCCGGGTTCTCTTGCACTTGGGAATTTCTACCTCTGAGTCCCCAGCCTGCCTGGCACAAAAGTGAACAGATTCTCTCTGCAGTCCTGAGCTCACAACTCACCCTTCCTCAAACTCTCTGGTTGCCTGACTGAGTGCCTCTGCAGACCTGGGTGTGTTTGGTGAGTTCTCTGAGAGGTCTCTGCATACAGTGGGCTACTGAACTGAGTGGTGCCTGGCCCCCTGCTGCAAGAGGAAACAGTGGCTGCATTTCTAACTTTGGAGTGGCCTGGTCTCTCCTGGCTCTCACTCATGCTCGGGGGACCTTTCCCCTTGCCCTTTGTAGAGTCCCTACCTGGTGTCTGTGCCCGGTGACCCTTGGTATTCATCCTAGCAACTTGGAAAGAGACAGATCTTGAGCAACAGGTACTGGGAAGGCCCATGAATTACATTCCCTCTTTGGCCCTGGGTGATGGCTGTATTTTATCTAGTCCATAGCTAGGACTTGAAGGAAGGGAAAGACCTCGCCTCCTCTGAACTTGTTACACTGCTGGAGCAAGTTCAATTGGAACTGTCAGTCAAAACTGTCCTCTGATTCTTATTCTCCAGCTGCCACTGGCTGGGGCTGCAGGTTTGCCATTAATTTGCCTAAGGTTGGGGGAGGGTGGCACCATGAAGGGTGGAAACAGTGAGTCTATCCATGAATTCCCCTCTTCCAGCTGTCACTGGTGGGAGTTGGGCCACAGCTGTTCCAATCGCTAATACAGCAAAAAGTCCAGTAAAATACTGCAGCTCCTTTAAACTTGGTGGGGGATAGGCTGACACCAAGACAATCAGGTTGCCCTATCTAAGTTAGGCCAGTCTGCAGAGATTCTCACTGCAGGCCTGAAAGGGAGCTTCAAGAGTCTGTGGGGGAAGGGGCACAAACAGAAGCTTCAGTTCATTGGCTAAGAGGTGGTTAGCTCCATTTCCTCGGGCCTCCAGATCTGGTCTCACCCCACCAGTTTTAGTTGCCAAAAAATAAATAGATCTGTGCAGTGTTCCCTAAGGGTCCACAATTAGATTATCTCTCAGTAACTATTCAGAGACAACCTAACATTTCAACTGAAAAAAGTATAATTAATATATTTTTTAAAGCTGAAAATACAGGGAGGAGCCAGCAGAAGAATTCTGACAACATGAAAAATAAGAGCAGATCAACTCCCCCAAGAGATTACAAGGGAGGTAACAGTAGAAAATACGATCCATAGAGAAATTGCTGAAATGTCTGAAAAAGAATTCAGAATATGGATGGCAAATAAGGTGAATGGAATTGAGGATAAGATGGAAATAGAATACAAAAAAATAGTCCAGAAGTTGTCTTAAGAAATGAGTGAGTTTAAAGACCAAAGTCACCAAGGATCTGGACATAATGAGGAAAGATATAGCAGAGCTGAAGGACTTGAAAGAGGCATTCAAGAAACTTTGAAACACAGTGGAGGACTTCAGTAATAGAGTGGAAATGGAGAAGAAAGAATGTTAGTAATGGAAGGAGTTAGAAAAAGAAGAATAAATTAAATCCAAAGGTGAAGAAAACAGAAGTAATGATATAGAAAATAGACAAGCAATAGAGATAAAGTAAGGATTCAAAGGTTGCTCATTGGAAAAATCAATTGATAATCTGATAAGCTTCTACTGCTACCACCTTTCTTCAGCGTTGTACAAGAGGTAGCAGGCAGCACAATAAGACAACAAAAATAAGCATTCAGATTGGAAAAACAAGTAGAAACATTCATTCAAGGTTAATTACCTACATAGAAAACCCTAAGAAATCTTAAAAACAGGAAAACCAAACAAGAACCTACCAAATACAATAAATGAATTTAGCAAGGCTACAAGATAAAAATATTCAAAAACCAATTTTATTTTTATTTATTTTTATTTATTTATTTTATATAATAGCAACAAACAACTAGAAAATGAAATTTTAAAAATACCATTACAATAACATGAAAAAGGATAAAAGACTTAGGGATAAATTTAACAGACTATGTGCAATATGTGTACACTGAAAAACTATATTACACTGCTGAGAGAAATCCGTAAATAAAGTATTAATTTCTTTCTTCATTTATGTATGGATTACAAGTATCAATATTGTTTATATGCCAGTTCTTTTCATACTAATTTGTATATGCAATATGCTTTCAAT
Organism: Otolemur garnettii; assembly: GCF_000181295.1. Taxonomy (NCBI): domain Eukaryota; kingdom Metazoa; phylum Chordata; class Mammalia; order Primates; family Galagidae; genus Otolemur; species Otolemur garnettii. The sequence continues at coordinate 7,655,932 of NW_003852397.1, read as the reverse complement.
AAAGATACCACGAAGTGTTTTTATAGTTTTTGACAAACCGATTTTGACATTTGTGTGGAAAAGCAAAGGAGAAAAAAATAGTGAAAATAGTTTTGAAAGGAAATAGCAAAGTAGTACTTGAACTACCTGGTTTCAAGACTTACTGTAAAGCAACAAATCAAGGTTATGTGTACTTAATATAATCATTGACAGATAGATAAATGGAACAGAATTGAAAGTCTAGAACTATATCTTCATTTAAATGACCAATTGATTCTTTTTATAGAAAGAAACCAAAGCAATTCATTAAGGGGAAGGAAAGTCTTTAAAACAGTTTTGAAACACCTATTTATATAGGTATAAAGATATTGTTCAGAAAACAGCTCATTCTAGTCACAAAACTTAGATCTCTATCATAGACCTAAAATGTAAAAGCTTAAACTACAAAGCTTCTAGAAGAAAACAAAGAGAATATCTTCATGTGGGGATGAAAGTCAAGAAAGAGGCAATGATTTCATAATATCAGAAAAAATTAACCAGTTTGATGAAAGTATTTCAAATTGTATATAAAACCAGTGCATTGTACCCCATAATTGCATTAATGTACACAGCTATGATTTAATAAAAAATAAATACAAATATGAGGAACAATTAATTAAAATGACATCAAAATTATGAACTTTTGCTCATCAAAAATATTAAGAAAATGAATAGGTAATTCAGAATTTGGGAGGTAATATTCCTAAAACACATATCTAACAAAAGACTGTGTCTACATAACACTACTATTAAATAATAATAATGACAACCCAATAAAAAAAGCAAATCAGCAAAAGACTTCCTTTACCAAGGAAGATATATGAATAGCCAATATGCAAATGGAAAAGTGCTCAGCATAATTTGGTAATAAGGGAAATGCAAGTTAAAATCACAGTGAGATAACACTATATAGCCACTAAAATGGCTGCAATCAGAAAGGCT
>NW_003852397.1:7652123-7654714 GCF_000181295.1 Otolemur garnettii | reverse complement strand
AAAAAAAAAAAAAGGCTGATAATACTGAAGTTTGGCTTAAATGTGATGGGACAGCTGGAGCTTTAATGCATTGCTGATGGGAGTATAAATTGGAACAACCAGTTGGAAAATCAGAATGAATGTTTTTCATAAATTTAAACATACAATCCAGTGATTCCACTTACACAAGGGAATTTTTGGGTGATGAAAATCGTTTATAACTTGAAAAAGGTAAACCCATTTGTCAAAATTAAGGTATAGTTTGTATCTTAAGAAAAACAACTATTGAATTCTAGTTATTAGATACACATTTCTCAGTGATAGTGATTAGTGTTCTGAAACCACTGTTGGTTTATTCTAGATGTGTGCAAATGAGTCCATATATCTGGGACTGTGGGTGCCATATTTGTCACAGTGAAAACAAAAGAGAAATTGGAAATGGAGATGACCAAATTGTCTTTGGGGTGTTGGTTGGAATTGGAGGTATCAGTATGAACTCAAGAGTTTTTCATATATATAGGGAAGAGTGGGTACGGAAATAAATATAGGGGTATGTGTGTTTATATAAATATGTAAATTTTCTAGTTCTGTGTGCCTAGGGGTCACAGAAGTAATGACATTCCTATAGCAGTGAGTACATTTAGTCTCCAGAACCTGATTTCTAAATAACATTCTTCACTAAAAGGAACCAAGCAAGTCTCCCTTCAGAAATTGATTATTCCATGAGGCAGAGAAAGTACAAGATGAGCCTGGAACATCTTACTATTCCAGAAAATAAATACTTGAAGAATAAGAGAACATATCTAAAGGACAGAGGAATTCCCATTTTGGCTCACACACATAAAGAATTAGAAGTTGTAATTCTTATCCTCAGAATAAGAGAAAAGCTGATACTGCAAATCAACAACTCCTTATTTCTATCAGAAAATTGAGGTTGGGGTAAACCAGTTCCCCCCAAATGAGAGGAAAAAGGCAAACACAAAGAGAATCACAGATTATTAGGAGCAGAAGCCAGTGGCGCCAGGAGCTGGTAAGAAAACTTAAACAGATGAATTGCAAGTTGAGTGTGAATTAGTTTGGCAATTAAAAATTCCTGGGAGCCCAGTCTTAGGGGGATTCCCTCCTTTTTGTGACTTTTTTTTTCTGCAAGGAGCCATAGCAAATTATTTATTTATTTATTTATTTTGAGACCAGTCTCACTATGTTGCCCTTGGTAGAGGGCTGTGGCATCACAGCTCACAGCAACCTCAGACTCTTGGGCTTAAGCAGATCTCTTTCCTGAGCCTCCCAGGTAGCTGGGATTATAGACACCTGCCATACTGCCCAGTTACTTTGTTGTTACTGTTGTCATTGTTCAGCTGGCCTGAACTGGGTTCAAACCCTTCAACCTTGGTGTACTTGGCTGGCGCTGTAACAACTGTGCTACGGTTGCTGAGCCAGCAAATTCTTACAATGAAGACTTGAGGGAAAAAAAATTCTTCAAGCCTCCACCAGAGGAGTGGGAGTAGTAATCATTATGAATTGTGCCAGAGCATTCTGTTCTCCACCTGCTCACGAGGGAGGCTACCAGAGCCTAACCAGCTTAGGGAAAGGGAAATATTTAACTCGAGCCCGATCTAGCCTTCCTTTTCCACCTAAAGGATGAAGAAAACCGAAAAGCACTTGTGAACGTCACAGGCCATGGGCACAGGCCCACTTAAAGACTGAAACAATCATAGGACTGTAGAACATAGTATATCCTCTCCACATCAGTTGGCTCTTCTCCTTTCCACATATCAACAGGCTCCTGTATAATAAAATTATAGCTGAAAGTACTGCACAGATTATACTCACTGTATTTAAAGAGTTTCTGGGGAAACCTCAAATTGAAAAGAAACAAAAACAAGATTATTAAAAGAAATCTTGTCTCTGACACCTATAGCTACAGCAAACAATAAATAAAAGTCTTAATTCCTAGCTAGATAAGGCAGAGATTTTAGAATTGTTAGATCAGGAATTTAAAATAACCATGAGTAATATGGTAAGGGCTATAATGGAGGAAGGAGACAACATATAAGAACCAGATGAGTAAGGCTGGCAAGGTGGCTCATGCCTGTAATCCTAGCATTGTAGGAGGCCGAGGAAGGTGGATTTCTTGAGCTCAGGAGTTTGAAACCAGCCTGAGCAAGAGCGAGACACTGTCTCTAAAATAATTGGGCATTGCAGTGGGTACCTGTAGTCCCAGCTACTTGGGAGGCTAAGGCAAGAGGATCACTTGAGCCCAAGAGGATTGCTGAAGTTGCTTGAGTTGAGCTATAATGCCACTCAACCCCAGGTTGACCGAGACTCTGTCTCAAAAAAAGAAAAAAAAGGCTCAGCACCTGTGGCTCAAGTGGCTAAGGTGCCAACCACATACACCTGAGCTGGCAGGTTCGAATCCAGCCCAGGCCGCCAAATAATGACAGCTGCAACCAAAAAATAGCCGGCATATGGTAAGCACCTGTAGTCCCAGCTACTTGGGAGGTGGAGGCAGGAGAATCTCTTGAGCCCAGGAATTGGAGGTTGCTGTGAGCTGTGACGCCACTGCACTCTACCCAGGGCAACAGCTTGAGGCTCTGTTTCAAAAAAAAAAA
>NW_003852397.1:7651021-7651872 GCF_000181295.1 Otolemur garnettii | reverse complement strand
ATACAACTAGGCATATAATATTCAACCTACAGGAAACCAAAGACAAACAAAAAAAATCTTAAATGAAAATGGGGAAAAATACCCACCTGACCTGTATAAGAAAAAGGATGGATAAGACTTATGTTAGCCTTCCCTTAACAAACCATGGAAGTAAGAAGACAAGGGAGTGAAATGTAAGAAAAGAGACCGTTAACCTAGTGTTCTGTGTACAGTGAAATTATTCTTCAAAAGTGAAGGAGAAATAAACTTTCTCAGACAAATAAAAATTGAGGCCATCTGTTGCCAGTTAGAAATGTTACTTGCCTTGCAAAAAATGTTAAAAGAAGTTCTCCAGAAGAAAGGAAAATGATGTAGGTCAGAAACTCAGATCTACATAAAGGAAGAGCATTAGAGAACAAATGAGTTATAATAAAACGTTTTCAAAATAACTTCAAAATAATAGTAATAACACATTCAGCATTTATACCTTATGGATAATTGAAATTTATGACTCCAGTGTTAGAAAGGATAGGAAGGAGGAATTTGGAATACTGTTGTAAGGTACCTGCCCTACTGGTACACTGTTTGATTTCTAGTTCTATTCCATTGTAGTCAGAAAAGATACTCGATATAATTTCTGCTTTATTGAGTTTGTTCAGATTTATTTTGTTTCCTAAAGTATGTTCTATTCTGGAGAATGTTTTATGTGCTGATAAAAAGAATAAGTATGCTGGAGCAGTTTGGTAAACTGTTCTGTGAAAGTTAGGCTTATTAGGGCAGTGCCTGTGGCTCAAAGGATTAGGGCACCGGCTCCATATGTCGGAGGTGGCGGGTTCAAACCCAGCCCCGGCCAAAAACTGAAAAAAAAAAAA
>NW_003852397.1:7646563-7651001 GCF_000181295.1 Otolemur garnettii | reverse complement strand
TTTTTTTTTTTTTTTTTTGCAGGTGTTTTGTTTTGTTTTGTTTTGTTTTTGGCCGGGCCGGATTTGAACCCACTACCTCCGGTATATAGGGTTAGCGCCCTACTCCTTTGAGCCACAGGTGCTACCCTTGACTCTACTGTTTCTTTGTTGATTTTCTGTCTGGATGTTCTGCCCATTCTTACTAGTACTGTATTGCAGTCTATCTCTCCTTTTAGATCTATTAATATTTGCTTTGTATACTTGGGAACTACAGTGTTGAATGTATGCATATTTATAATTGTTACATCCTCCTTTTTGTTATATGCATGTACAATGACCTTTGTCTCTTTTTTGTAGTCTTCGATTTGTAGACTATTTTATATGCTAAAAGTGTAGCTACTTGTAGTTTTGTTTGTTTCCAGTTCTATGGAATTTCTCTTTCACACCTTTACTTTCATTCTATGTGTGTTTTTATAGGGGAAGTAGCATATATGGTTTGGGGTCTTTTTTCTCTATCCATTCAGCTGTTTTCTTTCTTTTAATTGGAGAATTTAGTCTATTTGTATTCAGTGTTATTATTGACAAGTAAGGACTTAACTATTGCCATTTTATTACTTTGTTGATTTGTAACTCCTGTCTTCCTTTTTTACTGTCTTCTTTAGTGGCTAAATGATTTTCTTAATAGTATTCTTTAATTCATTGCTTTTCATATTTAGTGAATCTAGTATACGTTTTTATATTTAGTTGCCATGAAGCTTACATAAAACATAGATATAACAAGTTATTTTAAGAAAATGACAGCTTAGCTTGGCACCTGTGGCTCAAGTGCCTAAGGCGCCAGCCACATACACCTAAGGTGGCAGGTTTGAATCCAGCCCAGGCCTGCCAAACAACAATGATGGCTGCAACCAAAAAAAAATAGCCAGGTGTTGTGGTGGGCGCCTGTGGTCCCAGCTACTTGGGAGGCTGAGGCAGGAGACTTACTTGAGCCCAGGAGTTGGAGGTTGCTGTGAGCTATGATGCCATGGACAGCTTGAGGCTCTGTCTCCAAAAAAAGAAAGAAAAAAGAAAATGACAGCTTATTTCATATCACAAAGAACAGAAACAAAGAAAAAAAAATTTTTAAACTCTTCCCTTTAACTTCATCCCCCCTCCCCACATTTTGACTTTGTTATCTCAATTTATGTATTTTTATAGGTGCCTCTCTCTTAATAGGTTGCTGTATTATTATCTTTGATAGGTTCGTCTTTGGGGCTTTATATTAGAGTTATAAGTGGATTGAATACCACCATTATATTATTGGAGTATTTTTGGTTTGTCTCAGTACTTAATTTTATAAGTGGATTTTATACTGTCATAACTTTTCTTTTTGCACATTAGTGTTTTTTTTTTCCTTCCAGATGTAAAAACTCCCTTTAGCATTTTTTGTAAGACACATTTGATGGTAGTGAGTTCTCTCAGCCTTTGTCTGCCTGGGAAAGACTGTATCTCTTCTTTATATTTGAAGGATAGCTTTGCTGGCTTCAGTATTCTTGGAAGGCAGAGTTTGGGACAAACTGGAGCTCCTTTATGTGTTATTTTCTTCTTTTCTCTAGCTGCTTACAGGATTCTCTTTTTGTCTTTGACCTTTTAGAGTTTGATTAGTAGATGCCTTGGGCCAGTCTTATTTGGGATAATCAGTTTAATGTTCTCTGATCTTATTGTACCTCGGTATTTATCTCTTTCTCAAATTTTAGAAAGATTTCTTTTATTTCTTTGCAGAAGCTTTCTATCCCTTGCTCTTGCTCACCTCACTCTCAAACACTTCCGAATATAAGTCTTATATTTGGTCTTTGGAGGCAATAATTTTCTATATTTTATATGCAGTCTTCATTTTTTTTTTTTTTTTTTTGAGGCAGAATCTCATTCTGTTGCCCAGACTAGGATGCCATGGCATCAGCCTAGCTAACAGCAACTTCAAATTCCTAGGCAGTCCTTCTGCCTCAGCCTTCCAAGTAGCTGGGACTATAGGTACATGCCACAATGCCTGGCTAATTTTTTTTTCTATTTTTGGTAGAGATGGGGTCTTACTCTTGCTCAAGCTGGTTCCAGACTCCTGAGTTTAAGCTATTCTCCCGCCTTGACCTTGCAGAGTGCTAGGATTACAGGCATAAGCTACTGGGTGTAGGCCTGATTTTGTTTTTTAAAATAGCTTGTCTTAGAGCTCATTGATCATTCTTCTTTTTAATCTATTCTACTATTGAGAACCTCTAATGAATTTTTCAGTCAGCAAATATTATTTCTCAGTTCCAAGATTTGGGGTATTTTCCCCTGATCTTTTTGTTAAATTTCTCTAACAGATTTCTAAATTGCTTTTCTGTGTTGTCTTATGGCTCATTCACTGATTTTCCTAAAAGTGTTATTTTGAATTCTTGGCCAGAGAGTTTACATACTACTATATCATTAGAGTCAGTCACCAGTTCCTTACTTTGCCCATTTGAGGAGGTCATGGTTTTCTGAGATTTTTTTTTGTTGTGATGGTTGTTCTTGTTGTAGATATACATCTGTATCTTTGCACTGAAAGACTCATTATTTATTCCAGTCTTCTCTACCTGGCTTGCTGTGGTTTTTATTGGATATGTTTGCTTAGAGATTCTTTGACATTTACCAGCTAATTTTCTTTTTTTAATCTACTAGGTCACCACTTCCTTGATGGCACTAGAAAGCCCCTTAAACCCAGGTTTTTCTTGGTTCTAGTAAAGATAGTGTCACCTCTTCTGAATGGGAGTTGTCCCAAAGGGAATATCCTGGTAGTGTGAGAAGTCTGGTTACTTAGAGTTTCTTGCTCAGGGGACCTGTTGAAGGACAGTCACTCCAATTGCCGTCTCTTTTGGCCAAGTTACAGAAAAGATTTTTCAGGGCTGTCCTCAGGGATATTCCTCCTTTTAGTACTCTGAATGCATAGGTACAAGGACTCTTGCCAGGGAACTCAAAGTGGTAGGGAAGTTGGTTGTCCACCTCAACCTCATTTTTTCCAGTGTAGAAACTGTGAATTGGGGGTCAGTTTTGTAAGCCAGAATTTTAGTTTTGGTTAATAATAACTATGGTTAATAAGTACTAGTTATTTATGAGACATTTAAGCTGAAAGGTTCAGAATTTCTTAGCGATTCAAGCTTGAAACTACTGTTGACACTTCAGTTTTTCAAGACTAGGCTTTTTAGGAAAATGTTACAATATATCATGATATGTGTCTTTGAGCAGTACCCATACTCAGTTTCATAGTCATTGAAAATCAAAGGAATTACTGATTTACTTTCCAGGATAATTACAAGTTAAATTACTTGTGAACTTTAAATACATCGTTTCATCAGACTCTTGACATATTAATCATGAAAGAATCATATTCATCACAGAATTAATCTGTTTTCTGTGTTACTGTTGTTTACTATGGAAAGATGGTTTTTAATTCATTCCTTTCTAGTTACCTTACAAAAAGGAGAATGTGTGAGGGCATTATATTTTCATGATTAGTATTTGAAAAAATTGTTTTTAATGATAAAAGATGTGATATTTTTTACTAGATTCAATTGAAAGCCTTTTTAGGAATCACCCAGTGTGAAAAAGACATCCTCTTGTATCAGTTTTCCAACAAATTCCCAGTTCTGTGAGATCAACTGTGGGTGATGTATACATACTCCATAGGGTAAAGGCTCAGTTTGGCAATACTACTCTCACTTCAGATACTAACCACAAATGAGTGTCCAAACTACTTGCCCTTCAGCCTGGCCTACTGCAAATTTGAGAGTTTGTTCAACCACTATCCCATTCATGTGTAATAAGTTGCTAGAATGATCATAAAACTCAGGAAAGTACTGTACTTACAGTTTACTACAAAGGATTCAAGTGATCATCCTGTGAAGTGGTGCATGAGTAAGCTCCTGAGCTAACCTCTGCTCCATGGACTCTGAGTGTGCCATCCTCCCAATACATTGATGTTCACTAAGAACCTTCCTAAAACCTTGTTTAGGAGTTCTTAACAAAGTTTCACTACAAAGCCATCATTAATTAAATCATTGGCCATTGGTGGTTGAGCTAAATCTTCAGCTCCTCTTCCCTTACCTTAGGCAGAGCAATTGAGTTGAAAGTTCCAACTCAGCAATCACATGTTTGGTTCCTTCCAACCGGGCCTTGTATGGAAGCTATCTAAAGATCCCACCAAGTCATATCATTAAGCCAAATATGGTGACCTGTGCCTATAGTTCCAGCTACTTGGGAGGCTGAGGCAGGAGGATCACTTTAGACTAGCAGTTCGAGACAAACTTGGGCCCTATAATGAGACCCCATCTCAAAAATAAAGAGTAATATGATTAGCATAAAGTCAGATATGGTTAAAAGGGGTTAAGAAAAACATACAATACTCTTCTTAAGAAATTGAGTGAAGGCTTGTTGCCTGTAGCACAAGTGGCTAGGGCGCCAGCCA
>NW_003852397.1:7638115-7646446 GCF_000181295.1 Otolemur garnettii | reverse complement strand
TTGCCAAACAACAATGACAACTACAGCCAAAAAATAGCCAGGCGTTGTCATGGGTGCCTGTAGTCTCAGCTACTTGGGAGGCTAAGGCAAGTGAATTGCTTAAGCCCAGGAGTTGGAGGTTGCTGTGAGCTGTGATGCCATGGCACTCTACCCAGGGTGATAGCTTGAGGCTCTGTCTCAAAAAAAAAGAAAAGAAATTGAGTGAAACTCAAACCCTTAGGAAATTCCAAGGGTTTTAGAACCTGTGTGCCAGAAACTAGGAATAAAAACCAAAAATACAAGTTTATTATACCACACATGTTTATCCAACATATAGCAAACAGCCACTGTATTCTAGGCTCTCTTCTAGGATTGCAGATAGGATAAGTAAGAAGACATGATGCATATATTTAAGAAACTGTAGGTGGGGAAACAGACGGTGAAATTGCTTGCAAGCATCAGTCAAATTGGAAAATTCAAACTCTTAAATTTTTAAAACCTGTATACATAGACTTATTCTCCCAAAGACAATCTTCATTCTTACTGGACTTGTTGCCTCGCTTCAGTTTGACATAATAAGATAGGACATTCAGTGGAGGGAGAGGGGAAGATATTAGTTAAAAGGTACAAAGTTTCAGTTAGGATTAATAAAAAAGATTAGGCCTTAAGTGTTCTTACTACAAAATAATAAGTATGCAAGTTTGATATACTTATTAGCTTGATTTAGTCATTTCACCTTTATACATATGTCAAAGTATGTTGTACACCATAACTACATACAGTTTTTATTTTGTCAGTTATACCTTAATAAAGGATGTGTGTATGGAGGGGAGAATAGGGATTTTTTTTTTCTTAAATCCACATGTTACCTAGTAATAGCCAATATCCTAAGTCCTTCAAGAATCTAAAATCATTTACTAGGTTTCAAAATACCATAACTTCCACTAATTTTATAAAAATATTCTTAAAAGTATCTTATATAGGGTGGCGCCTGTGGCTCAAGGAGTAGGGCACCAGCCCCATATACTGGGGGTGGTGGGTTCAAGCCTGGCTCCGGCCAAAACTGGGGGTTGGGAGGAAGTTTTTTTTTTTTTTTTTTTTTGAGACAGAGCCTCAAGCTGTCCCCCTGGGTAGAGTGTCATGGCATTACAGCTCATAGCAACCTCCAACTCCTGGGCTCAAGCGAGTCTCTTGCCTCCGCCTCCCAAGTAGCTGGGACCACAGGCGCCCGCCACAACGCCCGGCTATTTTTTGGTTGCAGCCGTCATTGTTGTTTGGCGGGTCCGGGCTGGGGATTTGAACCCGCCACCTTAGGTGTACGTGGCTGGCACCTTAGCCGGTTGAGCTATAGGCGCTGAGCCAGGAGGAAGTATCTTATATGGAACTCCTTGGAGTATAGTAGAAAAAGCCTCTGTATACTAAAGTCACAAGTTTTTCTTAACTAGATGTTCAATAAAAGCTTAGTCTCTAGTACCGGCTACCTACTCTGTAATTCTCTTATGAGAGAGAAGCCACTAATTTTAATGCTAAAGCCACTAATTTTAGGGTGAAGCTAATCTTAACCGATGGGGATTAGAGTAGATGAGTTTATCTCTATGGACGTTACAGCTGTGTTGGGTAGAGCTGGTGGAGGGAAATAAATAGAAATGGTTTGTATCTTGTCAAGATAAAGATGCTATTGTGGAACTACAAATTTTATAGTAATAAATGACATACTGTTGTCAAAAGAAATTTACAATTCTCTTATTTAACTTTTGGGTTGCTTATATTACTTCTTACCGTTTTATTCTCTGTGATACATATAGGTTGTATATGTGTAGTATATTAGTGCCATGTCAAGAATTCTTTGTGTTGTGGTTGTTCTTAAGGAAGAGTGGTGAATAAAGGAGGTTGTTTTTGAGGAAGGATGGTGAATAAAGTCATTGAGCCATCCTTAGCTGCAGGAGAACCAGAGAGATCTGTCTGTGTTGATGTAGCAACTACACATTTGAATGGGATGTCAGGTCATTCATAGTAGGAAAGTGCAATAAACTCAACCCTGTACACCCATGTTTTTCTGTAACTGTGATGGAAATTCCATTAGTTGTATCAAAATCCCTCTTTTTATGGATTTATTTCTTTGGATATTCAGAGGCTTTCAGACCATTCTTTTTTCCCTTAAGCAATTATTCTATTTTGATGAGGGTTCTTTAATTCATTTAATAAATATTTATTAAACACATACTGTGTGCTTTGTGCTGAGTGCTGGGGATATTATGTTCATTTGAACATAGTATCAGCTCCCAAAGAAATTTGCTGTCAGATGGGAGAGTCAGAGACGTGACTAGGCAATCACAGTACAGGGTAAGAACTGAGGAATTAAAGATCAAGGAAGACAACTTTATGGTTTTTTAAAAATTGAACCACTATGATTAAGTAGAAAGAGGACTGATTTAAGCATTATTTATTTGTTTTCAAAGCCTGATTCAGTTGCTTAATTGCCATGTGACTAGAAAAATTAATCTCTGTGATACACGCAAAGTTGTTCTAAGTTTTAGCACTTAGCCTAGTACCTAGAGAATAAATCATTACTTTCTTTTTGCGAAGTCGTATATCCCAAAATTATAATTCTGAAGCCTATAAATACAAAGATAATTTCTCAGGCCCCTACTTGACAGGAGATGTGAAAAGTGGAAATAAAAGAAAAAAACAAAAAAAAATATTTTTAAGATACTTTTTGAATACTCTGCTTATATTAGTAGAAATCAGATTTTATAATTGTTTCTTATAAAACTTACCCAAAATTCCACTATTAAGGAGATACTGTGTATAAAACTAACATTTTAAGAATTTACAATATTGCTTATAAAATGTTACTACACTGGTAATTCTGTAATCAACTGTCTCATCAGTAAATTGATTAATAATACATTTTCTTAAGACTCATTGATACACTTTCAATTTTATATATTTGAAGAATTTAAAATCTGCACTATTTGGGAAATACCATATAGTATTTAGAAATGAAGTGAAATAGCTAAAGAACTTACTTTTAACTAAAAATAATTTTTTTCATACCCTTGAAATTAAGTAGTGTAACTGTTGCTAAAAATAGAAACTGAAATTGGTGTAACAACAGCACAGTTTGTAATTCTTCTAAGGTATGACAGTGTTAGAGTTGGTATTACAGTACAGAGAAAACAAGTATTACTTCATTATGTGGCTAATCTTTCCAGTTTTGCTATACTTTATATAATAACTGTTCCAGATTTATTTGTTAAATCTGTTATAACTGTATCTTTAAAATAAGATGAGCTAAAACATTATTCCTTATCAAAAGCATGAACACAAGATATGAACTGAACGTAGAAGTGTTCTCTATATATTTTATATAAATCATTCTAAATCATAAATGGGAAATAGTAATCAAACTAATAGTTATTTTCCTACCAAAAGGCCCATTGAAGTAGAGGAGGGAAAAGGGTGGGAAAAAGCCTGAGGATTGCACTGGCAGGAGGAGCACAGTGGGTGAAGATAGGAACCACTTCCTTACACCCCTGCCAGATTCATGAGAGTAATGGTGCATTTGCTTTTTGTTGCTGTTGTTACTTCTTAACCTTGTCATGAATACATTACTGTTCATGTGGCACTTCTTTTGCGGGTTCTCACTTAACATTACTTTCTTTATCATGGCTGAGCTGGATTGTCATTGGGCAAGTTAGCACTATTTACCTGTACCTGACTGATAAATGGCTTCCTGAGGAGTTGGCATGCTTATTTTTTTCGCTCTTATTGTGTCTTCCCCCATCCCACTCAACCAAATATAAAATGGTAGATATCCAGAAGTTCATTATAACTGGTCTATAGAAGTTTTGTTTTGATTTAGCTTTGTCTGGGTTCTTCCCCTTTCCCAGTAGCAAGATTTCACACAGTGGAAAGGAATAGTTTTATCTTCTTTTTCCCAGAGATGCCTTTGTCATCGGGAAGTCTCTTGTTTGAAAACATTAAGGCCAACTAAGGCAATTCATTTTATTTATTAAATTTTTACTTTAATAAAAAGTAAAGACTTTTTGTAAGCTTCCTAACACTGTGGTATATGGTATTAAAGGATGATTCAGTGAAGTACATAAAGCTAGTGGGATTGTGAGAGTAAAATAGTCAAAAATATTTTCATCACAACTTCTGTTTAAATCATATAACAATGCTTATCTTCCAAATATTCTCTTGTAAAATGTAGTTAATACAGGTAACTTTAACTATGGGATAATTACTCTTACCTTGGATAAGATGTGTTGCTATTAGAACATTTAAATGGCTTTCATTCTGAGTTTTAGATTGTTAAAATATGTCTCAAGACTAAACTTTGTAATGTGTTACATTGTAGGTCAGAAGACATGTCTTCATCTACATGGCATCTTTCCTTACCTCTATGTGCCATATGATGGTTATGGACACCAGCCAGAAAGCTATCTTTCTCAGATGGCATTCAGTATCGACAGAGCACTTAATGTGGCTTTAGGCAATCCATCTTCCACTGCTCAGCATGTGTTCAAAGTGTCATTAGTATCAGGAATGTAAGTATATGATAATATCTTTAAACATTTTTATTTGTGTTTGTATTGCTATTATAAAGGAAAACATTTCTGATTGAAATATACTCTGTTCATATTTCTTTTACTTCTGGTTTAATGGAACTGTAAATTTCTTGCTGTTAACTTTCTAAAGTAAATTTTTATTGAATGAAAAATAGAAACAGTCACTAGTAGGTTCGGCACCTGTGGCTTAAGTGGCTAAGGCGCCAGCCACATACACCTAAGGTGGCGGGTTCGAATTCCCAGCCCGGGCCTGCCAAACAATGATGGCTGCAACTAAAAAATAGCCAGGCGTTGTGGCAGGCGCCTGTGGTCCCAGCTACTTGGGAGGCAGAGGCGGAAGACTTGCTTGAGCCCAGGAGTTGGAGGTTGCTGTGAGCTGTGATGCCATGGCACTCTACCCAGGGGGACAGCTTGAGGCTCTGTCTCAAAAAAAAAGAAAGAAAAAGAAAAGAAACAGTCAGTAGTGATTTTTATTTTTACTTCTTTCATGTCTTTGCTTCATAGAACAGTAGAAATTCATATAATTCATTTAGCAAAATTTTTTTTCCCTTTTTTTTTTGCAGTTTTTGGCCAGGGCTGGGTTTGAACCCACCACCTCTGGCATATAGGGCCGACGCCCTACTCCTTTGAGTCACTGGCGCCGCCCCATTCAGCAAATATTTATTAAGTGTCTTCTCTGTGCTAAGTGTTATTCTAGGAGCTTATGGTATATTGCTGAACAAAACAAAGATTCTAGTAGTGGGAAACAGATAATAACCCCTACATATAACCTAAAATAAATTTACTTATTTGCTATATGATAATCAGCACTATAGAAAAAAGATGTAGAGTAGGATAAAAGAATAGTCAGTAGTTTGTGGGGTAATCAGAGAAGGTCTCTATGGCAACATAAATGACATTTGAACAAATAGCTGAAAAGGTAAGGGAGTAGGAATAGCATGGTGGCCAGATAGTTGGAATGGAGGGAGTAAAGGAGAGCAGGATGAAATGAAGTTAGAGAGGGATGAGAGGATGGAAATCATAAAGGCCCATGGTTCTCTAAGTATGGTTTCAATACTTTGGTTTCCACTATCACCAACATTAGTTTTACCCAGTTTAACAGCCATAAGAATGTACCTCTCAGATCTGTAAATTACAGGGAGTATGATTTAATGGTCCCAGCTACCACATGCTGAAATCTAATTCATTTCTTCAAAATAGCTGAAACTGCTTTCTATAGGTTACTCTTACCCAGTGACTGAGCATGGCAAAGATACTAAGTCAGTTCTGTTCCTAAAAGACTCTTAAAGACTCCCCCAACAACATTGCTGTACTTTAGTTGGAATTACACGGCAGTAGAAGACACTTCACAAATTCTCCAGTCCTCTCTCCTTTGCTTGAGGATCAGACTTGTATCTGGTCACTGCGCCAGTTTCTTCTGGCTCTCTCTTTATTTTCTCTCACAGGTAATTCCCCTGATAAATTTCTTGTACATTTGGCACTTCTCGGAGGACTTAGATTAAATACCTGGGAACATGGTAGAAATACATCCCACTTCACATTTGCTGAATCAGAAACTCTGGTGATGGAGTCCAGCAGTTATGTGTTTTAATAAGGCTTTCTGATGATTCTGGTAGCTGCTAAATTTTAGAAATCACTGCATAGGCTATTCTAAGGACTTTGACTTGTACTCTAAGCTATTATATGGTTTTGAGTAGCCCAGGTCTGACTTAAACTTGAAAGGATTACTTTAGTTACTGAGTTAAGAGTAGATTAGAGGCCAGGCATAGTAGCTCACATATACAGTCCTAGCACTCTGAGAGAGCATGGCAGGATTGCTTGAGTTCAGGAGTTCAAGACCAGCCTAAACAAGAGCAAAGGCCTCATCTCTACAAAAACAGAAAAATTAGATGAGCACACCTTTCAGCTATTGGGAAGCTGAGGCAGGAGGATTGGTTGAGCCCAGAGGTTTGACGTTTCAGTGAGACAAGATGATGCCACTGCACACAAGCTAGTGTGGCAGAGTGAGACTCTGTCTCTTTAAAAAAAAAAAAAAAAAAAGAATACATTGGAGGGGAACAATGGTGGAAGCAGGGAGAGCTTTTGGACTCTGTTTCATTAATCTGGGCAAGAAAATATGGTGGCTTGAACTGGGAGAGTAGCAGGGGAGTAGTAGTGTGAAGTATTCAGCTTATGGGTCTGTTTTAAAGATTAAGTCAACAAGATTTGCTGTCAGATTGGATGAGAGTTGTCAGAGAAAAAAAGATGAGTATAAAATTTCAAGTCTGAGGCCGGGAGTGGCAGTTCCTACCTGTAAATCCTCTAGCACTCTGAGAGGCTGAGGCAGGTGGATTGCTTGAGCTCCTGAGTTCAAGACCAGCCAGAGAACAAGAGCAAGACTCTGTCTCTCAAAAATAGGCTGGCATTGTCCTGTGTGCCTGTAGTCCCAGCGACTTGAAAGGCTGAGACAAGAGGATCTCTTGAGCCCAAGAGTTTGAGGTTGTTGTGAGCTATGACACCGTGGCACTCTCCCCAGGGCAGAGTGAAAACTCTGTCTTAAAAAAAAAAAAAAATCAAATCTGCACTTCTAATAGGATAGAAAGTACAGGTGAAGCAGACTGGCAGGAAAGATCTTGAGATCATACTGGAACATTTGAGTGTTTTTAGTGTCTTGTGTGAAATCAATGGGAAGACCTTAAATTTGTCTGCTTTCCTCTACTTTAATCTAGGCTTTCCTTTGGACCATTATAATACACTTTTAATTGCATTCCCATTTTCTTTTCTGTTCTTGTCTTACTCCAGAGAAGCAAAAGTACTCTTCTGGTACATAAATGATTTAAAAATCATTTAAAGTCCTTGGTTGGCTTCATAATGTTTATAGAATAAATTTAAAATTCTAACTACAATTTATGTGTGATTTGACCCCAGCCTACATCTGTAACTTTGCTTACTATGTTCTGTCTAGCAAGAATGGTCTTCTTTAGGTTGCCCTGAGATGCCAAGCTCTTTCCCACGTAAAATTTTTAACATGAAATTCTCTTTTCTTGACTGTTTAACCATTTTCCAATCCTTCAAGTCATTGACCTCTTTGGAGTTTTCTTTGAATGTCTCACTTAACATAAGATATTTTAAATAGGGTACTAGTATTATTATGTTATATCTCTCAGCCCATTCTTTTTCTTTAGCACTTAATGTGGTTTGCAATTATTTTAATTTTGTTTATTTAATTTTTACACTTTTCTCCATTAGCATGGAGGCTCCATGAGAAAAAGGGTCAAGTTTGTCTTATTTATTATTATATCCCTAGCACCTCATCCAGCTCAATAACTGTTTGGTTAATAAATAAGTTGAAAGTTCACATGCATCCTGTGACAGTAGCAGTTATGGTAGATAATTGTGAACTTTATCTTCTAGATTTTTAGTTCTTCATAGTTTCTGAGAACTTTCTAAACATATTCTAATTTTGAAGTTGGATCTCCAGACAGCCCAGTAAAATAAACAGTCACCAATCTTTCTATATTTTTCATTTATATTTCTTAATGGCCTTGCCACATTTTTGGAGAAAAATCTGGATACATGAAGGTAAATGATGCGCTGTTTAATTTTTGGTTGCCAATTCTCTTTTTCCTTCTAATTAAAAAAAGTGTTTTCTTACCTAGATCCCCTTCTCTTACCGTCTATTCTACCTTCTCTGATTCCTTTACTCCTTTATTTCAGTTACTTTTTGAAGGTAGATAAGGTTGTATCTAGCTATCAAATTAACTCTTATAAAGTTTAACCATTTTTTGGCTCAGCGCCT
>NW_003852397.1:7635184-7637188 GCF_000181295.1 Otolemur garnettii | reverse complement strand
AAGAGAGGTGGGTTTTGCCAGTAAGAGAGAATGAGATCATTTATGTAATGTGTCTTTCACCCCTTCCTTCATGGCAACAAAATGAGGCAAACAATACCAAACTAGACAGGAAGTATAAGTGTTATAAAAAAGTCAGAAAGTGAAGGATAAGAGTGATGGATGGTCAGAGAAGGCTTTTCTGAGGCTATAAATGAAGCAGAGATCTAAAAGCAAACTATGCAAAAGTTCAAGGCAGAGCTTTCCAGGCAAAAGGGGAATCATAAGCGACAAGGGATCCAGGTTGAAGGTCTGACAGGTTTAGAATGGCCAGAGGAAAAGAAAAGAGTGGTATAACTTAAGATTGGAGTGAGAGGCAAGGTTGAGATGATGAACCTCTTAGACCTTGGCAAGTAGTTCAATTTTTTAACAGGAATTTCCAGCAGTTATACAGATAGATGGCTTGAAACAACTTTTTTGAAAAAGTTATTTAAATGTGCCCCAATTAAAAAAAAAAAAATATATATATATATATGCCCCCAGTAATAGCTCTGCTATCATATTAGTCCTGATTTGATGTCCTCTTTTCAGACATGACAGAGAGAGATGATGCCCTACTGAGAGGGCTATGTAGTGACAGTCAAAGGGGATAATATTTTTGAAATGAAGAGTGATAAGGTTTATTCACTAGAAGAATTAACCATTTTTTTAAATTTTTATTTTTATTTATTTATTGTTCTTAGATAGTGTCTCACTCTGTCACCCAGGCTTGAATATTTACTTACAGACCAACTATAGGCAGATACAAAGCCTTTTATTACATATACAAATTCACATACGTGCGAGTATAATCTCTTTTTATATATTGCTTATAATTATGGTTTTTTTTAAGAGAAATGTTAAATATTCTTTATTTGACATTACACATAAACCACACTAAAATGCCTTTCAATAAATAAAAGGCAGCATTTTAGTAGATCCAGGGAAATTAGATTGGCATAATAAAGATCAAAAGTACAAAGTAAGCATTGCTACCTTCTCTCCAGCCCTCACCTTTAAGAGGCTCATGAACACCAGTTAAAATATCAGTGAGTCTTACTTGGTTCTGACACAGTGAGGGGGTTTCCCCAGTATTTAAATATATTCACATAATCAGTTATATAAGTCTTAATAAAAAAACCAATCTTCAACAGGCTTTGGGATGGCAATTGACTACCTTTGTGAAAAGGTAAACATCACTATTAAATCTGAACATATCTTTAGAAATGGAAAACAGTGATAGCATTTACTGAACTGGAATCACTATCAAAATCCAAAAAACCAATCATATTCATTTAACTACAAGCCAGTCTTAGTTAAATCTGGACTGTCCAACAAAAATATTCTGTCACTCATTCATGATCTGAATTCTGGTAAATAAGACCAATCAAATTATGGTACACATAAAAAAAAAAGCTGTGTGATATTTCTTTTGTAATAAATAAGACAATAGCCAACTATTACTCATTTGTAGCTTTTTTGAGATAAGCTATAAGTCTGCCCTTTCTCCCTTCTTCTTAATGTCAGTGAAGATCATTTTTGTTCCAGGGATGTACTTCTTGGGATTCTCCAGATACTCCATCAGTGTATCCTCTCCCCAGGTTATGCCTTTGTTCTTATTGGCATCTGTGTAAGAGAAGCCAGCAGCCTGACCCGTCTTCCTCCCAAAGAAACCATGGAGATTTGGCCCAGTCTTGTGCTTGCCTCCTTTTTCCACAGTATAGCATTGGGCACACTTCTGAACAAAAATCTTCTTGCTTTTCTCAATATCACCCATATTTAATTCACTCTTTGGTTGCTGACAGTACCAAAGTTCCGAGCTGGAAGCCGGACATCCCGCTCCTAATTACGTTATTTTTGAAAATGGTGGCCTGTATATCAGAGGTAATAATAGGGTTTCACATGTTCCAAAATGAGAGCCCAACTTATTTCATTTTGCATTGAGGATTTCTCTACCTGTCTTGTAGTCTTTTGCTTCTCTCTTTCCTC
>NW_003852397.1:7619807-7634587 GCF_000181295.1 Otolemur garnettii | reverse complement strand
AGGCGCCCGCCACAACACCCAGCTATTTTTTGGTTGCAGCCATCATTGTTGTTTGGCGGGCCCGGGCTGGATTCGAACGCACCACCTTAGGTATATGTGGCTGGTGCTTTAGCCACTTGAGCCAAGTTCTTGGCGCCGAGCCAAGAACTTCAAAAAAAAAATGTTGGTAAGAGAAAAGAGCCACTTAGAGTCGTGATGATTGAGAGATTAAGGTATAAATGATGTATTGCTCCTTTTAGTCTGTAGTTTTTGTCAAGTGATATTTTAACATTTTTAAAAAGCTTCAGTATTTCATATGTTAACACTGATAATTTTAATTGAATTGTCTTGGTTTAATTATTTGTTTTTTCCATAATAAGTATAAATAAGATTGAATTAAGCCTGCTAAACCTAATTAGGCCAATACATTGCCTTATTTCATCCCTAAATGATGAAAATAATTTGAAATATCTTTTTTCTTATGTTTCAGGCCTTTCTATGGTTATCATGAGAAGGAAAGACACTTCATGAAGATCTATCTTTACAATCCTGCAATGGTGAAAAGGTACAAAGATAAATGAAACCAATATGAATAACTATCACTTACATATTTTAGTAATAAAAAGAAAAATGTAGAAGAAAGACATGTATAGTTTGTAGCATTATTAAAGAAAAATATCATAAAGTACAAATTTATGTGTACAGAGAGAGATTCATGGCTTGGATTCTAGGAAGGATACATATATATATATGTATGTATATATATATTTTTTAATTGAGACAGAGTTTCACTTTGTTACTCTCAGTGGTGTCATAGCTCAACAGCAACCTTAAACTCTTGGGCTCAAGTGATCCTCTTGCCTCTGCCTTCCTAGTAGCTGGGACTATAGGTACCCGCCATAATGCCTGGCTATTGTTGTTGTTGTTGTTGTTTAGCAGGCTGGGGCTGGGTTCAAACCCACCAGCCCCAGAGGATGTGACTGGCATCCTAACCACAGAGCTACAGGCACCCCCTAGGAGGGAAATTTTAAATGTGGAGGCCCCCAACTGCTTCTCTCCTGTCTTAGATTTAGAGTTTATAGAACTAGGTATAGGAGATGGTGGCTGCCATGCATGTTCTTAGGGCCCCATTGGCCAGATGAGATGTTAAATACTAAGAGAAACTTGGTCTTCAGTTTTACTTGTCTGTTAAGTGATCCTCCTGCTTCAGCCTCCTGAGTAGCGACTACAGGACCTGCTACAATGCCTGGCTAGTCTTTCTGTTTTTAGTAGAGAGGGGGTCTCATTCTTGCTTTGGTTGGTCCCGAACTCCTAAGCTGAAGCAATCTACCCACCTCAGCCTCCCAGAGTGTTACGATTACAGGCATGAGCCACCACAACAACCCTATTCTTCAGTTTTAAAATGAGGAGAAGTGTCTGAGAGTGGGACCAGAATGAGAGGGCTTCTGAGATCTCAGAATCCTCTTCGACTCAGTACTAGATGTTAGTGAAATTTTATAACCTGGGTTTTTTGTTTGTTTTGGTTGTTTTTTCATTCCTTCAAGCAGTTGCTTTCCCTTTAGTTTATTTTCAGAATTACCCTGGAGCCGAGGTTATTGAAGGTGGGTGGGAAGGACACGTATATGGAAGATTTTAATCAAACTTTAAGATTCAAAACAAGGATTTTTACTGTATGTAGTGACAAGCTAGACTAAAAGTGGCCTTGGGGGAATGCTGAGGATTATTTTTCAGGAGGTCCTTTCTACCAGGAATTACTGGGTTCCAGAAAGTAACATTTTGGTAAAACACAAATTGGATGTTTCTCCATATTGAGTTAAGGCATAGTTACCAAGACTTAAAGTTTAGTCTGGATTAAACAAGTTAGCACTTCAGCACTTCACTGATTCTCAGCTCTAATCCCATTGGTTATTCCCTTCTAAGAGTAACCAGTGAAAACTAGTTTTCCTATAGCCAGCCTCTGTCAGGACCTTACCCCAAATAACTTCTGTTATATAAGGTCCCAAAACAATATTCCAGAATTGGCACTTATAGAGAGTGATATTTCTTTTAGCAGTTCCCCTCTACTCATACTTTCTCATATTCATAGAATACAAAAGAGCAATTCGTGTGGGCTCTTAGCCTCTCTCACATGTATAAATTGGTAAGACATAAACTTCTGTTATTTTTTCTTTTCTCAAGTTGTTCTGGAGTAGGAGCCATGATTAAAAGTTACATAAGTCTTTTCTAAATAACCTTTAAACTGTAATTCTACTTAAAGTATAAATATAATCCATTTTTCCTTACACTTGTAGCAATCAGACATTTATTAAGCTATTCTCAATAAGTTTAAATTATAAAGTCAGCTATGACAGTGTCTAAAATCCCTGATTTATTAATGAATTCATTTATTCATTTTAATAAATATTTATAAAGTGCCTACAATATTTGATGCTTTGCGGAAGTTGGAGAGTAGATATGGTGAGCAAAGTTTGATGGTTCTTGCCCTGAGGAAACTTACAGCAAGTAGAAGAGACAGACCATGAACAAGAAACTGAAACATAAAAACAAAAATTGTCATACCTGCTAGGAAGAAAAAGAATGGGAGTTGGAATGAAAAAAATATATATATTTTCTCCTTTTTTGTTATTTTTTATTATATGGTTATACATCAATCATTTGCATTATAATATTTAACTAATACTTAGTGTAGTGATTAAGAGCCTAGGCTCTGAAACCAGATTGCCTGTATTCACATCTGGCTCTGCTCCTTTCAGGTAGGTGATTTTAGTCAAGATATTTAATCTCTCTGTGCCTTAGCTTCCTCATCTTTAAATAGGATTGCTGCTTGTACATGTTGTTCTAATGATTAAATGTGTCGATATCTGTAAATCACTTAGAATAGTGCTTGGCATGTTGTAAGTGCTGTGTTATTATAAGTTTTGGCTATAGTATACATATAAAACCTCAAAGTGAAACTTCAGGACGTCCTCTTTACTCTTCACTCTTCCCTAGAGACATCACTTCAAGGGTTTGGTATCTGTTCTTACATTTTTATACATACATAGGTACACATATTCATCCACATATTCTCTTTTTAAATTTTTCATAAAAAGTTGGTATTACACTAGGATGTAAGTTCAATAATAGCAAAGATTTTTGATTACTGTGTTCACTGCTTTATTACTAGAGCTTGCAATAGTGCCTGGGACATAGTAGTGGTATATAACTATTTTTTTAATTAATGATTGAACACTATACAGATCATTTGAGGACTGGCCTCTTGATTCCTCTACTTACTTATATCCTGTGATCTTTACTTCCATTCTTATTAAACTACCTACTCAATTGACTACAGCCTAGAACTTGTCCTACCTCAGAGATTTTAAGTGCAAATATCTTGGTTTCTGGCTATAATCTTCTGTCTTTCTTCAAACAATTTTTTGAGGGATAATTTACACAACACAAAATTCACATATTGTTAAGTGTGTACAGTTAAAGGATTTTTAGTAACTTTACTGAGTTGTACACGTATTGCTATAATTCAGCTTTATAGCCTTTTCATGGCTTCAGTGGCTTCAAAAGATCTTTTATGTCTGGTTTTTATTTTTCTTAAATCTTTTTAACTCTGTCTCTGTTACCCCACTCGACCTGTTTTTAGACTTCAAACTCCTTGGCCCCAGTACTACTGCCTGTTTGGTTTTTTTTGTTTTTGTTTTTTAATTTCTCATTCCTTTCCTTCTTACATCCCTTTTTTTTTTATTTCTTTTGGAGACAGAGTCTCATTTTGTCGCCGTCAGTAGAGTGCCATGACATCACAACTTACCACAACCTCTAGCTCTTGGGCTTAGGTGATTCTCTTGCCTCAGCCTCCCAAGTGGCTGGGACTACAAGTGCCTGCTACAATACCCGGCTATTTTTTGTTGTTGTTGTTGAAGTTTGGCAAGGGCCAGGTTGGAACCTGCCACCCTCAGTATATGGGGCCAGCACCCTACTCACTGAGCCACAGGCACCACCCATTATATCCCATTTTTTATCAGCCCTTCTGTATGCCAGGTAAAACTATCAATTCTGAGTTAATCTATTTATATTTCTTTCTACTGAGCCCTAGTTTATGATTCCTGCAAGGTAAAAACAAGCACAGATTAGGACCACTGTAAATTTATGGTCTTCAACTTTTCCTGGGCCCTGCCCTGCCCATCTGACTTCTCCTTTCAGGGATGTCCAGCCTTTTTCCTTTTCTGCCACACAAGAGTTGTCTTGTACTACACATTAAATACACAAACACTAACAAAAGCTGATGAGCATGATATCTGATACCACAGATAAGCAAATTAGTCCCCAAATAATCTGCATGCAGCCCATGGACCATAGGATGGACACCCTTGGATCAGTTAATTATACTTAAATGTTAAGCTCCTACTGAGGTCTTGCCTTCTGACTTTATAGACAAAATGGAACCCATCATCCTAGAACAATTTTTTCAAAATATGAACTGGGGATTTCTGAAGCTCTTTCAGGGGGTCTGTATGGTCAAAATTACCCATATTCTAAGATCTGATTTGCCTTTTTCACCATGTTCACCAATAGTGGGTTAAATGTAATGACATGAAATCATTGCATTTTCCACCAATAAGCTTTCACCACTAAAAAAAAAAGAAAAAGAAAAAAACAGTTTTATTGGCAAAAAAATTAATTTTTTTGAATCTTGATTCTTGGGTATATATCTTTGTAATATGTGACAAAATGAAAATAAGCATGAAGCACATCTGTGTGCTGAAGTACTATGATTATCTCAAGGAAAGACCCACTTACATAGTTGCTTTTAATTGCAAGCTGAACTAGCACCTTTTTCTTTTAAATGGAACACCATTTTTACTTGAATAACTGATAAATTTCTATGGACTTGTGTATTTGGTAGATACATTCTTGAAAATGAACAAAGTGAGGCTGTTGGTTTAAGGAAAACAACTGATAGTATTTTGTTGGCAATGATAAAATTTGAGCTATCAAGCAAAACTAGATTTTGGAAAACTTTATTTGCTGTGAACTTAAAAACTTTCCAGGACATAAATAGTTTTCTAAGATAGATGATGTCAACGAAGATGATTTTCATATTGTTTAGTGAACATTTAAACTATCTGTATAACTCAGTGGATCTATATTTTATTTTATTTTTTTTTTTTTTGGAGACAGAGTCTCACTCTGTTGCCCAGGCTAAAGTGCCATGGTATCAGCCTAGCTCAAAGTAACCTCAAACTCTTGGGCTCAAGCAATCCTTCTGCCTCAGCCTCCCTAGTAGCTGGGACTATAGGTACCCACCACAACACCCAGCTATTTTTTCTATTTTCTAGTAGAGACAGGGATTTCACTCTTGCTTAGGCTGATCTTGAACTTCTGAGCTCAAGCAATCCTCCTGGCCTAAGAGCCCAGAGTGCTAGGATTATAGGTGTGAGCTACAGCACCCAGCCAGAATCTATATTTTCTTAAATGATCATGCGTGGATAAAAAATATTCAGAGTGCAAGGTAGACCAATAAATTTTAATGTAATAGAATATAAAAAACTTATTAATTTGCATTAATTAGTTGATGCTAAGAAACCATATTTTGCTGCTACATTGAAATTCAACAAGTTGTCCTTTAAGAAACTACTACTTGTTGAGTTTTAGTGTAGTAGCAGAGAATATTGGCATTTGTTTGAAAAGGCTGCTAAATTCCTCCTCCTTTTCCCAACTACATATGTAAGGCTGGATTTTCTTCATATGCTTCACCTCAAGCAATACATACATATATATATATATATACACACACATATATAGGAACAAATAGAGCAGAAGCAAATATGATATATATGCAAACATGTGAAACAATGATCTTTTCTCACTAAGTTGTTTTTACTTTGGAAAATATAGGGTTTTTTTTAATTAAGCATGTTATTTATGTTAACGTATAATGAGTTTGTTTTAAAATCAGTAACTCTCTTAAAAATTTTTGTTGCATTTTTCTAATATGGTACGTATCAATAAATATAAACCACATAAACAAAAGCTTTTTAGTATTCTCCATAATTTTTTAGGAATGAAAAGGGGTCCTGGGATCAAAAAATTTGAAAGCTAGTAGAATAAAGCTCTCTTAGTTTATCAAAGGCAATCCACCTTCTGTGACCTTTTCAAGGATCTCTTCTATCTACCAATTATGTCCATCTTCCTTGCTGACACCATTTAAATATTAATAAGACCCACACATATTCATGTTCATAGACACAGCATTCTCTCTTCTAGCCATTCTCCTTCAAGGATTTACCTATACTTTATGTAACTAATTTTCTTACTCCCCATTCACTTTTTAACTTACTGCAATATTCTTTTTTTTTGTTGAGACAGAGCCTCAAGCTGTCCCCCTGGGTGGAGTGCTGTGGCATCACAGCTCACAGCAACCTCCAACTCCTGGGATCAGGCAAGTCTCCTGCCTCAGCCTCCCAAGTAGCTGGGACCACAGGTGCCCGCCACGACGCCTGGCTATTTTTTGGTTGCAGCCGTCATTGTTGTTTTTGGTGGGCCTGGGCTGGATTCGAACCCGCCACCTTAGGTGTATGTGACTGGCGCCTTAGCCACTTGAGCCACAGGTGCTGAGCCCCCAATATGACTTCTACCCCAACTATTCTACTTGAAGTTGCTTTCAACTAATAACCTTTGTTGCTTAGTCCAGTTTTTGTCCTTACCTTTTGACCTAATGGCAATGTTTATGATGCCTGAAAGCAATCTTAAATGTTGGCTTCTGTGATATAAATCTCGTTTTGTCTTCCTCACACTCATCCGATTATTTGTATTTCTGCCATTTTATTGGATCCTCTTTTATCATCTATGATTGTTTCTTAGATTTCCATGTTAGACTTTCATCTTTTCCTTCAGGAGTGACCAATATTTTTCTTCCTCTGTTGCACACTGGAAGAAGAGTTGTCTTGGGCCACACATTAAATAAACACCAGTGAAAGCTGATTAGCAAAAAGAAAAGGAGATCTGGGCATACTTTTCATGGTATCCAACACCACAGATAAGCAGAAAACATCCTTACAAAATCAGCATGAACCACAGGTTGGATACCGCTGCCTATACTTTCTCCTGTCTCTACAGCCTTACCTATTCCCATGTTGTGTTGTGTTTGCTATTCACTTGACCCAGTAAACCCCACAAAGTCATCCAAGTCAAGAGGCTCAAATCTTTGTGTTCACTAAGAACACATGTGAAATTGCCCAGGCCATCAAGGTATACATATATGAAAAGCCATCATGTATCTGAAGGATGTCATTTTAAAGAAACAGTGTGTACCATTCTGACATTAACAATGATGGAGTTGGTAGGTATGCCAAGGCCAAACTTAGTAGGGCTGGACACCAGGTCAGTGGCCGAAAAAAGAGTGCTGAGTTTTTGCTGCACATGTTTAAAAATGCAGACTAATGCTGAACTTACGGGTTTAGATGTATATTCTCTGGTTATTGAGCATATCCAAATGAATAAAGCACCCAAGATGCATCACCGAACTTACAGAGCTCATGGTCGCATTAATCCATACATGTGCTCCCTGTGCCACATGAAGATGATCCTTACTGAAAAGGAACAGATTGTTCCCAAACCAGAAGAGGGGGTAGCACAGAAGAAACTGAAGAAATAAAATCTTACGGCACGGGAATAGATGCAACATAAAATAAATATAAATAACAGTAAAAAAAAAAAATGAGTAAGTACTCACAAGTCAGAAAATTTTATTTGGATCCTCTACATTTTATGTGTGAGTTTTGACAACTTCTAAAATCTCTGTAAGACTTAATTTCTTTATTTGCCAAATGGGGATGATAGGAACATAGGATTGTAGTGAAGATTACTTGAAATTAAGCATTTAAAGCAGTTAGCACAGTATAGAGTGTTTAAATACATTCCCTGCCTCTGCTGTGTTAAAAAGATTATTCTTATCCTCATTTTTACTATCATTCATTTCCAACAGTATCATAGAAATCTTCCTGGATACTCCTATATATATGTAAACTCCAGAATGTGTATATATATAAGGATAAAGCTGAGTTTATCCTTGTTCTCCCTCTAAAAATCTCCAAAGCAAGCTCTTTTTCTTATAACCTTTCCTATTTCAATAAAGTAGCACCACCATCTAGCTACTTAAGCAAGAAATTTAGGCAGTAATCCTCAACTTCTGTTCTACATCACTCTCCATATCTAGTCATCAAGGCCTAACCGTTTTGTCCCTTAAATATCTCCCAAATCAGTAAATTTCTATGATCCTTGTTACAGCTACCATCATCTTAGTTTTTCTACAATAGTCTCTTCACTCCCTACCTGTAGTCTTGGGCATTCTCTGGCAATCTAGTCATATGACCTTCCTGCTAGTCACTTCTCAGGCAAATTCCACTGCCCTTCAGATGTCTTAATAGGCAAGCTCCAGATGATGTGATTTCTCATTAATTCTCTGGCCCCTCCCCTCACCACAGCCTCTAACACTAGGTTACAGTCTTAACTGTGTATTCAGTTTCTGAATAAGCTGTGTTTTCTCATGACTCTTTACATGTGCAGTTTTATTTACATAAAATACTCTTTCCTCTCTTCAGAGAAGTACCTCTAGTCTATCATTTAGTCTCCTATTTAGTCCTCCAAGAAGGCTTACAGAAACTACTTCTGCACCTCTATCTGATTCTAGATGTTTAATGTACTTCCTTGCATAGTACTTATTATGCTATGTGTAATTGTCTATAGTTTATATTCCCCTTTATGGAGGGGAAAAAAACTCAAGAAAGAAAAAAATTTTAAATGGTAACAGTTGCTCTGAGTGAGGTTTACTTGTTACCTTTTCCCAATTTCTGTAATTTTTTTACTTTGTTTTCTTTCATAATATATACTAATTGTGTGATAATATTTCTGTAATTCTTAAAAGAAAAATCTTATATTTTAAAAACCTTTCTTAACATTTCGATGTTTTGTTTTAAAGTTTTGTCATTCAGGACATGCTACTTACTGTAAAACTTAATTTAAAGTTTTAATTACTAACAAAATACAAATTTCCACTAAAATGGAAATTAAATTTAGTGTGCTAATAAGTGTTTTCTTCTCTATAGTTATATAATTATTGTTTCATTTAACATTTTAGGGAAAATAATTTTAGATATACCTTTTTTTCTAATTTAGGATATGTGAACTTTTGCAAAGTGGAGCCATAATGAATAAATTTTACCAGCCTCATGAAGCGCATATTCCCTACCTCCTACAACTCTTCATTGACTACAATCTGTATGGAATGAATTTAATAAATCTGGCTGCTGTCAAGTTCCGAAAGGCAAGAAGGAAAAGTAAGGTTAATTTTTAAGTTCAAATTAAGCTTTGAAATCAGTGTAATATAATTGATGATTTATAAAATAATCTCTAATCTCTGTTTGCATATGATCCTTTTAATTCTTTATTCATAAAGCACTTATTTTCTAAATATATATTATCAGGAAAAACATCTCAGAAAAAACTTTGGGATTGAGAACACCTTTGTTTTTTTGAGAACAACTTTATTGAAATTGTAATTTACATATTATTTACTCATTTAAATAGGAAAATTTGATGACTTTTAGTAAACAATGCTCCTATCAACATTCAGGTACAAGTCTGTATTTTCATTTCTCTTGATCTGAAACCTAGGAGTAAGAATTTCTGGGTCAGTGTTAGAATGTCTTTGCCTTTTATTCACATTGGATTCCTTCTTTTGTACTTCTCTTAAAATAAAATGAAACTAATATTTTTCTTCCAACCCTCATATCTTTTCTAGCTACCATTATCTTATTTTTTTCTTTACTGCTTGAACTTCTTGAACCAGAGGTCAGCATTTTTTTTTTTTTGGTCTCTTAGTTTACCACTTTTCTTTTTGATTTAATTCCTTTCCTTTCTTCTACCGTGTCCAAACTGCAGTCTGTTAAGGTCACAAAAAAGGATGTTTTATTTCTCTGAATAAAGGGCTAGGTTGTTGGGATCATTGTTTCTGATTAAAACAATTTAAAGCAGCGGTTCTCAACTGTGGCTCATGACCCCTTTGGACTGTATTAAAGGGTTGTGGCATTAGCAAGTTTGAGAACCACTGATTTAAAGGCAATGTGAAATTGAAAAAAATATATATGAAATATATCAGAGAGTTTACCAACAATAAAGAAGTATGGACCAAAAGGGAATAGAGTGTTGAAAGCAACCTTTGCCCTAATAGTGTTTACTAATCCTGGAAAATTTAGAATCTTCTTTGAGACAGCCTTACCCAGTGAGAAGAAACAGAAAGCAAAACCTAGGATCTTTCTGGCAGGTCTGAAACCTCCACAGGGTAAGGTAGGTCCTCAAATAGATAATGCCCTTCAGTTGAGCACAAACTGGGAAGTGGTACATCTTTGAGATAGTTCTTCAGTCTTGTTTGAATTCCTTTGGCCTAGAAGAGATTCCCAAATCTAAAACTTGATCTGAGGTGATACTAATCTGGCAATACAGTCAGGTCTGGCAGGAAAAACAAATGAAAATATTCCCTAGGGGAATTTCTATAGGTCTCAAATTGTACCTAAAAGTAAAATTTCAAGTATAATATGTTCAGCTCACAGTCTAGAATATAGCAGTCACACAAGAAGACTATTCACATCCATGAATAGACCTAGCAAACACAGATATACCCTCGACCTGCAGAAAATTCAGATAATAGAATTAGATACAAATTGAAAAACTGTAATTCAGAATCTTTATCAAATAATCATGCTATTTGCAATGCTCTATTCTACAATGTTGTATTCACTAACAGTTTTGTTTGGTCTCTCCAACATGCTAGTAATATCCTTATGTGGAAAAATTTAGATGCAATAGAAGTTTTTTTAAAAAGAAAATGTTTTGTGGTGACAACTTCTTAAATATTAGATTTTTATTTTAAATACACAAAGATTGAAGCATTGAGATCAGCATGTTCTCCTTTTTAAGTAGACAAAAGTAATTCTATTTGTTTATAACTAATTCTTCTAGATAATAACCTCAGGTTTAGATAATAACTGGTGATGTGCTAAATGCTAATCTTTCTTAACTCCTTAATATCTTAGAATAGTTTTAAATTCCCACAGCAAAACAAATTGTGTGAATGAATAGCTCTCCCTTGGTCCTTAGGATCCCCAAGAAGGAAATTATCTAATGAAGGATAAGGTAAGGCTTGGTCTTTTCTCCATAGAGAAAGAGACTGAGAAGGAAAGGAAGGAAGAGTGAAGATAAATTCAAAACTGAGAAGTGTTCGCTGCCTAACATTTATCCTACAGGGATTGTAGCCTCCTAGTTACCCACCCAGCTACCCCAATCTTTGGGAAGCTTGTATTATTTCATGTGTAGGAGTTACTACTTTTTTTACAGTATAGGTATTTTTAAGGGTAAAGAACTAAGGGATCCCATTACAAAGTTTTCAGACTTACTGTAAACTGCAGTAATCAAGACAGCATGGTTCTTGTGAAAGGATAGACCAGGGGTCCTCAAACTTTTTAAACAGGGGGCCAGTTCACTGTCCCTCAGATGTTGGAGGGCCAGATGCGGGCCCTGGGACGAGTTGGCTGCTAAGCAGGACAGGCAGCAGCGGCAAAAACACCCAGTGGGCCAGGTAAATGTCCTAGGCGGACCACATGTGGTTTGAGGATGCCTGGGATAGACATATATATCAATGGGATGGAGTCCAGAAATACACCTATCATGTATTTGAAATGGGGCATAATTCATCTATATAGGCAACTTAACTTTGACAAAGGTATAATAGTAATTCAATGGAGAAAAGACAGTTTTTACAGCAATATTACTGGAATAATTGGATGTTTATATACTACAAAATAAAAATAAAAGAACCTGCGTGGCACCTGTGGCTCAATGGGTAGGGCCCCAGCTCCATATATTGAGGATGGCAGGTTCGAACCCAGCCTTGGCCAAACTGCAACAAAAAAAAAATCCAGGCATTGTGGCAGGCACCTGTGGTCCCAGATATTCAGGAGGCTGAGGCAAGAAAATTGCCTAAACCAAGCAGTTGGAGGTTGCTGTGAGCTATAACAGCATGACACTCTACTGAGGACGATAAAGTGAGACTCTATCTCTTTAAAAAAAAAAAAAGTTAAAGAACCTGGACATATGCCTCAAGCCTTAAATTAAAAATTAACTTAAGGCTGGGCACAGTGGCTCACACCTGTAATCCTAGCATTCTGGGAGGTTGAGGCAGGTGGATTGCTTGAGAACAGCCTGAGCAAAAGTGAGACCCTGTCTCTATTAAAAATAGAAAAACTGAGGCAAGAGGATCACCTGAGCCCAAGTTGGAGGTTGCTGTGAACTTTGACACTACGTCATTCTACCCAGGGCGACAGCTTGAGACTCTGTCTCCAAAAAATACATAAAATTAAAATACTTAACAGACTTAAGTGTAAAATGTATAACTATTACACTTCCAGCAGAAAGTGAAGGGAAAATCTTGGATTTGGCAATGAGGTTTTAAATATAACACCAAAAACATGACCCTTGAAAAGAAAAAAATGATAAGTTGGATTTTGTCAAAATTAAAAACTTCTGCCTTGTGAAAATACTGTTAAAAGAAGGAAAAGGCAAGTCACAAACCAGAAGAGAATACTAGCAAATTATATAATAAATCTTGTATCTAAAATATATATAGGAATTCTTAAAAATCAATAATAAGAAAGCAAACAATTATCAAAAGACCTGAATAAACACTTCACTAAAGAAGAAAATGTAAGGACAGCAAACACATGAAAAGATAATATTCAGTATTATATGTCACTAGGGAAATGCAAATTAAAACCACAAAGAGCTACCACCATACAGGTGTTAGTGGGGCTAAAATTTTAAATATAGACCTACAATGTGACCCAGTGATTATACTCCTAAATGTATTTACCTAAGTAAAACCTAAGTCCACCCAAACCTTTACAAAAATTTGTATAGCAACTTTATTCATAATTGCTAAAAATGTAAAGCAACTGAGATTAGAAAAACTGTGATACTATTCTTTGCTAAAAAGGATAAGCTGTTGATTCGTACAACATGAGTGAATCTTTAAAGCATTTTATTGAATGAAAGAAGCCAGACTCAAAAGGCCACAAACTGTGTGACTTCATTCTTAATAACATTCTGGAAAAGGCAAAAATATAGCAATGGAAAACAGATTATTGATTTCCAAGGACTAGGACAGAGGAGAGTATTGACATCAAAGGAGATAATCACAGTATTTAAAGGAATTATTCTGTACAGTTCTGGGTTGGTAGATGATTATACATTCATCAGACCCATAGAACTGTACTTTACTAACCTTAACCAACTAATAAAGCTTAACATCACCAATGATGTCATGTGGATATCGTGGTTCCCCTCATAGGATATGATGATAAGAGCACTTCACCTCTGCGATAGTCTTTCCAAAAACCCATAACCTAGTCTCATCATGAAGAAAAACATCAGATGAGCCCAGGTTGGAGGGCAAATAAAAACCATGATTTAGATAAAAGTAATCTTCCAGTGTCAATTTCATTGTTTTGACAAATACAACGTGGTAATATAAAATGTTAAGTATGAGGGAAACCAGGTGACCCATATATGTGAACTCCTTGTACTATCCTTGTAACTTTTCTGTAAATCTAAAATGATTTCAAAATAAAAATGTTATTGGGGAAAAAATAACAGGTCATCACTGTCAAGTATAGCTGAGAGTTTAAAAAGGAGTGAAAAATGGAAAAATGGTCTGGAGAATGTTTAGTAGGAAGAGATCATTTTTACAAAGGTTTCTTTCTAAGAGGTGAAAAGGCACAAGAATAGTTAGAATTTGCAAATATATATAAACTACTTATGTATAAAAGTTACATTGTTAGAATGGCAATTAGGGGCTGGGCAGGATGGGTCACACCTGCAATCCCAGCACTCTGGGAGGCTGAGGTAAGTGGATTGGTTGAGATCAGGAGTTCAAGACCAGCCTGTGCAAGAGTGAGACCTTGTCTCTAAAAAAATATGTGGGCGTTATGGCGGGTGCCTGTAGTCCCAGCTACTTGGAAAGCTGAGGCAAGAGGATCCCTTGAGCCTAAGATTTTGAGTTTGCTATGACGCCATGGCACTCTACCAAGGGTGACAAAGTGACACTCTGTTTCAAAAAAAAGAATGACAATTACAGATTATTTTTCTAAATATGGAAAGTTTTTATAAATTATAGGATGAAACTCTATACTGAAATTATAGAAGGTATAGGTCAGTAATTTCTTGTGTTTTATTTTGTCATTTATCTCAAACTGACAATAAAGTTCTTGTGGTAAATAAATGTTTGTGTGGCCAGGCTTGGTGTCATGCTCCTGTAGTCTCAGCTATTTGGGAGGCTGAGACAGGAGGTCACTGGAGCCCAGTTTGAGACCAGCCTAGGCAATATAGCAAAAGCTCTATCAAAAGAAAAACATAATATATTTCTTATAAGACAAGTTAATGTAATACATAATGTTACTGGAATCTTACTTTTGAAAGTGAAATACATTAAAAAATGAAAAAGATCTTGCAAATTTTGATATTATATACATACAATTTTGTCTTAATCAGCTATCAAATGAAATGGTGATAATTACTATAGATGTTAAAGTGTATAAAAATGTAATACTTAAATGGAGCAAATAATTTGAGCACCACAAATTAATTATGTGTTTTAACATTTACAGTTAAAAAGAAATTATATGTATATATAATATATATTATAAACATACAAGGGCTTCCAGAAAGTATCCAGCCATGTATTTTTTTTTTTTTTTTTT
>NW_003852397.1:7613508-7618819 GCF_000181295.1 Otolemur garnettii | reverse complement strand
GCCTTAGCCACTTGAGCCACAGGTGCCAAGCCTCAACTTTCTCCTATTAGAAAATTTAACAAGAAATCACAAGAAAGGTGCTGAAATTTAGAAACGACTTCCAAAGCATGATACCAGGATTCAGTTTCTGAAACTGGGACATCTAAGCAGGCATGTTTACACTCTCCTCTTAAAATGCAGGTCAAACTGTATTTGTATTTGACCCAAGTTTCCATTCACTGTTATTGCTGTTGTTTTTTGAATGTAGTGTTTATTTTCTTTTTGTTCAGAAATTAGTATTGAAGTATGTTTTGAATTGCATGAGGAATTTCCACTAACGTAGTTGAGGCTCATAGAGTACCCTAGGAATTTAAAGTCTATAAAAATTTATAATTTTCTCTTTTTTTTTTTTTTTGAGACAGAGTCTCACTATGTCACCCCTCAGTAGAGTGCTATGGTTTCACAGCTCACAGCAACCTCCAACTCTTGGGCTTAAGCGATTCTCTGCCTCCCAAGTAGCTGGGACTACAGGTGCCCACCACAACGCCAGCTATTTTTTTGTTGTTGTTGCAGTTATTGTTGTTTTGCTGGCCAGGGCTGGGTTTGAACCCGCCAGCCTCAGTGCATGTGACTGGCGCCCAACCCATTGTTCTATACGGGCGCCACCTATAATTCATTTTTTATAAAATGAGATGTTAAATATACCTACCACAGTAGCACATTAAATGTATCATACTTTTTCTACTATAAAGTATTATAACCATTTTTCCTCATATGCATATGCATTCTTTTTCTTCTCTTACTTTGGAACCATTACTCTTAACTGTCTGTATGTATTCCTGTGTGCATATGAATGTTTAGGGGACACAGTCTTAGTAACTAGTTATTTAGGTTACATATTATTTTACTTCAAGGGTAATTAATGACTATACTTTTAGGGATCACTTCTATAGTTTATTAGTAGAGAAGTATCTCTGAATATGTAGAGCACAGAGAAGATACATCAATGTATATTGATACATATATGTATATAGATATATAGCAAATATTTTATCTAAAGGGAGAGGTAGACTCCAGCATAGTCAATACAGTGATAGTTGAGGACTTCCCAGCACCTCAAAGATGATTTCAGATCATCTTTATTTTTTATTTTTTAATTTTGGATTAATATAAGGGTAAAAACAATTAGGTTACAATGTTTCTGTTTGTTAGGTAAGGTCCCTGTTGTGGTTGTGCCCCTCAACCAGGAGGTGTGCCGTATACCCTTACATTGTGCCCATTAAGTGAGATCACACCAATCCCAATCCCCCTCCCTCTTCCCTTCTCCTTCCTTTCTCCCTCCCTTCTCTTCCTTCCTTCCCTTTCCCCCAACTTGAATTAAATTAAATGTTTCTTTTGTGTGAGCATATATTAGTTTGTCTACTGGCTTCTTGTTAGTATTGAATACATTGGCCACTTGCTTTTCCATTCTTGGGATTCTTTACTGAAGAGAATGTTTGCAACTCTATCTAGGTTAATACAAAAGATGTAAAGTCTGTTGTTGTTGGGGTTTTTTTTGAGACAGAGTCTCACTATGTCGCCCTTGGTAGAACGCCATGGCATCTCAGCTCACAGCAACCTCAGACTTTGGGCTTAAGTGATTCTCTTACCTCAGTCTCCCAAGTAGCTGGGACTACAGGCACCCACCACAACACCTGGTTATTATTTTTGTTGCAGTTGTCATCGTTGTTTAGCTGGCCCGGGCTGGGTTCGAACCCACCAGCTCCAGTGTATGTGGCCGGTGCTGTAACCACAGTGCTATAGGTGTCAAGTCAAGTCTCCATCTTTCTATGGCTGAATAGTATTCCATAGGTATTCCATGGCATATATATATCACAGTTTATTAATCCAGTTATGGGTTGATGAGCACTTAGATCAATTTCATTTCTTGGCAATTGTAAATTGAGCTGCAATAAATAATCTAGTACACATATCCTTATGTTAAAATGATCAGACCATCTTTCTAGACAGAAAAACATTGGATTTAAATTACTCTTTAGACCAAATGGACTTAACAGACATTTATAGAATATTTTGCCCCATAGCTACAAAATAACATTCTTCTTATTAGCACATGGAACATTCTCCAGGACAGACCATATCTTAGGTGACAAAACAAGTCTTTTTTTTTTTTTGCAGTTTTTGGCCAGGGCTGGGTTTGAACCCACCACCTCCCGCATATGGGACCAGCGCCCTAGTCCTTTGAGCCACAGGCGCCGCCTGACAAAACAAGTCTTAACAAATTTTTATAAATCAAAATCATATCAAGTATCTTTTCAGGTCACAATGGAATAAAACCAGAGATCAACAATAGGAATTTGGAAACTATACATAGATGGAAATTAAACAACATGCTCCTAAACCTTCATTGGATAAATGAAGAAGGTGATTCTGAAGTTTTTTTGAAAATAATGAAATCGGAAATACAACATACCAAAACCTATGGGATACCACAAAAACAGTGCTAAGAAAGAAGTTTATAGCAGTAAGCACCCAAATCAGAAAAAATAGAAAGATTTCAAATAAACAATGTAACAATTCACTTCAAAGAACTAGAACAGCAAAAATTAGTAGTAAATAAAGAAATAAAGTAGTAAAGAAATAGCAAAGATCAGAGCAGAACTAAACAAAATAGTAACTGAAAAAAAAAATAGAAAGGATCAATGAAACAAAAAGTTTTTCCAAAACAGGTAAAATCAATAAACTATTGACTAATCAATAAAAAGAGACAACTCAAAATAAGTCAAGAGAAAGACAATATAATTGATGCCATAGAAATACAGAGTCATCAGAGACTGTTACTAACAACCATACATTAACAATTGGAAAATCTAGAGGAAATGGATAAATTGCTGGTCACATAAACCTACCAGGAGATTGATCTTGGAAGAAATAGAAAACACAAATAGGCCAAAAATAAATAATGAGATTGATTCAATAATAGAAGATCACTCAAAAAGAAAAGCCCAGGGATAGATGGCTTGACTGCTGAAATCTACCAAACATAAGAACTAGCAACAGTTCTTCAGCTATTTAAAAAATTTGAAGAGGAGGAAATTATTCCTAAATCACTCTATGAGGCCAGCATTACCCTGATGATAAAACCAAATAAGTATACACACACACACACACAAAAAAAAATAGGCCAATATCCCAACATAGATAGAAAAATTCTCATCAAAATACTAGCAAGCTGAGTCCAACAACACATCAAAAAATAGTATCAACAAGTGGGATTTATCCCAAGAATGAAAGGATGATTCAACATATGCAAGTCAATAAATGTGAGACATCTCATAAGTAGAATTAAGGACAAAAACCATATGATCATCTTAGTGCAGAAAAAGTAATTGACAAATTCAACATTCCTTCATTATAAAAAAATCAACAAATTAGGTATAGAAGGAACATACTTCAATATAACAAAGGGCATATATGACAAATCCACAGCTAACATCATCCTGAATGGAGAAAAGCTGAAAACCTTGGTGGAATAAAACAAGGATGCCTGCTTCACCACTCCTATTAGATGTAGTACTGGAAATCCTAGAGAGAGTGATAAGACAAAAGAAAGAAAAAGCATTCACATTGTAAAAGAGGAAATCAAAACTGTCTCTGCAGATGGCATGATCTCAAAGGTAGAAAAACCTAAAGACTCCACCAACACACTGTTAGAACTGATAAAACAAATTCAGTAAAGTTGTGAAATATAAAATCACCCTCCAAAAGTCAGTGGCATTTCTGCATACCAGTAAGGAACTAGCTAAAAAGAAGCCCAGAAAGCAATCTCACTTGTAATAGCTACAAAACAAAAAAAATACCTAGGAATAAATTTAACAAAGGAAGTGAAAGATGTATGCAAGGAAAACTTACAAAACATTGATGAAAGAAATTGAAGAGGACACAAACAATTCAAAAGGCATTTCATGCTTATGAATTGGAAGGATTAATACTGCTAAAAATAACTCTACTACCCAAAGCCACTTACAGGTTTAGTGTGATTCGTAAAAAAAACTAGTAATATTCTTCACAAAAATGGGGGGAAGAATCCTAAACTTTGTAGGACCCAGTTAACCAAAATAATCCTGAGCAAAAAGAACAAAGCTGGAGAAACTATACTACCTAACTTTAAAATATGCTACTAAAGGTACAGTAATCAAAACATCATGATATTGGTATAAAAATAGGCACACAGATATGAAACACGACAGAGAACCCAAAATAAAAACATGTATTTGCAGCCAACTGATTTTCAACAAAGGTGCCAAGAATGTACATTAGAGAATATATACCACTTTAATAAATGAGGCCAGGTAAAAGGGATATTCATAATACAGGAGAATGAAACTAGACCCCTAACTCTCACCGTCTACAGAAATAAAGTAAAAATTGACTAAAGATGAAATGTAATAACCAAAACTATAAAACTACTAGAAAAACAAACATAGGAAAAACCCTCTAAGACATTGCTCTAGGTAAAGATTTTATGGCTAAAACATCATATGGAGGCAGCAAAAGTAAAAATAGACAGATAAGAATATATTATAATAAAAAACTTCTGCTCAGCAAAGGAAACAATCAAAAGAGTGAAGAGAAATAAATATCCAAAAAATATCTGGAAACTATTCCTCCAACAAAGGACAAATACTCAAATAAGGAACTCGAAAGTGAGCCTCTTCACCCACCTACTTGAGAGGCTGACACAGAGGATTGCTTAAGTTGAGGAGTTCAGATCCAGCCTGCATAACTAATGAGACCCCATACAAAAAAAAGAAAAAAAAAAAGTTGGGCTGGATGTAACATAGCATCTTAGAGCTGTAATCCTAGCACTTTGGGAGGCCACAAGAGATTGCTTGAGGCTGGGAGTTTGAGACCAGCCTGCATGATGTAAGTGAAACCCCCTCTCTACAAAATATTAAAAAATCAGCTGGGCATGTGACATGTGCCTGTAGTCTCAGTTACTCAGGAGGCTGAAGCAGGAGGATTGCTTGAGCCCAGGAGTTCAAGGTTATAGTAGGCTGTGATCGTGTCTCTACCTAGACAGCTGTGTGAGACCCTATCTCTATAAATATATAAGTTGATCTCATGGAGGTAGAGGGTAGAATGATAGTTACCAGAGCCTGGAAAGGGTATGAGGGTGGGGGAGTATTGAAGAGGGTCTGGCTAATGGGTACAAACATGTAGTTAGAACAGATAAGTTCTAGTGTTTGATAGCACAGTAGGGTAACTATAGTTAATAATAATATGTTGTATATTTCAAAATAACTGGAAGAAAAGATTTGAAATGTTCCCA
>NW_003852397.1:7609936-7611740 GCF_000181295.1 Otolemur garnettii | reverse complement strand
CTGTGTACTACTTAGTTCTTTCAAAGATACAGAGGTATTGTTTCTACAATCATGTTGAAATTGCTAGATCATGGAAGAAGCCCAGGTGCCCATCAATCCACAAATGGATCAATAAATTGTGGTATATGTACACCATGGAATATTATGCAGCCCTAAAGAAGGATGGAAACTTTACCTCCTTCATGTTTACACGGATGGAGCTGGAAAATATTCTTCTTAGCAGAGTATCTCAAGAATGGAAGAAAAAGTATCCAATGTACTCAGCCCTACTATGAAACTAACTTGTAGCTTTCATAGGAAAGCTATAACCCAATTATAGCCTAAGAATATGTGGAAAGGGGAGAGGGAGAGGAGGGGAAGGGGGATGGGTAGAGGGAGGGTGATTTGTGGGATCACGCCTATGGTTCATCTTATAAGGGTACATGTGAATCTTTCTAAATGTAGAATATAAATGTCTTAACACAATGACTAAGAAAAAGAACTGAAGGCTATGTTAACCAGTTTGACGAAAAATTTTTTAAATTGTATATAAAAACAGCACACTGTACCCCATGACTATATTAATGTGCACAGTTATGACTTAAAAAAAATGAATATTATTTACCACATCAACTTCAAGTTCTAATCGATCCAAGGCAAAGTAACAAATAGGCTCCATGTTTCTTTTTTTTAAGCATATAATATAGTCCCTTTACCTAACTTAGTAAAGGTGGAGCAAATCAATTTGACCCAAGGATTTTCACCTCCTTACTAGATCCCCTAGTTTTCAAAGTTCAGCATTTAATAACTTTTTTTATATAGTCAATTAAATTAAAGTTTATTTGTTGTTTGAACCCATTTTATAACAAGCATCTTTCTGGTTAGGTTGTATGACTGTAGTAATGGTACACTAATTTGAAGTAAATTTGAGAAAACTGTGTTATAATGAAATGTTTGAATTTTAGAAAGTTTAGAAGCCTTCTTAACTCCATTTTATTACATTTAAGAGTTACACAAGTTATAAGGAAAGGTATGAATAGGCAAATATGAAATTAGGCTATTTAGAATTAAAATGTATAACAAATATAGGATAGCTATCTCAGATTCATATCTTTATCATGTTTAGATTTAAAAAATCTAATTTCATTGCATACAAGTAGCAAATAATGATTAATAAATTTTGTAATAAATCAGTACTCTCCAAAATTTTGTTGGTCTCATTTCTGTCCCTAGTGCTAGCATCTTCTGGGTACCTTTTTTTTTTTAAAACAAAGAAATGTTACATTTCTTCACAAACATCACGAGGGCCATAGCAAGTAGCAAAAAAAAGTCATAATCAGATGGGGTTGCCGAGTCTAGTAACTTTACTTGCTAGTTCAGTATAAATTATCATGTGTCACGGACATTTGGGGTCATTTGCCTGAGTGTTCGATTCCTGAAAATTGAGAGTCTACTCTAGTAATCTCAACTCTGACTACCCATTAGAATGATCTGGAGAAATTTTTTAAGGTATAGGTGTCTGAGCTTTACTTTCAATGATTCTGATTAGTAGATCTCTTATATTAAGCTATGAAGAGAAATGTTCAAAGAGGCACAATCGTCTAATTAGCATTGTATTGCTTATCTTTATTTATTAAAATGAATGATCCAGGCTCCACACCTGTAGCTCAAGTAGCTAAGGCACCAGCCACATACACCTAAGGTGGCAGGTTCGAATCCAGTCGGGGCCCACCAAAACAACAGTGACGGCTGCAACCAAAAAATAGCTGGGCGTTGTGGCAGGCGCCTGTGGTCCCAGCTACTTGGGAGGCTGAGGCAGGAGACT
>NW_003852397.1:7601707-7609822 GCF_000181295.1 Otolemur garnettii | reverse complement strand
AAAAAAAAAAAAAAAATGAATGATCCACATGTGTATGCTGATGCAAATTTTTTATTCACACCTTTTCTATCTATTGGAACAAACTTTCATTTTAGAGATAGGGTCTTCCTCTACTACCCAGGCTGGGGTACACTAGCATAATCATAGCTCACGGCAGCCTTGAACTCCTGGGCTGAAGCAATCCTTCTGGTGCAGCCTCCCAAATAACTAGAATTAAAGGTACACACCACCATGCCTACCTGATTTATTTTTAATTTTAAGAGACAGGCTCTCACTGTATTGCACAGGCTGGTCTCAAACTCTTGCCCTCAAGTGATCTTCCCACCTGGCCTCCAAGGGACTTTAGGCATAAGCTGCCACACCTGGCCAGATTTCTAATGCTGAAAATTGTTTCCTTTCCCTAGGAACACATTCTGTTCAGAATGTCTAAAATAATTTTATAGTAAGAGCAAGATAAAGATACACATTTCTACTGTGAGATTGTATTTTTTGATGTTTCCATCCTTTGTTACAAACGTCCTACTCCCGGAATAGTTATTTTTGATATTTACAGTATAATTATTTCAAATTACAAAACTTTTCAGTATAACAAGAAAACCCTTGATCATAAACTATTTTATCTGGCACTTTAATTCATGACAAAACTGATTTTGTTAAATTATATGAATGAAGAGGACAATCTACATTGAAAATTATTTTTTGTGAAAGTAG
The DNA here is from genome assembly GCF_000181295.1 of Otolemur garnettii. Classification (NCBI taxonomy): domain Eukaryota; kingdom Metazoa; phylum Chordata; class Mammalia; order Primates; family Galagidae; genus Otolemur; species Otolemur garnettii. The sequence goes on along the minus strand of NW_003852397.1, from coordinate 7,609,111 downwards.
ATGGAATGTATTGTGATAAGTTGCCTAACATGTTCCTTTTTCTATAATTAGTAAAAAGATATGTCTGTGTATCTACATATACATGCATACTTATTTGAATTGTAAAAATTTTGTTCTTCAGCAAATTAATTTCTAATGTTCCATTAAAATTTCCTGAGGGGTAGATAGTGGAAAATGAAGGTTTGCTGAATGTTTCTCTTAAAACATTGAGAAATGTTTCAAATCAAAATGTTAATCACAGATGCTATCACCCACTAATTTTTTTTTTTTTTAAGACAGAGTCTCGCTATGTCGCCCTCTGTAGAATGTTGTACTATCACAGCTCATGGCAACCTTCAACTCTTAGGTTTAAATGATTCTCTTGCCTCAGCCTCCCAAGTAGCTGGGACTACAAGTGCCCGCTACAATGCCCAGCTATTTTTTTGTTGTTGTTGTCATTGTTGTTTAGCAGGCCCAGGCTGGGTTCGAACCTGCCAGCCCCCGTGTATGTAGTGGGTGCCCTAACTATTGAGCTACAGGCACCGAGCCCTATCACCCACTTTAAAGTAAAAATAGTGATCTCCTCTTTCATTTGGTGTTCATTTTAGTGCGAGATCTAGATTTGGAATGACTAAACTTGGGTCCATACTATAGATGCTATCTGTTCATTCTCTCAAGCAGAGAAAACTATGTGATGTCTTCCTAGTTCTCTTTTGAGTCAAAGAGCATTAGTGGGAAACAACCCTTTTTAGTTCTTATAAAAATTATACTTACAGGCTGAGGAGGAAAGATTACTTGAGCCCCAAAATCTAGCCTTGGTGACATAGTGAAACTCTGTCTAAAAAAAATAATTAATGACCTTCTGGTCTCACTACTTTTCCTAGCTACAATCGCACTGTTGAACATTCATGTGGTTTATTAATTCCATAGTTAATGAAGAATTTTAAAGCCTTTGTCAGCTCAGCAATAGTTGAGGGCAGAAAGAACAATGAGTATCATCATTTGCCCACTTCTTGGTGTGCTCACTTTCTCTTAGCTCTTGTTGCATGCTCTCTCTTCTTTTTTTGATTACTGAAGAGGATCTTTTTAGGCATCTGATTTCAGATGCTTATGGTTTTTGCTATATCCCTCTACTATCCTATCCCATTCTGCCCTGGGTACAACCACATGCTAAAACATAGTGAATCAAAATGTGTAGAATATACTGCAAAAAGATCTCAATAGAGTTGTTGGCTCGGCACCTGTGGCTCAAGTGGCTAAGGTGCCAGCCACATACACCTAAAGTGGTGAGTTTGAATCCAGCCTGGGCCCGCCAAACAACAATGATGGCTGCAACCAAAAAACAGCTGGGCACTGTGGCGGGCGCCTATGGTCCCAGCTACTTGGGAGGCTGAGGTAGGAGACTCACTTGAGCCCAGGAGTTGGAGGTTGCTGTGAGCTGTGATGCCACAGCGCTCTACCCAGGGGGATAGCTTGAAGCTCTGTCTAAAAAAAAAAATAGAGTTGTTACGTTTTGTATTTTTCTCAGGTTTTTGGTTATGTTTTACCTAAATATAAAATATCGTATAAGTTAAAAAAACTTACAAAATTTGTTCTAACATAATTATTGTGTTTTTTTTAAATATATCTTTTCATTACAGCTCTTTAATATTGGAGGGTGTTGAACCACAGAGTACATGTGAATTAGAAGTCGATGCTGTAGCCGCTGACATCTTAAATCGGCTGGACGTTGAAGGTACATACGCAATTATTCCTAATATATGTTTTTATTTTTAAAAACATTAATGACTAAAGTACAATGGAAAAAATAAAGAAGAAAACATTACTAGGGAACTAAGATATTATAAAAGATGAATGTAAAATACTAAATACAAATATTTACAAAATATTATGAAGATTGCTTCTGTACTTCTGATGAGATGATCATTGGTTTACATTTTCATTCATATGAGTAAGTTTGCATAGAAGTTTGCACACAAGTGAAAAAACTAAAGAGAATTAACCAATATATAAAATTATTTAATATACTCTGCCTTGTAATTTTTAAATATTCAGATTCTATACCAGGGAGGAGACTCTAAAGTCTATTGGCTGTCCTCAAATGTTTGAATTTTATTCACTTGCTGGATTTGTGGAACTAGTAGGAAGAAAACTAAAAGGGAGTAACATAATAAATTTAGGTTGGGGTAGTTTATCCATTTTATTTCACAAAATAGATGATTTTTTTTTAGAGATAATTTTTTTTAAAGAAAAGTTTAAATTTTTTTAAGCAAGAATTTTTCACTTTGATCCTTGTACTGAAGTATTGTTGTGATTACAGCTCAAATTGGTGTAAACCCTGGTCTACAGGCCATATGGGAAGATGAAAAGCAACGGCGAAGAAACAGAAATGAAACCTCTCAAATTAGTCAACCTGAATCACAAGGTATACACTGAGTGGTACTCCAATGACTTTTTTTTTTGCAGTTTTTGACTGAGGCCGAGTTTGAACCCACTATCTCCGGTATATGGGGCCCGACTCCTTGAGCCACAGATGCCACCCCCAATGATTTTTTTTTTAACGAAGTATTTTATTTATTTATTTATTTTTAATTTTTTTTTTTTATTAAATTATAAATGCATAGATCATGAATGGAGGAATCATACTTATGGTGCATAGTGCAAGGGTACTTGTCAGATTTATCAAGTATAGAATATAAATGTCTTAACACAATAATTAAGTAAACGAGATGAGGTTTATGTTAACCAGTGTGATATAAACTAAATATTTTAATAGAAAAGTTTAAGCCATTGAATTTTTCAACTTTGACTTCAGATTATACTTTTCAAATTACCTTTAAATTTTTAATGTATTCTTCCTTTTGTCATTATGATGCAACTAGTAATTATTTATTTTTACAACTATCTCCAAAGTGTAATCTATTGTCTCTCTTTCATGAGAAATTTACATCTTCACTGTCTTGGTTTTCATCACATCTGTCCTCTTGTGCCACTTTTTTACCCACTAGTATGTTCTAGTCTTCTGTATTTCCAAATGAGTTTTTAAAAACTCACAGAAGATCAGGAATCCCAGCTTAAGGAACACTGTTTAGTTCATTATACTTGAAAAATACAGCCCACGAAATATTGCCCCTAATTTTTTTTCTGGATATATCATATGAACTCACTTTGTTCATCAAATACAGCCCTGAAAAATACTCATTTATTATTAAATGCTGCTATATTCATAAAGAATTTGAGGCAGTTTAAATAATACCAAACATACAAGACATTTTTAAAAATTAAAGTAAAAGTATAAGTGACATAATTCAAAAACAAATATATTTGAAATATAGCAGTAAGCCTGTGTTGAACTTCAATTAAATTTTAAAATGTTTCTTATAATGTCTTGGGTACTGTAAATGTTTCAGTGAATTTTGACTGACTTTTAAAATAAAAATGTTTTATAAAGGAAAAATTTCTAGTTTCAGGGTATATAATATACTTTAGGTAGAGAACAATGATTTTCTGTTTCAGATTTAGGTTATTATAGAACTTACTTTTGTACTGGATTTAAGTGTCTAATTTATAACTTTTGTAACAGTCATTCTCCTTTATTTGATTCTATAATATGATTACATTTAGGTGGTGTTATATGTGGCTAAAGAAAGATAGGAAATTGCTACACTTTAAAAGCTACTTTAGGAGAATGGAAAATATTATATTCATTTGCTGTCTACCTTTTTTAACACACTTTTAAAATTCAAAGATCGCAGGTTTATGCCAGCAACAGAAAGTGAAAAAAAATTTCAGAAGAGACTTCAGGAAATTCTCAAACAGAATGATTTCTCTGTGTAAGTGGTTATTTATTATAGATCTCAGAATTAATTTTATTGCCTTGTTATCTAGTTTGTTATAAAGGATATGTTTTAATTAAGCAGAACATTATCAGGATCTGTGGACTATAGTGATGGATCCCAGGATTTCTCTGCTGAGTTAACATTGCATTCTGAGGTTCTGTCTCCTGAAGTACTTCAGTGTACACCAGCCAATATGATAGAAGTCCACAAAGACACAGAGTTGAGCAAAGGTAAGATATTCTTTTCAAGTATACAGAAAATATTTTAGCAATCTCTGTAATTAGTATTACTTAGTATTAATATTTGGTTGAGTTTACTAGGGTTTTTTTACCCTAAGAAATAAAATTTATAGATATAGCAAAAATCTCTCCTATTCCATCACCCTCTCTATATCTCTGAAGATAAGCACTATCCTGAAGTTGGTGCAAACTGTTAACCATGTATAATTTTGTATTTTCTGATTTTTTTTTTTTGAGACAGAGCCTCAAGCTGTCCTCCTGGGTAGAGTGCTGTGGCATCACAGCTTACAGCAACCTCCAACTCCTGGGCTCAAGCGAGTCTCCTGCCTCAGCCTCCCAAATAGCTGGGACCACAGGCGCCCGCCACAACACCCGGCTATGTTGCAGCCGTCATTGTTGTTTTGGCAAGCCCGGGTTGGATTCAAACCCGCCACCTTAGGTGTATGTGGCTGGCACCTTAGCCACTTGAGCCACAGGCGCCAAGCCATTTTCTGATATTTGTATGTCCGCCATAATACTATAGTTTTAAGTTTTAAATTCTACATAAATAGGCCAAGCACTGTGGCTCATGCCTATAATTCTAGCACTTTGGGGAGGGGGTTCACTTGAGTTGTCAAGAGTTCAAGACCAGCCTGAACAAGAGTAAGACTCCAGCTCCCCCCAAAATAGAACAGTTAGCTGGATGCAGTGAGGTATGCCTATGGTCCCAGCTACTTGGGAGGCTGAGGCAGGAAGATCACTAGAGCCTAGGAGTTGGAGGTTGCTGTGAGCTGTGATGCCACAGCACTCTACCCAGGGGGATAGCTTGAGGCTGTGTCTCAAAAAAAAAAGAGTAGATGGTTTTCAATTTTGCACTTAACATTAGTGGTGTTTCCATCTCCTTATGGCTGTGTACAAGAGTTTCTCTACAGAATACATACAGAAAAGTAATTTGGTGGATGTTAGAGTATATGCATTCTACTCTATTTATGTAGCATCTGTTCTAACAGTTTTTCTGTAATGTATTTAGCTTATACATAATTGATAAATAAGAGAATGATCAAAGTTTTACATTGTTTCATATGCAATTTTTCTAGGCAAGAGGAGCCTCAACAACATTTTTTAGTATTAAATAATAGATGTAAGATAATAGATACAAAAATTTTGCCACTCTGATTTTTTGAAATGGTATCTCCATATTTAAATCTGCATTTCCTGATATATGTAGAGTTTGAGCATCCTTTAAAAGCTGTTTAGGTTTCTCCCTTTAAGAATTGTTTATTCATGTTCCTTCCTCATTTTCTATTAGGTCACTAGTCTTTTTTCTTTTTAACAGATTTTAGTTCCTCATATTTATGAGGTATTAAAGGCTTTTATAAATTGCATTTACTTTAGAGACATTTTCCCTTCATCTAGACTAGTTTATGGACCATCTCTATCCTGATGAAATGAAAATTTTCTCTCAAGTATTTATCCTAAGACTTATGTGTGCTTACAATTTGTTTTTTCACGGTTAGATCTTTAATTCATCTGAAATTTTAATTTTATAAATAGTGAACATTTAATTGTATCTAGTGATCTAGATAAGTGTGTAAACATATTTATTAAGTAGGGGTTTTTTCCTCAAGCTGAATTTCCCCATCTCTGTCATTTTCCCTGATGTTAATATCATACTATTTTGATTACTTTTGTTTTATAAGACCTAATCAGGGCATATCTTTACTTATTCTACTTTAGAATGTCTTGTTTACTCTTGATCCTTTAAAAAAGCTCTCACACATTGATCTTAGGGTCAGATTGTTTTATTTCTATAAAGAACTCTTGGCTTGGCGCCTGTGGCTCAAGCGGCTAAGGCGCCAGCCACATACACCTAAGGTGACGGGTTCGAATCCCCAGCCCGGGCCCGCCAAACAACAATGATGGCTGCAACCAAAAAAATGGCCAGGCATTGTGGCAGGGGCCTGTAGTCCCAGCTACTTGGGAGGCTGAGGCAGGAGACTTGCTTGAGCCCAGGAGTTGGAGTTTGCTGTGAGCTGTGATGCTACGGCACTCTACCCAGGGGGACAGCTTGAGGCTCCGTCTCAAAAAAAAAAAGAACTCTTTTGGGATTTTATTGGGAATTCATTGAATCTATAGAAAGAAAAATTTTTTTTTTCTTTTTGAGACAGAATCTCACTTTGTCACCCTTGGTGGAGTGCCATGGCATCATAATCTCACAGCAATGTGACATATGTGACATATCTCACGTCATATCTCAAACTCTTAGGCTCAAGTGATCCTCTTGCCTCAGCCTCCCAGGTAGCTGGGACTATAGGTGCCTGCCACACACCCGGCTATTTTCAGAGATGGGGTCTTGCTCTAACTCAGGCTAGTCACAAACTCCTGAGTTCATCCACCCACCTTGGCCTCCCAGAGTGCTAGGATTACAGATGTAAACCACCGCTCCTGGCTTTGGAATCTCTTCTCTTAAAGTTCATCTCTTATTTCTCTCACCGCTATAGTCCTACATTTATATCTAGGTTTTGCAGCTTTTTACAATTTACCTTTTTCTTTTTTTTTTTTTTTTTTGAGACAAAGCCTCACTCTGTTACCTGGTTAGAATGCGATATCATCATAGCTCACATCAACCTCAAACTCCTGGGCTCAGGAGATCTTCCTGCCTTATCCTCCTGAGCAGCTGAGACTTTAGGCACCCACCACAATGCTCAGCTAGTTTCTCTATTTTTAGTAGAGACAGAGTCTTGCCCTTGCTCACACTGGTCTTTTTTTCTTTGAGACAAAGTCTCACTATGTTGCCCTCTGTAGAGTCTGGTGGCATCTCAGCTCACAACAACCTCAAACTCTTGGGCTTACACGATTCTCTTGCCTCAGCTTCCCCCAAGTATCTGGGACTGCAGGTGCCCACTACAATGCCCAGCTATTTATTTATTTATTTTATTTTTATTGCAGTTGTCATTATTGTTTAGCTGGCCTGGGCTGGGTTCTAACACACCAACCTTGGTGTATGTGATTGGCACCATAACCACTGTGCTTTGAGCGCCAAGCCTCAAACTGGATTTTTTTAACTCCTGAGCTCAAGCACTCCACCTGCCTCAGCCTCCCAGAGTGCTAGAATTACAGGCATGAGCCTCTGGGCTCAGCCTAGTTTAGGAACATCCTTTGTTTTATGTCAACTTCTCTCATCTATGACCATGATGTATTTCTCATTTCGTTTGGTCTTCCTTCATGTCTGTCACCAAAGTTTCTTAAATTTTTTGTGAAAATATTGTATATTTTGTGTTATATACCCAGGTACCTTATAATTGTTGCAGTTGCAAATTTTATCTTTCAAAAATTACATCTTCTGGCTTGGCACCTGTGGCTCAAGC
>NW_003852397.1:7598090-7601609 GCF_000181295.1 Otolemur garnettii | reverse complement strand
ACCTGTGGTCCCAGCTACTTGGGAGGTGGAGGCAGGAGACTCGCTTGAGCCCAGGAGTTGGAAGTTGCTGTGAGCTGTGATGCCACAGTACTCTACCCAGGGCAACAGCTTGAGGCTCTGTCTCAAAAAAAAAAAAATTACATCTTCTCTTTGCTAGTATTTAGCAACTTCATTGAACTTTGTATATCAGTCTTGTTTACTGCTAATAGTTTAGATGTATTTTCCCTTCCATTTTCATCATCTACACCTAGCTATTTTATTACTTCTTTTCTTATGTTTATACTTTTTTCATGTCTTAGTGCATTACTTCAGCATTCCAGGATAATGTTAAGTAGAAATGTGCTTCTGTATTTCATTAAGTATGAAATTTACTACAAATAGTAGATTAATCACATTAATATGCTTTCTGATCCTTGTTTGAGAAGGAATTTGCTTTTTTATGTCACAAATGGCTATTAAATCAAATTTTTACAAATGTTGTTTTTTTAATTTATTGAAATAATTCATTTTTTTCTTTATTAATGGGGTGGGTTATGTTAAAATAATTTTTATTTTCTAATGTTTATTTTCCCTTGCATTTGTGAAATAAACCCTTGTTGGTCTCAATGTGGTGTGTTTTTTTTAAGCATTGATGCATCACTTTGTTTTTAAAAGAATTTTTATTAAATTGGAATAATCTGTTTCTTGAAAACTGGATAGATCTTATTTATAAGATCATCTAGACTTAGTGCAGTTTTCTTGTAGTTAAATTTTGTGTATGTTGGAAGGTGGAGGATAATAGGGATGGATTTAAACTACTGATTTAATTTCCATAGTTGTTGTATATCTGCTTAAGCTTTCTATTTCTTCTTGAGTTATGTTTTATGTTACTTTTTCTAAGAAATTACCCATTTTATCTGATTTCTCCATATTTTTGGTATAAAGTTGTTCATAGTATTATTTTACCATCTTTCTTTTACTTTTGTCACTCCTTTTATTCCTAATACAATATTTTTTTCTGGAGACAAATGTTTCACTCTGTCACCCCAAGTACAGTGCTCTGGTGTCGTCATAGCTTGCTGCAACCTCGAATTCCTAGGTTCAAGCCATCCTCCTGCCTCACCCTCCATGCAGCTGAGACTATAGGTGCATGCCACTGGGCCTACCTAATTTTTCTATTTTGGTAGAGATGGAATCTCACTCTTGATCAGGCTGGTCTTTGACTCCTGATCTTAAGTGATTTTCCCACCTCAACCTCTCAGACTGCTAAGATTATAGGCGGAAGCCTCTGTACCCAGCCTCTAATAAATAATACTTATATTTTCCCCATAATTTGTTTTGATCATCTTTGCCAATCTTGTCTATTTTATTATTAGTTTTAGAAAATCAGCTTTGTTTTTACTGATCTCTCAATTGTTTTTTGTTTTAGGATAAGCTATTTTTCATAGTTGTTTGTTTGTTCAGTTGTTTTGACTAAATACGCCTCATTTGCCAGGCTTATATCCTAGGATGTGTTATTACCTCAAAGTATTTCTTCTTGAAGATTTTAACTCTCTTTTAAAAGTTTGGAAGCATCTTTTTTTTTTTTTTTTTTTTTTTTGAGACAGAGCCTCAAGCTGTCCCCCTGGGTTGAGTGCTGTGGCATTACAGCTTACAGCAACCTCCAACTCCTGGGCTCAAACGAGTCTCCTGCCTCTGCCGCCCAAGTAGCTGGGACCACAGGCGCCCGCCACAATGCTGGGCTATTTTTTTTTTGGTTGCAGCCGTCATTGTTGTTTGGCGGGTCCGAGCTGGGGATTCAAACCCGCCACCTTAGGTGTATGTGGCTGGTGCCTTAGCCGGTTGAGCTATAGGCACTGAGCCGAAGCATCTATTGTTAAGTTTGATTTAATATCTGAAATAGGATACAGTTCTTTTCCAATTAGTTCTTGTGTCACTGCCTGCCATTTTTTGTTCTGGAGTCATTTTACCCCCTAATATAGTGGCTCTCAAACTACCTAATGCTGTGAGCCTTTAATACAGTTCCTATGGGTCGTGACCCATAGGTTGAGAACCGCTGCCCTAATACTATGTGACTTTATTTTCTATCTTTCCCTGTGGCTGGATTATAATATGGAATTTATTTTATCTTTGTTCTTAAAATTATGTACTCTCTCAGGGTATTAGACCTGCTATAAAAGTCTATAAAAAACTATAGAGAATAGTTTTCTTACTCAAATAAGATAATCTTTTTTTACATTTTATATATTTTAATATACAGTGATTTTTATCAGCATAGTATATCTACACATACTAGGTAGGACTGAAGAGACTAAAGGGATTGTAGATGTTGGGTGATCCACAGATCTAAGTTTGTTTTGTTCTTTTTTTTTTTTTTTTTTGAGACAGAGCCTCAAGCTATCCCCCCTGGGTAGAGTGCCATGGCATCACACTCACAGCAACCTCCAACTCCTGGGCTCAAGCGAGTCTCCTGACTCAGCCTCCCAAGTAGCTGGGACTACAGGCGCCCGCCACAACGCCTGGCCATTTTTTGGTTGCAGCCATCATTGTTGTTTGGCGGGCCCAGGCTGGGGATTCGAACCCGCCACCTTAGGTATATGTGGCTGGCGCCTTAGCCGCTTGAGCCACAGGCGCTGAGCCAGTTTGTTTTGTTCTTATTAATCTATATAACAGCTTAGAAACCTGTGATTTTTTAAGTTTTATTACATTTTTATTTCACATACTTCATACTTCAAAATTTTAAGTAAGTTTATATTGTAATACTTCCTAATGTACCCAAATCTTAAACAATAAATTTTAGATTTAGGATATTGCTTTAATATTTTTGTATTTTGTCATCTTAAGGTCACATTAGACACAAAGTAGAAGAAGCCCTTATTAATGAAGAAGCAATTTTGAACCTCATGGAAAATAGTCAGACTTTTCAGCCTTTGACCCAAAGACTGAGTGAGTCACCAGTTTTCAGTAAGTAACAGTGCTACTGTAAATACTCAGGATTTTAAATCAGTGAACGTGTGTATTGGGGGGGTATTTTTTCTTTGATTTGAAGAGATTAATGTTACATGTTAAGTAAATGCTCACTCTACTGAATATAAAAGTGAAACCTTGCATTAAATTGAGTAACTTTGTTTCTTTTTTTTTTTCTACACAGCTTTTTCTAAAAAACAATTTTAAAAGAAATTTTTTTTTTTTTAAAATTTTCCTTTGGGGTAAAGTCCTATTGCTTTGGAGGGAAAATGTACTTATTTTCAGTTAATATTCTCCAAAGTTAAGAACATTAATAAAACACTATAACTGGTTCTTTTTTGGTGAGTATCAGAAATTGCACTGGACTATTCTGCCCTTTTTTTTTTTTCAAAGCAACGGAGTCTCTTTGGCTCTGTCACGCAGGCTGGAGTACAGTGGCATAATGATAGCTCACTGCAGCCTCAAACTCATAGGCTCAAGTGATCCTGCCTGAGCTTCCCCAGTACCTGAGACTATAGATGTGCACCACCACACCTACCTAATTTTATTTGTTTTGTTTTGTTTAGCAGCCCT
>NW_003852397.1:7583447-7597910 GCF_000181295.1 Otolemur garnettii | reverse complement strand
CAATTATTTCTGAATTTTTTGCATCATCATAAATACATTTTCATTAACATCATAAGCTATTTTTTTTGTTTCTTAAGACAGAATTTTGCTCTTCTGCCTGGGCTAGAGTGCCATGGCCTCAGCCTAGCTCACAGCAACCTCAAACTCCTGGGCTTAAGCAATTCTCCTGTCTCACCCTCCTGAGTAGCTGGGACTACAGGTGCACACTACCATACTGGGCTTATTTTTCTGTTTGTAGTAGAGAAGGAATCTCACTTTGCTCCGGCAGTCCTCCTGCCTCAAGCTCTCAGAGTGCTAGGATTATACGCATGAGCCACTGTGCCCAGCTGAGCATCATAAACTACTTATAAGATTTCTTTTTAATAATTTAGTCTAACTTACATCTTTTGCAGAAATTTAGATACTTTGTTGCATAAAGTTATTTATGTTTTGCTTGAAGCAGTAATTTTACGTTTCTTTCATTTCCACTATTTTTTTATTTTTATGGTGCCAAATGCAATCCTGTTTCCATGGAATTGTCATTTATATGTTATTTACATTTTCATCTGGATGGAACATAAATTGACTGATTGTGAACAATACCAATATACACTCATTTCTCAAAAACATTTTAAACAGTTGGGGGGAACTTTTCTCTTTTTTTAAAATTGTATATATTTACAGGATGCATGGTGATGTTTCAGTGCAAATAATGTATAGTGATCAGGGTCATTTATATATCCATCTACCCCTGAGCTCAAGGAAACCAGACCTGCTACTGCATCTGTTTTTTCTTTTTTACATGCGTGATTACATGCAGAAAGAAATCATCTCAAGAACACATTAAAAAATTAATTTTAGGTTTATAATCTAAAATATTCTATTTTCCCCATTTGAATAAGTTAATATATATACCAAAGTATTTAAATTGTATTCTGGTTATAAAAAAAGTTAAGAGAGGGACATAGAAAAAGTTAAATTAAAAAAGACAAGAATTAAAAGGACATAACCCTATTTCATTGCATCAGACAGATATATTAGGTATAATTCTGCCTTGACTAAGGTGACAAAAATGCAATCTCAGTGTTATCAAAGATCTGAGAAGAAAGTATCTATAATCCATTTGCTAATATTATTTTTCAATAATATTAAAAAATTAAAAAAGGAAAAAAACAGGAAAAAAATTTTAAGTTTAAGAATTGAATCATTACCAAAATGATTCTTATAAGTGAATATTTTCATTTTGTTTTACAATTGGTAGCATGTCTAAACTAATTTCTTTAATGTCAACCAAGAAAACCTAAAACTTGATATTTTAGTGAATGAGGAATGTTATTGCCTTTATTTACAGAGAAATAAGTGGTATAGTAGATTAGAAAAAAATGTCCATCTCTCTAATTTTTTTTAAATAACAGCCTTAATAATTTATTATTTATATAATTCACATACCATAAAATTCACCTTCTAATGCATACAGTTTGGTAATTCCTAACATATTTGTGGAGTTGTACAACCATTACCACTATTGAATTTTTCTCTCCAGAAAGAGACCCTCTGCTATTACTGTTCACTTCCCATTCTTCTTTCTGGCCCTTGGCAACCACTAATTTATCTTTTCTTTACTAGATTTAAACTATTTGGGACATTTCATATAAATAGAATCATGTACTATATAGCCTTTTGTGCCTGGCTGCTTTAATTTAGCATAATGTTTTCAAAGTTTATCCATGTTGTAGCATGTATCATACTTTATTCCTTTTTCTTGAATAATATTCCATCATATAGATAATACACATTTTGTTTATTATTCATCAGTTGTTGGATATTGGGTTATTTCTACTTTTTTTGGTTATTATGAATAATGCTGTCATTACTCATGAATAGATTTTTGTGTGGACATATTTTCCATTCTCTTGGGTATTCATATATGTAGAAGTTGCATTGCTGGGTTATATGGTAACTCTGTTTAACATTCTGAGGAACAATCAATAGGTGTACCATTTTATAATCTGACAGGCAATTGTATAGAAATCCAGTTTCTCTACATCCTTACGAACACTTGATATTATCTGTCGTTTTATTTTTAGCTATTTTAACATGTATGAAGGGGTGGTTTTATATGTACAGTATAATATGAGCCACTTTTAAAACTCTGTTGTATTTTTCAACTACAGACTTCATTTGGCTATTCTGTGAACTAAATAAAACTTAAGTGAAGAATAAGGTATTCACATATATAATTTTTAAGGTACTTCCTTAGCATTTATTCATATATTTATTATATGTTTTTGTATTTATTTTTTAATGCTTTTGACCATGTTTGGTTTACTGCTCCTTAAGCTTCAATGTACAGTAAGATCTTAGACAGCTTGTTAAAATGCAAATTTCTACTAGGTTTAATGGCATGTGCCTATAATACCAGCTATGCTGGAGGCTGAAAAGGGAGAATTGTTTGAGCCCAGGAGTTTGAGGCCAGCGTGGGCAACAGAACAAGATCCTACTATGTTTCAAAAATGCAAATTTGTAAGACCTACCTCAGAAATGCTAATTCACTAGATCTATGATAGGGTCTGAGAATTTTATTTTTATTAATAGCACTAAGTTATTCTAATGTAGCTGGTACAGAGATCACAGTTTGATGAGAGAGTTACATGACCTACTGAGCATTCACACCAACTATATTCTTTTAGCACCTGCCAGCATCTGTAATGATGTTATTATTTTATAATTGAATTGTTGGATTCTTTAGGAAATTTAGTGATTGCTTCACTTGTTTTATAGTGGACAATAGTCCTGATGAGGCTCTGGTACATCTTCTTGCTGGTTTGGAAAGTGATGGATATCAGGGGGAAAGAACTAGGATGCCATCACCATGTCGCCCTTTTGGAAATAATAAATATCCCCAAAATAGTGATGATGAAGAAAATGAACCACAGATTGAAAAAGAGGAAATGGAGCTTAGTTTGGTTATGTCCCAGAGATGGGACAGCAATATTGAAGAACATTGTGCCAAAAAGAGGTAATTTTTTAGTTATTTCAGTTATTTTAATAACTAATTTTGTCATTATTCTTTAATCAGAAATTAATTTCCTTATAGACTTTTTCTTAATCTCTTCAAGTAGTGGTCTGTCTTTCATATGGCATATATTTTGTATTCCAGGCAAAATAAAGTTTTGCTACATTTAAAAAGTTTGACTTAACTTCTGGAAAGCATCTATTTATATATGCGGTGTTGACATGTGAGTGAAAAATGGGACAAAATCAAAGTGCCTCTTTATCTCAGACTTGACAAAAAGCATACTTCTTCTGATAGTTAACTGTTGTGGATTAGAACACAATATGTAGAGTCAGCTGAAGAGAAGGAATTGCTTCCAGGTCTAGTTACACCGAAGGAACTAAATATTAAAAACTAATGAATAAATTAAATAAACACATCTCAAAACAACTAGTATTCTGGTTTGTTTTTTAAAATAAATGATTAAGATGGCACCATGGTTTTCTAAATCAGTCTCTGTGAACTTGATTCATCTGATTCTTCCCCTGAGCTGTATGCTCTGTATATGGAAAAACTTAAGTTCTCTGAACTTGAAAGACTGAGTATATTCTTCTTTAAACTTCTGTAGGCTATGCTAAAACTTTTTAAAGTCTATATTTGAAATTTTCAACTCTAGAGCCATTATTGAAAGGTGGAAGGTTAATCTGTAAATTCAATGTTCATTTGTATATAACTTAAGTTTTTGTTTTTCTACTTTATAAATCAGGATATGGAAATCTTTAGATGTGATGTTATAATCTGCTCTCTGACATAGTCTCTACTATAAGAGTAGGTATGATTTAACACATGATTAAATTCATATTTATGTGTTCATTGACCAAGCCAATTCTGTGAAAGCTATGCCCAGTTTAACCTTGATAAAAACAAACCTAAACAGTTCATAAACTTATATGAGAAAGAGATTAAATAGGAGAAGTGTCTTTGTCTAGAAAAGGAATTATTAATTCTACTCTGTATAGTAGATGTTATATTCTGCCCTACTATATTATAATATAAGTATATTAAGAAAGGAAAGGAACGAGAAAGAAGAGGAAGAAAACTAGGAAGGAAGATCAGTGGACACTGACAATTTTGAAGAACATTTGAATAGAGAATAGTCTATTTAGAGAGGAGTTATGAGACAGATGATGAATCCTTCATGTATTTTAAAGGTTATGTGGAAAGTGAAATAGACCTGTTCTTTATGGGTACAGAGAACAAAGGCAAGAACAATGTATAGAAGTTGAAAAGAAACAAGTTGAGGCATGGTGCAGTGGCTCACACCTGTAATCCTAGCACTCTGGGAGGCCAAGGCCGGTGGATTGCCTGAGCTCACAGGTTCAAGACCAGCCTGAGCCAGAGCAAGACCTTGTCTCTAAAAACCAGGCATTGTGTTGGGTGCCTGAGGTCCCAACTACTCAGGAGGCTAAGGCAAGAGAAGCGCTTGAGCCCAAGACTTTTGAGGTTGCTGTAAGCTATGATGCCATCACACTCTACTGAGGGTGACAAAGTAAGACTGTGTCTCAAAAAAATTAATAAATAAAAGAGACAAGAAACAATTTGTGTAAAATAGGAAGATAGTTACTAACAGAGTCAGTAACAAGATTACCCAGGAAGACAGCAAGCCCTTCATACAGAGGCTGTAAAAGCAGAGATTGTCTCAGGTTTTTTTGCATTGGGTAGAAAGTGTAGTAGATGACCTCTGATAGCTTTCATGTTTTAAGGGAGTGATTTTATGACAAATTGTGATTTGGAAAAGCTCAATAAAGAAATGGTTCCATGTATAATACAGGAATATTACTTCTAAGTTTTTGAGACCAGTGAAAGAAAAAATTGGGTAGGGATAGAAGGAAAGTTTACCCATCTAGATAAAAGGGAAAGTATCAAGTTAGCAGTAGTATGAGGTGAAACTTAAAAGAAACTACCTGGACTTCACTGTCTATCTGAATTCCTCAGTAACCATACTTCGTAGTCACTGTCAGATTGACTCAATACCTTTACTACTCCCTTCCCCCTCTCTGATCACTAAGTTTTTCTCTTCACCCCTCACTTGAGTGCATCCTCACTTATCATTTTGTTCTTGTTTTTTCCAATTCAGAGTGTAGTGATTCTATATTAATGGAAACTTATTAAAATATGTTAGATCTGTTTAGAGATTGCTGAGTTCTCAAGGTATATGTATATATCTAAGGATAGTATGAAAAGGAGAATATAAAGGAGAACATGATTAGATGTGGTAATCCAGAACATTATGAACCTACAAATGCAGGAATTATGGGGTTTTCTACCTCACATAAAAGGGATTATAAAGTCTTTTTACAATAACTTTTTCAGGTACGATAGTAAGGCACATTAATAAAACAAAGTAAATCTGTTTGCTCTTTAAAAATCACAATTTTCAGATCTTTTTTATTGTTTTACTATTAAAGAATCAAAATTAGACAAATTACTGCATCTGAGATGTTCTTTCTTAATGCTTATACTCACCAATGAGTTTTAATATTCTCTAGATCACTGTGCAGAAATACCCACAGAAGTTCAACTGAAGATGATGACTCATCTTCAGAAGAAGAAATGGAATGGAGTGATAATAGTTTGCTTCTAGCCAATCTTTCTATACCTCAGTTAGATGGAACTGCAGATGAAAATAGTGGTAAGTAAATGAGTGTACTGTGAGCATTTGGTCACTTAGGGATTAAAAATATATTTGATTTTGAAACTATAATCACACTGTATAGTTGGCTAAGTGTGGCTTTAGTGATACTTCTCTTGAAAGAATGCAATTAAATATTTTTTCTTATTTGTAGGAGGATGTAACATTTGTGATCACTGATTTCAAGCATCATAAACTTTTATCAATTTATTGTGTTAACATTTCAGTGGCACATGAAAGTGTTGTAAGAAATATGCTTATCTTAGAGCCCGAGGTGGGTGGATTGCCCAAGCTTGGGAGTTCGAACCAGCCTGAGCAAGAGTGAGACTCTGTCTCTAAAAGAAAATAGTCAGGCATTGTGGCAGGCGCCTATAGTCCCAGCTACCTGGGAGTTGGAGGCAAGAGAATCACTTGAGCCCAAGAGTTTGTGATTGCTGTGAGCTATGACTCCATGGCACTCAACCCCAGGGCAATTGAGTGAGACTCCATCTCAAAAAAAAAGAAAAAAAGCAGAAATATGCTCATCTTATTTGAAGTGATAATATAAAGAACAATATATATGCATATATATACACTTTTTTGTTTTTTTTAAGAGACAGAGTCTTACTTTATCACCCTTGGTAGAGTGCTATGGCATCACAGCTTATAGCAACCTCCAGCTCCTGGGCTTAAGCAATTCTCTGGCCTTAGCCTCCCAAGTAGCTGGGACTACAGGCTCCTGCCAGAACGCCTGGCAATTTTTTTTGTTGCAGTTTGGCCAGGGCCAGGTTTGAACCTGCCACCCTGGATATATGGGGCCAGTGCCCTACCCACTGAGTCATAGACACCACCCAAGAACCGTATTATTTTATGAAAAAATTTTGTTAGTAGTATTTTCCCCTTATTCCCTTGAACACACTGAATATTAATTCAGTCTATTGCTAATCAAAGGAATATATATTTAAAATAATTAGCTTGGTGCCTCTAACACAGTGGTTATAGTGCCAGCCACATGTACCAAAGGTAGCAGGTTCATACATGGCCTGGGCCAGCTAAACAACAATGACAACTGTAACAAAAAATAGCTGGGCATCATGGCAGGTACCTATAGTCCCAGCTACTTGGGAGGCTGAGGCAAGAGAATTGCTTAAGCCTAAGAGTTGGAGGTTGCTGTGAGCTGTGATGCCATGGTACTCTACCAAGGATGACATAGTGAGACTCTGTCTCAGAAAATAATAATAATAATAATAAGTAACTCTTGATTATTTAGGTTGAGTTATCTTAATGATAGGAGTGACCTTTTTGTTAAGATGATCATTTTAAACATACAGACTTCATATAATATCTTTCACAGTGACAGTATCTTAATATGGGAATATATTTTAAAAATTAAAAGAGTAGAGTGAAATAAATTTACTTTTCCTTCCTTTCAGACAATCCATTGAACAACGAAAATTCTAGAACCCACTCTTCTGTGATTGCAACTAGCAAGCTGTCAGTAAAACCCTCCATTTTTCACAAAGATGCTGCTACATTAGAACCCCCGTCTTCTGCTAAGATTACCTTTCAATGTAAACACACAAGTGCCCTTCCTTCCCATATTTTGAACAAGGAAGATTTAATTGAAGACCTTTCACAGCCAAACAACATAGAAAAAGGTCTAGATAATTCAGTCACTTCTTTTACAAAGGAAAGCACTTATTCTGTGAAATACCCTGGATCTATTAACAGTACTGTTCATTCAGAAAATTCTCATAAAGAGAGTAATAAGAAAGATATCCTCCCAGTATCTTCCTGTGAAAGTAGTATTTTTGATTATGAAGAAGATATTCCATCTGTTACAAGACAAGTACCAAGTAGAAAGTATACAAACATTAGAAAGATCGAAAAGGATGCCCCTTTTATACATATGCACCGTCACCCTAATGAGAATACATTGGGTAAAAACTCTTTCAACTTTTCTGACTTAAGTCATTCAAAAAATAAGCTATCTGCTGAAGGAAATGAAAAAGGAAACAGCATAGCTTTGAACAGTTTATTCCCTTCACCATTTACTGAAAATTGTGAATTGCTGTCATGCTCAGGGGATAATAGAACTATGGTACATTCTCTTAGTAGCATTGCTGATGAAGGTGGTCTAAATAAACTTAAAATTAGATATGAAGAATTTCAAGAACATAAAACAGAAAAACCAAGCCTCAGCCAACAAGCAGCACATTATATGTTTTTTCCCAGTGTTGTTCTTTCTAATTGTCTCACTAGACCACAGAAACTATCTCCTGTCACATATAAACTACAACCTGGCAATAAACCATCTCGGTTAAAACTAAGTAAAAAGAAACTTGTAGGTCATCAAGAGACTTCTACCAAAAGTAGTGAGACTAGATCCACAAAAGAGAATTGTATACAAAATAATCCTTGTAATAGTAATCCTGAGAAGGATCATGTATTGGCCAGCGATTTAATTAAAACCACTCGTGGAACTTTTGAAAATAAAACACTTACAGATGGTTTGACAGACTGTCACTTTGGAGATGGAAACTTAGAAACTGAGCAGTCTTTTGGACTTTATGGAAATAAATATACACTTAGAGCCAAACGCAAGGTAAATTATGAGACTGAAGACGGTGAGTCAAGTTTTGTAACACACAACTCAAAAATTAGCCTACCTCATCCTATAGAAATTGGTGACAGTCTAGATGGAACTCTAAAGTCTCGAAAACGAAGGAAAATGTCTAAAAAGCTGCCCCCTGTCATCATAAAGTATATTATTATTAACAGATTTAGAGGGAGAAAAAATATGCTTGTGAAGCTAGGGAAAATAGACTCTAAAGAAAAACAAGTAATATTAACAGAGGAAAAAATAGAACTATATAAAAAGCTTGCACCTTTGAAGGATTTTTGGCCAAAAGTTCCTGACTCCCCTGCAACCAAATATCCTATTTATCCACTAACACCAAAGAAAAGTCACAGAAGAAAGTCAAAACATAAGTCTGCTAAGAAAAAAACTGGTAAACAACAAAGGACAAATAGTGAAAATATTAAAAGAACTTTGTCTTTCAGAAAAAAACGGTCACATGCTATTCTTTCTCCCCCGTCACCATCTTACAATGCTGAAACCGAAGACTGTGACTTAAATTATAGTGATGTGATGTCTAAACTAGGTTTTCTTTCTGAGAGAAGCACAAGTCCCGTAAATTCCTCTCCACCTCGCTGCTGGTCTCCAACAGATCCAAGAGCTGAAGAAATTATGGCTGCTGCAGAAAAAGAAGCACTGCTTTTTAAAGGTCCTAATATGTATAATACCAAGACTGTTAATCCTCGTATGGGAAAAAATAGTCGAGCAAGAGCACAGGTTAAGAAATCAAAAGCAAAGCTTGTTAATCCCTCTGTAGTTACTAAGAAAAGGAACAAACGAAATCAAACAAATAAAATAGTAGATGATAGAAAAAAGAAACCAAGAGCAAAACAAAAACAAAAAAATGAGAAAGGCACATCAAGAAAGCACATAACACTTAAAGATGAAAAAATAAAATCTCAGTCTGGTGCTGAAGTTAAGTTTGTGCTAAAACACCAGAATGTGTCCGAGTTTACAAATAGTTCTGGAGGCTCTCTACTTTGTAAACAGAAAGATATACCACTAACAGGCTCAACTGTTGATCATCCCCTTTCTAATCCCCTACCCACTGGAATTAATGCACAACAGAAGTTATCTGGCTGCTTTTCTTCATTCTTAGAAAACAAAAAATCTATAGATTTGCAGACATTCTCTAGTTCACGAGATGATTTGCATCCTTCAATTGTCTGTAGTTCCATAGCACCTGGAATCTCAAAAATTAATGTTCAGAGTTCTCATAATCAAAGTGCTATGTTTACTCTAAAGGAATCAACTTTGATTCAAAAAAATATATTTGACCTTTCCAACCATTTGTCTCAGGTAGCACAGAATGCTCAGATATCTTCGGGTATAATGTCTCCAAAGACAGAAGATAATGCAAACATACAAAAAAACCATTTGTCAACTATTGGAAAGTTAAATGAGTATCGTAATTCCCTAGAATCAAAGCCGGACCAGGCATATGCCCCTAATTTTTTGCATTGCAAAGATAGTCAGCAGCAGATTGTGTGCATGGCAGAACAGTCAAAGCACAGTGAAACTTGTTCTCCAGGAAATGCAGCTTCAGACGAAAGCCAAATGCCTAATAATTGCTTTATAACTTCCTTGAGAAGTCCAATCAAACAAATAGCATGGGATCAAAAACAAAGGGGTTTTATTTTAGATATGTCAAATTTTAAACCTGAAAGGGTAAAGCAGAGGTCATTGTCAGAAGCAGTTTCACAAACCAAAGGACTTTCTCAGTGTAAAAATCGAAACATTTCAACACATTCAGCATTTGGTGAAGGACAGTCTGGACTGGCAGTTCTAAAAGAATTGTTACAAAAAAGACAGCAGAAAGCACAAAATGCAAGTACTATGCAAGACCCATTACCTAATAAACTTCAACCAAACAAAAATATTTCTGGTTCCCTTGAACATAACAAAGCAAATAAACGGACACGGTCAGTAACATCTCCAAGAAAACCTCGAACTCCCAGAAGTACAAAACCTAAAGAAAAAATTCCCAAACTTCTAAAAGTAGACTCTCTAAATTTACAAAACTCTAGTCAATTGGATAACTCCTTATCAGATGATAGTCCCATCTTTTTTTCAGATCCCGGTTTTGAAAGTTGTTATTCACTTGAAGATAGCTTATCTCCTGAACATAATTATAATTTTGATATTAACACAATAGGTCAGACTGGATTTTGTAGCTTTTATTCTGGAAGTCAGTTTGTCCCAGCTGATCAGAATTTGCCTCAAAAGTTCCTAAGTGATGCTGTTCAGGATCTTTTTCCAGGACAAGCTATAGAAAAAAATGAGTTTTTAAGTCATGACAACCAGAACTGTGATGAAGACAAGCCTCATGCCTCAGACTCATCCTCATGGATTAGATCTGGTACTTTAAGTCCTGAACTTTTTGACAAATCATCCATAGATAGCAATGAGAATCATCGGCACAACCCGTGGAAAAACAGCTTTCATCCTCTTACAACTCGGTCTAATTCAATAATGGATTCTTTCTGTGTTCAGAAGGCAGAGGGCTGTCTAAATGAAAAATCCAGATTGAATAAGAGTTCAGTAAGCAAAGAAGTGTTTCTTAGCCTTCCACAGCCAAGCAATTCAGACTGGATTAAAGGTCACACTAGAAAAGAAATGGGGCATTCTCTTGACTCAGTTAATACCTCTTTTACTACAATACTCTCCTCCCCAGATGGTGAACTTGTGGATGTAGCCTCTGAAGATTTAGAACTGTATGTTTCAAGAAACAATGATCTGTTGACGCCAACTCCTGATAGTTCACCAAGGTCTACCAGCTCTCCCTCACAATCTAAAAATGGCAGTTTCACACCTCGAACTGCTCACATTCTAAAACCACTTATGTCCCCACCAAGTAGGGAAGAAATTATGGCAACTTTGTTAGATCATGACCTTTCAGAAACTGTTTACCAAGAACCATTTTGCAGTAATCCTTCTGATGTACCAGAAAAGCCCAGGTAATTATAATTTTTTTCCTTGAGTTACTCTAAATTGTAGTGTGTATAACATTTAATACCTGACTGACTAACATTGTAAGTATGTCATTCTGAAAACTATAACTACAGGTTTGATTAAGAGAATTCACGTACTAACTAGATGGTTACTCTTAGACAAATTTATTTAATGAATATTGAACTTTGATCTATTATTATTTAATATCATGTCTCCATTAAGGATTAGAGGTGCTCACTCTAATGATGCAAGATTAAGAAGGATTTAATACCTTAAAAGTTTTACAATGAGCATTTTAAAATAGTATTTTATTTTATTTTATTATTTTTTTTTGAGACAGAGCCTCAAGCTGTCCCCCTGGACAGAGTGCCGTGGCATTACAGCTCACAGCAACCTCCAACTCCTGGGCTCAAGCGAGTCTCCTGCCTCCGCCTCCCAAGTAGCTGGGACCACAGGCGCCCGCCACAACGCCCGGCTATTTTTTGGTTGCAGCCATCATTGTTGTTTGGCGGGTCCGGGCTGGGGATTTGAACCCACCACCTTAGGTGTACGTGGCTGGCGCCTTAGCCGGTTGAGCTATAGGCGCCGAGCCAGTATTTTATTTTAAATGTTAAACTTTTATACTTTTATGACATCTCTAAATGAAGATTTTTTTAAGTTGTTTCTACTATAAACCTTTTTCTTTTCATGTAGTTTGAACTTCTTGAATCATAGTTAATATTGTTAGTTTATAAAGTTATTAGGCATGCAAGTGGACATTGGTTTCTTTTATCTCCTTTTAAGAATCTTTTCAGACAATTGATAGAAAAATAGGCATGCGTGCTAGCACATACACACGGCATATAGAGAAATGGAAATCAGAACTGCTTTATCTATCAATAGTTAAGTAGTTATGCTGTATTACCTTCACTAAATTAAGATATTTCTGATAAGAGCTAAATTGGAAAGTATAGCTTAATATGGGAGATTTAAATGATGCTTCTTGCTCCTGCCCATGTGTCTGTGATCTCATATACTTAACCAGTTGTAGAGAAAGAGAGTTCATTTCAACCAGCCAGTCAGAAGCAGAGGTAGATGACTATTAAGGCAATTCCTGCTTTAGTTTCAATTATGGAAAGAAGTTATGAGTAGCCAACTATGGCAGAAGCAATACTGCATATATGCACTGATCTGGAGCAACACTGAATGTAGGCGCTAATGCTAGTGAAAGCCAAAGGTATAATGTGGATGTCATTATGTCATTTATACATTCGTTCAAAGCCATAGAACATACTGAGTGAAAAGTGAACCCAAATGTAAATGTGGACATCAAGTGATTATGATTTGTCAATGAATGTTCAACATTTGGAACACATGTACCACTCTGGTGGGGGATCTGTGATCATGGCTATACATGTATAGAGGTGCATATATGAGAAATCTGTGTACTTTCCTTTCCTTTTTTCTATGAACCTAAAAGTGCTTTTAAAAAACTACATCTTTTTTAAAAAATTAAAACCAAAAAATCCCACTCCAGCAGCCAGAAAAATCTCCATTTAAGAAAGAGATGAGAATATGAGATTGAGATAATGGATATGTTAATTTGTTCCCTTATAATGACCATTTTACTGTATACTAGGGGTGCCAAAAGTATACATGTTATAAGAGATGTTACCTACTGGTATGTATTGTATATTTGAGTGTATACTTTGAGTACCTCTTGTAATTGCAGAAGTCACATGTAACTTGATATTCATCTTTTGTTATCGTATGTGTTATAATTTTAATACAGTTTTTTTCTTAAGATGTATGTACATTTTTTGGCACCCTCTGTGTATATATAAAACTATATATACACATATATATTTCATAATATCATGTTATATACCTCAAATATACATAACAAAATTTATTTTTTACTAAGGGTTAAGAAAAAGTGACCAGTAATGTAGAGTAGAAATTCCCTGTGTATGGGACTTGAAGTGGAGGGCAGAAACATTTCCCCCTACTTTCCAGCATACTGTTTTGTTTTGTTTTGTTTTGTTTTGCTTAGTACCCACATAGGATTCTTTTCTCTGTTTCACACTAGAATATAGAGTCTGTTCCTAAAACGTTAGTTTCCATTATTTCAGGTGATTTTACTTTGATTGAACTATTTTTTTCTACCTCATGTTTTAAATTTTAGTTAGCTAACTTATGTGCTAGTCATTAACGTTATGTTGTTGTTATTGTACAACTTGACATTTCTCTTGTAGCTGAAATGAAAGAATAATTATTTTGAAATACTATTTTAAAAATATGAAACTATGGCTCAGTGCCTGTAGCTGAGCAGCTAGGACACCAGCCATATACATTGGAGCTTGCCTGCCAAACAACAATGACAATTAATTACAACAACTACAAAAAAATAGCCGGGCATTGTTGTGGGTGCCTGTAGTCCCAGCTACTTGGGAGGCGGGGGCAAGAGACTCTCTTAAGCCCAAGAGTTTGAGGTTGCTGTGAGCTGTGACGTCACAGCACTCTACCAAGGGCAACATAGTGAAACTCTGTCTCAAAAATATATATATATATGAAACTAATATATAGAATTAAGAAGTATAAAAGAATAAATAAAAATCACATCATTTCTCTGCCTACTAGAGTGATAGCCCCTATAATTTGATGTGTTTTCTGAGTTTTTAAAAAATGTATGGTTTTAACTTTGTTTTGAGAAGTGTGACCTTACTGAAGTCACAGTATTGTATCCAGCTCAATAACTTAACATCGGTATGTATTATAAACATTTTTCAAATTAATGAGTTTCTTGAAGCATTATTTTAATGGCTGCATAATATTCTATCATGTGTATATTATTGGGGGAAAAGTTTCATGTTTTATCACTAGATAAATTATGTAATAGTATCTTCTTCATAAAGCATGTTTGGAGTTTTTCTTTATAGCTCTAGAAGTAGGATTTCTAAAAAAATTAAGTCTTTTGATATATATTCTGAATTTGTCCCAGTGAGTTGTAGCAGTTACAATGCTGCTGATAATGTACAAGAAAACAATTTGCCTCACTTTATCAATTTATTATTATTATTTGTGACTTCTGTATCATTAGAGTTGGGAATGATCACATGGTATATGTATTCCTTTCTTTCAGCAGCAGTAATTCTACTTTTAATTTTCCACATAGCCAGGGAGTGGGTGCAGGGAAGGTGCTGGAGGGTAGTTATGGAGTTAATAGTAGGGGCCAAAGTCTTCCCTTAT
>NW_003852397.1:7579356-7583341 GCF_000181295.1 Otolemur garnettii | reverse complement strand
CTAGTTATCATGGGGAATAAAAGGTAGACTTATTTTATATTGCTGCAATAGGCAGAAATAGTATATATGGAATAGGTTTCACTTAGTATTTATAAGTATGGAAAACTAAACCAGACTGTCTTTTGATTCCCCACATATACATACATTAGTAGCATTTAAGGTGTATAGGCTTTGCTAACTCCTAAGTTCTTATGTTAGTGTTAAACACTGCCATGTAAAGGGAACAAAGAATTAGAGTAATTTACTTTAATTGTATGTGATTTTTTAAGGTTTGAGAGAATTTGGGGGGGTACAAAGATGCTTTTAAATTGGTTTTGCTACATTAATGTAGATTGTAGAGAATATAGGAAGAAACCGTAGATAAAATCTAGGAATAGAAAATCGTACTGAAACTAAAATAGAGGATACCTACATAAAAGGGGGGGGAGGAGAGACGCTACAGAGAAAAAAAGATGGGCATTTTAAGATTCCAAAATAGACCTTAAAAATCTCTAGGACAGGGAATTAAATATTTTAATAATTGCTCTCTGAGATAAAACAATTGTCCTAAAATATGTTGTTTATAGAGAGATTGGTGGACGTCTCCTCATGGTAGAAACTCGACTTCCAAATGATCTGGCTGAGTTTGAGGGAGACTTTTCTTTAGAAGGACTTCGTCTATGGAAAACAGCATTCTCAGCAATGACTCAGAATCCAAGACCAGGGTCACCCCTTCGCAATGGTCAAGCAATTGTCAATAAAGGGCCAACTAATTGCCACAAAACGGTTGAAGATAAAAAAATTGTTATTATGCCTTGTAAGTGTGCCCCAAGTCGACAACTGGTTCAAGTGTGGCTTCAAGCCAAAGAAGAATATGAACGTTCCAAGAAACTGCCTAAAATTGAGCCAACTGGAGTAAAATCTGCTGAAAAGTTTATTTCTTCAGTTAATCCGGATGACAAGCCTGTAGTGCCTCCAAAAGTAGATGTAAGTCCACATATACTCCTTGCTACAGCGCATACCAAGGAGGATGTTGATAATTCTCAGATTGTTTTACAAGCACCAACCACAGGATGCAGTATAACTGTAAGTGAAAATCAGAGGTTACCACCAGTTGCCTCTGCAAATGATCCTGAGAAAGATGAAGATGATGATGGTAACCATTATGTTAGTTCTCCTGATTCTCCAGTAATTCCCCCTTGGCAACAAGCAACATCCCCAGATTCCAGATCATTAAATGGAGATGATCGACCCTCATCACCAGTAGAGGACCTACATTCTTTGGCTGTTGAGAATATGTTAAAGCCAATAAAAGATGGTATACAGAAAAGCCCCTGCAGTGAGCCTCGGAATCCTCTAGTGATATCTCCAATTAATGCTAGGGCAAGAACAGGGAAATATGAATCACTTTGCCTTCATAGTACACCAGTCATGCAGAGAAAACCGGAAAGGCTTCCTGAAGTAACGGATCTTAGCCCTTTATCAACAGGTAAGTATATAGATAATGGAAATTCTCCATAATTGTTCTTCAGGGATAGAAATTAAGACATAAGACTGTATAATGAAGTCTGAGCTTTTGTGTAAAGTTATGGTTCAGCAAATAAGAAACGTGTTATTTTGTCACATCTTGGAAAGTTGTGATATGGAAAACTTTTCATCTTTCTGCTGTGAAATCTGCTTACTTTTGCTTCTATCTTCCTGCCTTTTGAGTGAAATATAGGATGGCTCTCAGAAACCTTACCTTCTCTGCTTGATTTTTCCCATTAACTTTTACACATACCCAAGACTCTCTCACCCTTTCTTTTTTTTTTTTTGGCCGAGACTGGGTTTGAACCCGCCACCTCCGGCATATGGGGCCAGCTCCACCCTCTCATCTTTTAAAATAGAAGCAAAAAGCAAAACCTTCTTTGGCCTCAAATCTCCAGCCAAACTTTAGTCTTTCTCCTTTCTTCAAGCCAGTTTCATAGATTTCTTTAGTTTAACTTCGTTTAGCTGCTGTCTACTCATTTCTCAGCCCACTATAAACTGAATTCTGTTCCCATCATTCCACCAAATGGCTCTAGTATAGATTCACAACAAACTTCTTGTAGCTAAATCCATCAGATGTTCTGGCCTCTGAGCACCCATTTTCTTACTGATCACACCTTCCTTCTTGAAGCTCTTCTCCCCTTGGCTTTCCTCTCTGTTTCCTCCTGCTTGCTTTCCTTTGAAGCTTTTCTCGCTATTCTCACTTGTTATCTAAATGTTAGGGTTTATTAAGACTTCGTCTTAAGCCTTCTTTGCATTTTTCCCTAAATTATCTAATTTCTGCCCCCAGTATTATGACAGATAACTCACAAATTTAAATTTCTAGCTCAGAACTGTATTTTAAGCTCCAGAATACTTTATCTAGCTGCCTAGGTGGCATTTCTACTTCAATGCTCAATGTTACTTTAAGGTCAATATTTTTAAAACCAACTCATGATTTCACTGTACACATTCACAACCACCTCCCCAGCACACTGACACTCATTCGTATGTACATTCATACACATAGTAACCTATTCTGGTCATCTTTTGGTTTTTCTTATTTCAATGACTAGTGCACCAGTTACACAAGTCAGAAACATAGAATTTATTTTTAACACATACCTGATTCCTTCATTACCCACCCTAGTTTCCAATCCATTACCAAGTCCTATTACGTGTTTATCTTCTAACTAAACCCAGACCTATCTACTTCATTCTACCTCTACCACCACAACCTTAGGCCAACCTGTCATTATCTCTTGCCTGGGCTTCTGCATTAGCCATTTTATCTGCTGTTAACAGTTTCTAGGGTTTTTGCACAGTAATCAAGGAAAAGCCTCACTCTGTTCCTAGTTAATTACTTATTCTCTATTCAGATTACAGTTCAAAGAAACCTTCCCTAATTGCCACGACTCAGTAAAAATTCTCAATTATATTCCCCTTTGTTGTACTTAGTATTCCAGTTATAATTGTATTTTTCAGTATGTATTTGATGAATGTCTGATTTTCTTTCTAGATCCCCTGAGGGTAGAGACTGTTTTTCCTTCCTCATCATAGATAACTTGATAAATAAGTGAATAAATGAATTAAATAATTCCCTAGGGTAATGACTAAGGTATAAAACTTGGTAATTAAAACATAAGAATATTTATTTTAAAATAGAAAATTTTACAGTTACTTTGGTAGAGATCAGAGACTTGAATTAGTTTCATTTTTAAATTATTAAGTTTTAGAGGAAGTCATGGGACTGTACTCACAAAAGGTACTTAAATGTTTAAAACAACAACTTTTTAAAAAAACATACAGGTTATTTTTATATATATGTTAAATATGAAATTTTTTCCTACAGAACCAAAAACCCAGAAGTTGAGTAATAAGAAAGGAAGTAATATTGACACTCTTAGAAGAGTACTCTTAACACAAGCAAAGGTAACTATACTAAACATTTTTAAAGATCAGTGAAACATCAAGTCTTATTCTTAGATTTTAGTTAGATAATAAATTTGTCTCAATTTAAAACTTTTTATTACTGATATTTTTGTATCATTTATTTATCTTTGAGACAACAAGAAGTTGCCTATTTTTTTTTAGTTTTTTTTGTTGTTGGGATCTAAAAGATTCTTATATGTAAATACAAATATTACAGAGAAAGTGAATATGATAGCCAAAATGTGGATTATGAGGATACAAATACATTAACTGATTACTGGCAAAATCAGAACAGTCCAATGACAGCAGAGCTCAAGTAAGTGATTTTTGATCCCACCAAAAATATATCCTTTTTATTGTTTTGTTACTTTTTTCTCAAAATATAGCCTAATTTTTACTAAGTAGCAAAGAAAGTGTCATTTACTCCTGAAACTCTGAAAAGTCATAAATGTCTTTATCCAAATACTAAAAATCTGGTAATACTTAACTTAGAAGTAAAGGGTTATGTGAAAAAAGTATGCATACAGTATTATTGAATTACAAGTGCATTAGAAACAAGTACTGTACC
>NW_003852397.1:7577190-7579300 GCF_000181295.1 Otolemur garnettii | reverse complement strand
ATGTTGTTTTAGAGTAAAATACAAATTCAGAATTTCAAAGCTTTATAAACTTTAGCCAAAGTAATTACAAACATAATGATTGTTTGCTTTCCTTATTTCCAACAAAGATCAAGATAAATGTCCATGTGTTATAAATGTCAACTCTCCCAAGAGTATTTTCAGTATTTGGGGCTTGTAAACTCAGAGATCAACATGGTTTGTTTATAGAATATATCAGATACATGATATGTCTACATATATCCAGTTCTAGTATCTTGAATTACTAGCATGCAAAGAATGTTAAACATTCTTGAACTTGAAGAGATGATAGTAGTTTTATCATTTATTACTAAACACATAAAGCATATTGTCTAAGTGGGAATAAGTAATCAAAAGATTGGTCATTTATCTTTTTCTGGCTATGTGTGTTCTTTTTAACAGAATCAGTTTGCAGTGGTGACTAGCCCAAAGAAGGAAACTTCTCAGATTGATGGACCATCTTTAAACAATACTTATGGTTTCAAAGTCAGCATACAAAACTTACAGGAGGCAAAAGCTTTACATGAGGTAAGACTACAACAGTAAGGACACATATACTGTGTTTAACTCTTACATTTTATTTATTAAAAAAAAAAACAGGATAAAAGTTTTGTAATGGGGGAGGAATGTATTGAATTCTCTCCTAATTATTCTTCTTTTTGTTCGTATTTTTCTTACTATTTTATATATTTATATTTAGTAGAAAAACTTTTAAAAGCATCTGTAAGTTTCTGAGACAATTTTCTAGTTTTACAAATCTTATAACTGAAATTCAGCTTACAAAAGGTAAAATTAGAAAAGAGTTTTGAACTATTAGAAAGTCTGTATTTTGTTATTTGGGGATTGTTAGAGTAAGATGTTATGTCACATTCTATATGTGATATTTACTTGTATTTTCTGTTTGATTAACTCATTGGATTAGAGCTTGTTAGTAGATTCATTCTTTCCCACAATATGTATATAACCTACAGATTTTGTGCCAAAAACTAGACCTCTGTATTACAGACATGTACATTGGTCACAGTGTGGAATGGAAAGATTATGTGCATAGGTTACTATAAATGTATTTGTATACAGAAAACAAACTCAGAGCACATATCTGACTGGCATTAAGGTGAAAGTCATAGTACAATTTTATTGTCTATACCTGTGCTGTTATTATAGTAGGCAATAGCAACGCTGCTGCTGAGAATTTAAAATTTGGATTATACAACTCAGGACATGAATTTTAAATTATATCTAATTTTAATTAATTTGGATTTAAAAACTGATACTTGGCTTATTTATTGAAAAACTTCTAAGTATGTTTGGAATAACTTTAGGTATGTGAAACTATTTTTTAATTGTAAATTTATGATATCTAAATACAAATTATTATTTCCATAGAAAATTTTGCATACACATTGAGATGTGCTATAAGTGTAAGATACATAACTAATTTAAAAGACTTAGTGGGAAAAAGACCATAAAATATGTCAGTAATATGTATATTTGTTTCATGTTGACAGGATAATATTTTTGATGTATTAGATTAAATAAAAATGGTTTTCATTCAAACATGGTGGCTTACACCTATAATCTCAACACTTTGGGAGGTAGAATCAGGAGGATCACTTGAGGCTAGGAGTTCGAAACCAGCCTGGGCACCATAGTGAGTCCGCTAGCCTATTAAAAAAAATTAAAATTAGCTAGGTATGGATGACACATTCTGTAGTCCCAGGCTGAGGTGGGAGGAAGAAGAAGAAGCCCACGAGTTCGAGGTTGCAGTAAGCTATGACTACATAACTGTTCTTAAGCCTGGGCAATAAAGCAAGACCCCTGCCTGTCTTCTTTTAAAAAAGGTTTTAAATTAATTTAACTTATTTTTGCTTTTTTTAATGTGGTTACTAGAAAATTTCAAATTACTTGTAGGCTTTCAATGTATTGAAATATAAATATAGTAGAGCTTCTGTAGTTGACATTTCTCTACGTTGACCACCTCCTTAAGCTGACTTAATTTTCATAGACTGGATATATACATATGTATATAATCACTACAGTAGGCCTTATGTTGACTACCTCTGTATGTTGACCAGTTTATTACAAAGTTGTT
>NW_003852397.1:7574724-7575668 GCF_000181295.1 Otolemur garnettii | reverse complement strand
ATAGCAAAATTAATAACAAACACATGCATATGTCTCTTTGCAGAAATTTTCCTTCTTTTTGAGACAGAGTCTTACTTTGTCACTCTTGGTAGAATGCCGTGGCATCATAGCTCACAGCAGCCTCAAACTTTTGGGTTCAACTGACCTCTTGCCTCAGCTTCCCAAGTAGCTGGGACTACAGGTGCCCACTATAACACCTGGCTAGCTTTTTGCTCAGGCTGGTCTCAAACTCCTGAGCTCAGGCAATCTACCCCCCAATCCCAGCCTCCCAGGGTACTAGAATTACAGGTGTGAGCCACCCCATGCCCTTTTTTATGCATGTACTTTCAGTTTTTACATACATAGAAGTGTAATATAGTCACTGGTTCCATTTACCCCAATATATTATGATCTTTCCTCATTAGGACATACAATAGAACCTTTGTAAGTTGACCACCCAAGAGATTGTAACACACTAGTCAACACACAGAGGTGTTCAACATAAGGAACTAGGCCTACTGTACTGATATGTACATGTGGTACATGTCTGGTCTATGAAAATTAGGCCAGCTTAAGGAGGTGATCGGTATAGAGAGATAGTCAATAATGGAGGTTCTACTGTATATATCAGGCTCATTCTTTTGAAAATTTAAAAAGTTAGAGCTACAAAGTTACACTGTAGCCTTAAGATACCATATAATTTATAAAACTAGTCCCCAGTAGATAAACATTTAGGTTTTTTTCCAGTCTTGGCTATTAGAATCTTACATGAATATCCTTGTGCATATATTTTGGCTACATAGATGAGTATATCTGTAGGATATAGTCAGTCTCAAGAGTAGAATTGCTGGATCAAAGTATAGGTCTATTTTTAATTTTGATAGATCCACATGTATTTCCACCAAAGAGATTTACCATATCCTATTCCTATCACTAATAAGAGCCTTATATTTACATTTCTTCAA
>NW_003852397.1:7572654-7573520 GCF_000181295.1 Otolemur garnettii | reverse complement strand
CCAGATACAGAAAAAACAGAACTCACAGGTGTAATAGTAATTGATAAAGAAAAGACAGTTTTCAGTCAAGGTATTGTTCATTTTTATTAATGATATACTTGTCTACCCTAGAATAAGCCTTTTAATGGGGAGAATCTCTTTGCTGGAGATCTAATCCAAGCAAGCATAAGAATTCCTTTCTAAAATGTCTACAAAGATGTGAGTTGGAGGTTGTATATAACTGTGTCCTAGATTCATTATTCTTTCTTACATTGTTGTCAGAAGTTAGTAGCAGCCAGATGTGGTCTATAGTCCACAGCTACTTAGAGGCTGAGGCAAAGGGATCACTTGAGCCCGAGAGTTCAGGGCTGTGGTGCACAATGATCATGTCTGTGAATAGCCACTGCACTTCAGCCTAGGCAACATAGCAAGACCCTATCTCTGTTGTTTTTAAAAATGTCAGAAACAATACAATATAAAGATCTTAATGAAAGTCCTAATTAGCATATATCATTTGCTCTAAGTTTATAAAATATTAATTGTTCATAAGTAATCCAAATAATTATATAGCTCTAGACTGAATAAACATCTTCGTTATTTATGCTTATAAAAGTATTTTGCTACTAATAATAGGGTTTCTCTTTAGGAAGTTACTACTGAGACTAAGTTAATGATTGATGTGAGTCTTTTAAGATATATTCTCACTTTGTTTCTAAATGCATATTATTTTTGGATCAGAGGTTCTTTATATAGTGTATCATGTAAGGCATTTTATAAAACATCATATCCTTCTACAACTTTAAATGATAACCATTACAAGTGACCATAATCTACTGAGGAGGAACTCAGCAGAAAATAAAACTGTATAAGAATTTGCAGTTCAGGCT
>NW_003852397.1:7568180-7571772 GCF_000181295.1 Otolemur garnettii | reverse complement strand
CCCTACTCCTTTGAGCCACAGGTGCCACCCAAGGATTTTTAATATTATGTAGTATTATGTAATATACTGTTATATGTAGTAAACAATAAACATTCTGTTTATTTTTTAGACATCAGATATCAGACCCCATTACTTATTAGATCTGGAATTACAGGACTAGAAGTTACCTATGCTGCTGATGAGAAGGCACTTTTTCAAGAAATTGCAAATATAATAAAGAGGTATTGTTCTATATTTTCTGACTTTGCCTATTTTTGTTTAGTTTGTTCATGCTATTGCAGATAGTAAAAGTGAAAGTAGGAAAAAAGAAGAGAATCCCTTCCTGTGGCCCTTGTAAGTAAAGAGTTACCCCTGGAAAGATTTTGCACTTAAACCATTCCATCAAATAGGGGATAGGAAACACCAGATATATTTTATTCTGAAGATTGAGGGGCCAGTGGGAGAGAAATATTTGTTTAGCTGCTAGCTTCCCAGTTGGATTTTAGGGTGGTTTTTCTGTGGTACTGAAATAATGGAAAATTATACTAAAGTCAAATCATATTATTCATTAAATGGGTTTTTATCTTGGCAGCCAACCATGATTTCAGTACCTTTTTTAAAATGCTTTTTGCATTTTACACGAGCTAATATTTCCAAAAAGCTTTAGGATGTAATCTGTTCAGAAATTTAGCACTATCTGCTACATAATGTTGTGTACCCAGTTCCTTAAAAATCTCTTTTGACCAGTTGGTGTTGATCTTGAAGTTGATAGCAGACTATTGTCAACATTTATGGAACGGATTTTTTTTAAGCAAAAATACTTGAATTTAAAAATAAAATAATTAAGAGGGTCATTTATATTTTTCTAAGCGTGTAACTCTTAGTAACAGTGGACCTTCTTATTAATTGCTTCACTTCCTACAAACTTAAGTTTTCCACCGATTGCTAGGTTTAGGTATTTAAATGGTTAAAACAGGCTAGAATATACTCTTTGGATCCTGATGTACAGATAAAAGCTCTCCTTGAGCATGTTGTTACACTCTTCCCTTTCTGTTCTGCCTATATAGTCAAACTCTGTCCTGTAAAACCTGAACCATTAGTCTGCATTGAAGAACAACGTGATATTCTACAGACTCATTGTATTGAATCCCAGATAGGTTAACACAAACACATTTTGAAAATTAGAAAACCAGAACATCTATTTTGTACAAAACAAAAATAACAAAGCATCAGAGATGTTATGCTATAACCTATTATTCTATAGAGAAGGAAAGAGGAAAGTATTTTTACTATTTATACAAGTGGTACCTGGATAGATTGCCATCTAATTTGAGTCTTATCAGATGCTTTTAATACCCACACTTTTACCTCTACAAGCAGCTTACCAAAAGGAATATGTAAGAGTTTGAGTCACTTCCAGTTTGTGTATCAGCACATGTCTAATAATGCCCCTGGAATCTGTACGTTTGTCTTCTCCTTTTTAGGTATATTCTCAACAAGATCACCTGCTGATTGAAAATTTTGTGAGTCATCTGCCAATGCAGTAACTTTCTTAAATGCCCATAAAATAAAATAAATCATCATTAAGGAAAATAGGGGAAAGTAAACAGAACTGTTATAAAAAGAATAAAAATGCCTGCATATCAACATTTTAATTCTGTAGGGTCCTTTATTTATATGGGTCACTACAGAAGTTTTGAGACAGACTATGTAATGGCCCATTATTTCACGTCTAAGAAACGCAGTGGACAGCTCCCTTCTGCTTCACCTGTGCAAGTTTCAATTCGCTCGGCGTATTGGTGTTGCTGGAAAGGCTTCATTTGCTTCTGTCCTCACAAATTGTATGTTTCTTGGTTTTTGTGTATCTCAAAACTTTTGTAACGATCCCTGGGTAAGTCCCAAGAAACCCTCCAAAAAGATTTTTTCATTCTTTGAGTACTCACTCAACACAGGCTTTGGAGTAAGACAGCCCTGTACTTTTTTTGTCTTGAGCAACTTGTTTATCTTGCTAAGCTTTTACTTCCTCATTTGTAAAATGGGCAGATAATGCAGATAACACCCTTAGCTTGATGCCTGGTATATAGTTAGCACTTAAATGTTAACTGTAGTGCTAGGAGCTAAATATAAATACAAATAAAATGTAAATGCAACTTCTTAAAAGTTTTATCGGTTAGGTGTTGTGGCTCATGCCTATAATCCTAGCACTCTGGGAGGCAGAGGCAGGTGTATCCCTTGAGCTTAGGAGTTCAAGACCAGCCTGAACAAAAGGGAGATCCCTTCTTTACTAAAACAGAAAAATTAGCCAAGTGTTGTGGTGGGCACCTATAGTCCCAGCAACTCAGGATGCTGAGGCAGAAGGATCACTTGAACCCAGGAGTATGAGGTTGTTGTGAGCTAGGCTGACTCCCAGAAATCTAGCCTTGGGCAACAGAGTGGGACTCTGTCTTTAAAAGAGAAAGAGAAAAAGGTTTCTTATCTTATATCTATTCTTCTTGATATTTATTTCTTCAGGTTGCAACCACAAAAAGTAATGTAAAGTGATGTTAAAATAAGTAAAACTAAATTCATCATCTTGTCATAATCATTTTTCTCTTTTCTGTATTTCCTTGAACTTTTTCTTTTTTTTTTTTTGAGGCAGTCTCAAGCTGTCACCCTCACAGCAACCTCTAACTCTTGGGCTTAAGTGATTCTCTTGCCTCAGCCTCCCAAGTAGCTGGGACTACAGGCATCCACCACAACACCCAGCTATTTTTTGGTTGTAGTTGTTGTTTATTGGCAGGCCTGGGCTGGATTTGAACCCACCAGCTCCAGTATATGTGTCTGGCACCTCGGCCGCTTGAGCTACAGGCACTGTCCTTGGACTATTAATTTACATTTTACCCAGTCCCCATAATTTAAATATGATTCTTCCCTTTTCGTCTTACCTATCCTGTTACATGTACATCTTATCCATTTAACCCAGAATTATTTTTCAAGATCATTTCTTCCCCTTCATGCCCATTGCTGCTCCCTAGAGTACCCTGATCTCTCATGTGAATAGATGCTAGTGGGTTATTTAAATCATTAATTATGAAGTAGCTTTTTCTGCCTAACCAAATAAAACTATTTTCCTGTTTCTTCTACTTCCATGTTATCCACAGTTTTGTTTTGTTTATTTTTTGTTTTTTCTTTTAGGTCCAACAAGCTTTATTATAAGACATCCAACAATCTGGAGAACAGTGAGAGTGGCCTCTTATTTTTGTTCTCAGTTACAATTTTAGTAATTTTTAAAAAGGAAATAAACCTGGAAAATTTTAACTTTATCTGATAGGAAGTAACATCAAAGTAGTCTTCATTTTAACAATGTAAAATGCTAAAATAATGGAAAGATAATTTTCACTTTAACAAAATATCTAAGTGAATAATTAAAGAAAACATCATATCAAAGTAATCTTTACCAATATCACAACACTTATTATTTATATATGACTACTTATTCAAGTCTCCTGAAATAAACATCCTCACAGTTATGGAGAAATGTTTGTTTGTTATTGGGGGGGGGGTTGTTTTTAATTTGTTTGTTTTATGTTATCCACTAATCTTATCTACCCAACCTTGTTCTTTTTTTTATTTT
>NW_003852397.1:7557044-7566444 GCF_000181295.1 Otolemur garnettii | reverse complement strand
CCTCCCCTCTCCCCATGCCCCACCATGTCATTAATTGTCATCAATTGTCCTCCAGATCAAAAAATAAAATATATGTAATATATCTGAAAAATATTGAAGCAACTATGTAGTTCTTCTAAAGGAACAAAATCTGTGAAGTAAATCTATTAAGAGCAACACAGGGTAACCTGTTGTTGTTGTTGTTGTTTTTGCCAGCAGTCTTTTCTGAGCAGTACCAGTTTATACACCTAAAAATAAGACACTTTTTTATTGAGACAAAATTATTTTCTAAAAATTATCAAAAAATGGGTATACTTAGTCAATCAGTCAGTTGCCATACCAGAACAAATAGCTGCCTGGAATTCTTGTAGGAATAAGATGTTGATTGAATGAAAAAGATTCAGATGAAAAAATTAGAAGAATTGTCTTTATAAGAGCTATAACAGATCCTTTCATGGTTCATAAATCATCAGATTGGGTTTTAACATTCATGTGTGAAATGTGCCTCCCTCAAACCTTGTTAAAACATTGACATATTCATCTGACAATAAAGAAATAAGTAATAACAGAAGAGCTCTGTAATTATCTGGAATCCTCTTCTTATAATTGTGTTTAGAAATGTATGTGATAAAAGCTCCAGAAATCGTCCAAATTCTTCTTTTAATGTTAAAATAACTATGCCCACATTTTAATGCCTGTTTTGAGTCACTCTTAGTACTAAGCTCTCAAGCAGGTTTGTCTGTGGGTATCTTGGAATCTTTAAGTTCTCTGATTACTGATGATCCTTAGAGCCACTTGATACTTCTGTCCCAGTTTCTATGTATTGGAACAGTAGATAGTCCATCATCAACTGCTCTAAAAAGAGTTTACTTTGGCAGTGCCTGTAGCTCAGTGGGTAGGGTGCCAGCCACATACACCAAGGCTGGCAGGTTCAAACCCATCCTGGGCCGGCTAAAATTAACAATGACAACTGCAGCAGCAACAACAACAATAGCCAGGTGTTGTGGTGTGGATGCCTGTAGTCCCTGCTACTTGGGAGGCTGAGGCAAGAGAATTGCTAAAGCCTAAGAGTTTGAGGTTCCTGTGAGCTGTGACACCATAGCACTCTATTGAGGGCGACATAGTAAGACTCTGTCTCAAAAAAAAAAAAAAAAAGTTTATCTTTATTGGAAGAGATGAAGTTGTTATCCACAAAGATGTGGTAAGGTTTTGAGTGTTACGTATATTGGAAGAGTAAGTAACAATAAGGATGTTGAGGTACTTCTGTTTCTTTGGGTGCTCTGAGATCTTGGTGGACTTGCTTTCTGGATATCTACCTCATTATTGCTCATTGCTTTGCTTTCTCTTGCTTTTCCATGCTTACACACCACAATACCACTCTTTGTTCCAGAATTACCAGTTCTGTGTCACTCTCTCCCAAGAAGACACTTTTTTCTAGGTTGGTGAAGAGGTCCCTCAAGCCTCTTAATAACTGCTTATTAAGTTAACCCATTTTCTTAGAAACTGTAACCCTATTTGTATAGAGAAAAATACATGGATAATATGTCTGTTACCTTTTTCTCTTAACAAGTTTGAAGGCTGCTCTTCAGATCTGTAGTATAACAACGGAACATGAGCAGATCACCAACTATTAAAATTTATATTATAGAGTATACTTTCTTAGGGCCTTTAGAGAATAAGAAAAATTAAAAGGATGCTGTCAGAAAAGTTTGAACTTAGTTCTTTTGACATCAGCCACTTATGCTCCAGGATTAAAAATCAGAAAATACTCTTGTGATAGTCTAATTTTTATTGACTAAATAAAAGCTGAAGCCTTTCAACACTCACTTTAAGAAAGTAGCTATGGAAGTATGATAAAATATTAGCATTTCAATTCTAAAAGATCTTGTAACCTACTCATGATACACTATTTTACCATAGATTTGCAGAATAGTCGTGATAGGGTATATCAGTAAGTTAGTGTAATCTACCTTGGCTGAAGCTAAGGGTATTAAATGATATAATCTGGGCAGGCTGCATGTTCCACAATTCAGAGAGATTTTATGAATGTAAAACCCAGCTTATTAAATTTGGTAGTATTTCATTGTACCTTTTTGCTTTTTTTTTTTTTTTGGCTGGGGCTGGGTTTGAACCCACCACCTCTGGTATATGGGGCTAGCACCCTACTCCTCTGAGCCACAAGTGCTACCTTTTGGCTTTTATAAAGATTGTAATAATCAGAGTAATTTAGAACTTCTCATTGATGGAGCTATTGTTGTTTTTGTTCTCAAAACTTAAGACTGTACTCAGTTTCTCTCTCCCTGCCCCATACAGTTTTCCCTTTGAAGTAAATCTTCATTTTTACTTTCCCTTAAGCTATGTGCATACTATAATCACACATTCCTCCATGGTGGTTATAACATGGAGGTCCTAAAAGGAACCACAAAGAGGCTCCTTTGGATTTGGATGCAAGTTGTCAGTTCAATTTTACTAGCACATCTCTGTGACCACAATAAACAAATTTTTCTCCTAAATTGTGATCCTTACCTTCCCTAAATTAATTTCACTTCTACTAATATTTCATTCTTCCATTAAGCCAAAT
The DNA here is from genome assembly GCF_000181295.1 of Otolemur garnettii. Classification (NCBI taxonomy): domain Eukaryota; kingdom Metazoa; phylum Chordata; class Mammalia; order Primates; family Galagidae; genus Otolemur; species Otolemur garnettii. The sequence continues at coordinate 7,563,884 of NW_003852397.1, read as the reverse complement.
AACCTTTGTCTTAAGTTTAGAGGACAGACTTGTTACTGTTTAGGCCTTATTTCACATAAAGACTAAGTCTTAACTAAAATTAAGTGAGAAAAAAAGGTATTTTCATTTTCTTTCCTAGTATTAAAACTGGGAAAGTTAAGGACAGTATAGATTAGAAAGGTAGAATGACCTGGAGGATCTTTTTCAAAATTCCACACCTACACATACCCTTATACTTCACCTTGCATTACCCATTTCACTGGCAATGACTTGCTCTTCCTCCCAGTTTCCATCAGCCTTTCTCAAGTTATAACAAACAAATACACAGTCTAAGTAAAAACTATACCCACTTTACAAAAGTAACTTCAAATGAAGTATTCTCAGGACTTTGGGAAGCCAACCTGGGTGGATCTCTTAATCCCAGGAGTTTGAGACCAGCATAGGCAACACAGCAAGAACTTGTCTCTACCAAAAGAAAGTCAAAAAATTGGCCAAGCGTGGGGGCATGCACCTGTAGACCCAGCTACGTAGGAGGATGAGGCAGGAGGATCACTTGAGCTTAGGAGTTTCAGGTTGCAGTGAGCTATGATGACACCACTGCACTCTAGTCCAGACAACAGAGGAAGACCCTATCTCAAAAAACTTAAATATAAACTTAAGAAAATTAAATTTAAAAGAATCAAGTATTCTTACCACCCATCCCTTTCTCTGAAAATTCTATAGGTGCTACTGTATCATCCCTTCCCCCATCTGAGAACAATTAAAGAATATAATATTTATTTTTTTACTTTCTATCATGAAGAAACAGTTCCTCTGGTTAAAGGTTTAGACATCTGGTACATGTTTAATTTTTTTCATTGCTTCTTTAGGTATGATCCTGATATTCTGCTAGGATATGAGATTCAGATGCATTCCTGGGGCTACCTGTTACAAAGGGCTGCTGCTTTAAGTGTTAACTTATGTCAGATGATTTCTCGTGTGCCAGGTATGTAGTATTGTGTGTGTTAAATCATTTTTCATATATATAGGTATCTTTTAAATAATCACACCATGTATTCCATTTATACTTTCTTTATCTAGCACTTTATCACACATATTTTTCTTTATTTTAAGATAATCTTCATAATTATAACAAAGCTATGGAACATTTCTTTGATTTGATGTACTATAATTTTATTTTCTTTGTCTAATTCTATTTCTTATCCATTTGGTTGATGAAGAAGGACAGGATGAGTTATGGAATACTAATTAATAGTTATGTAATCCTTTGTTTTTACTTGAGTATTGAAATTTGATTCTAATTGAAGAGCAGAGTAATACTATTCATACCGAAATTACTTAGAATTTATAATTTACTTTTTAAAATTATGTTTTCTTTATAACCACAATATCTTTAATAAACTTGTTTCAAAGTTTCCCCAGAAGTCCTGCTAGAGCAAATCTGGGAGGCAGAAAGACAAAATTCAAAATTGATAAAATTAATCAAGAAAGAGGAGAATAAGTTATTACTTTAATAAAATGTCTTAAGTGTTGGTAAATTTAAAGGGAAAAGTTGAAGCTAGAAGTTTCAAGGACAGTAAATATTGTAAGCTTTGCAAAAGACTGGAGTAAAAAGGCACAGATAAATACATACTTTAGGCAAGTTTAGTTTTTCGCTGCCTGGATTTTTTTTGTAGCTTCTGGGTCCTTTGTATAATAGGAATGGTGGTATATCTCAATTTCTCCAATATTTCTTGTGGGATAGGTTTGTGAATATTCAGGGGAGGTATTGTTAGTGTTCGAGTACATTTGTTAATTAGTTGTAATAGGTAAGACATCTGACTATTAGAAAAGTGAATGAAAGCTCAATTTCTTTCAGAATCACTGCTGAAACTATTTTTATGAGGCAATATGGTACAATAAAAAGGATATGACTAGGAAGGCTGCATAGTAGTGGTAAAAAACACAAATACTGGAGAAAGACTACCTGGGTTCAAATCCTGACTATGCCACTCTGTAGCTATGTCAAATAAGTTGCTTACCCTATCCTTGCCTCAGTATATTCATCTGTAAAATAAAGATAATAATAAAATGTATCTCATAGGATGATTGTGATGTAAACACTATATAAGTGTTTGATAAATGGAAAAAAATCAACTTTTAAACATTATCTCTTTAAAATACAGAAAAACAAACAGTTAAGTGGGTGAGGTACATGTTCTATGTAGTAAGGTAATCTACATTTAGAGTACTAGTTCTTACTAGGTGCGGTGGCTCATGCCTGTAAATCCTAGCGCTCTGGGAGGCTGAAGTGAGTGGATTGCTTCTGGTCAGGAATTCAAGACCAGCCTGAGCAAGAATGAGACCTCATCTCTACTAAAAATGAAAAACTGAGGCAAGAGGATTACTTGAGCCCAAGAGTTTGAGGTTGCTGTGAGCTAGGAGACCATGGGAATTTACCAAGGGTGACAAAGTGGGACTCTGTCTCAAAAAAATAAAATAGAGTACTAATTCTCTTATTATATGATCTGAGAGAATTGTTAACTTTTTTTTACCTCTATACTAACAAGGATATAACATTTCTTAGTAGAATTATTCTGTAATACAAAATGGAAATTATACTAACTTTATAGGTGGTTGAATTAAAAGAAATAATGTTGGTAAAGTTCCTAGAATGTAATAGTCATTTAGTATATAGTTAATATTTGTATTATTGTAGAGCTTCTAATCATCAACATTCATATATACCTAGTGTTATATAGGAGAAACACATTTTAATTTCTGTTCCAGGTAAAATCATCTCCTTAGAAACTAAACTCAAAATTCTATTTGCTGTGAGGAGCTCTTCATTTAATTCTCCATATACCCTATAAGGGTACATGTGAATTTTTCTAAATGTCAAATATAAATGTCTTAACAATTATGAGAATGACATGATGGCTATGTTGGCCAGTTGGATGAAAGTTTTAAAAATTGTATATGGAAACAACACACTGTATCCCATGACAGAATTAATGTGCACAAATATGATCTAATAATAAAATATATATATATATATAGAGAGAGAGAGAGAGGGAAAGAGGGGAGGGATTTCAGGTGTATTTCATAAATTTCCTTAATGTAAGAAAGAAAATTGGAGTTTTTTTAGTCAAAATAATGAGTATTCTTAAATCCAGTATAAAATACACTGTGAATTACATTTACCTTTGATCTTCATCTGTAATTTTTAATATCATTTTCTTTGTCATAATTTGCTTGAAAATTTGTTTTCCATAAGCCCTGATACATTCTCTACTCATTTCTATAGATGACAAAATTGAGAACAGATTTGCAGCTGAAAGAGATGAATATGGGTCAGATACAATGAGTGAGATAAATATTGTTGGCCGAATTACACTGAATCTTTGGAGGATCATGAGAAATGAGGTAAGGTGCTTTATCTGACATTTTGTTTGGAAATAAGAGATTAGATCAATATAGTGATTTAATGGCATTGTCAGGCAATATTTGCTGTTAAAAACAAAAATCATTAATTGAATATTAGTCTGACTTACTCTGTAATTTATGCTTTTTTGTGAATTACTTTTATTATACTTCAATAGTTATGAAATTGTAAAAATGCAAAGCTACACAGGCATTAGACTTCAATGTTACCAATGAATTTTAATTTTTTTCTATTGGTGTCTAAGGCAGCAATAGCTAGAGTAGTCTAGCTATAATATATCTATAGTACAATAAAATACTCTTTGTATGTGTTGAATATTGTATAATTTCATCATTTTTTGCACTTAAATTATTTTTGCACTTAAGGGCTGATGAATTCCACTTGGCTTTGTTGATTTATTGTAGTAAGAAAAACTAAGCCTACACATGGGAAGAAGCTTCTCAAACAAAAGATATTTAATACTAGGTTGGATTAGTAAGATACATTAAGATACATTAGAGACATAGAAAATACTTGAAAATAGTTAGTAAATTAGGCTTTGGGGGCCCAAATAAGGATTTTTGGTAATTTCAACAAACTATCCCAGTAATTTATAATCACATAGATAATTCTTTCACATACACAAAAATATACATCATAGGATTTTCCTAGATAATATTGACATCTTTGTGGTTGCTTGCTTTCTATTCTTGAAATATGAAAAGATATCTACTGTAAATTGGTCTAGTCTTAGATTTGGACTAATATCAGCTAAAATGTGTATATTTAGAAGAAAGCACATTCTTCAATTGTTTTTCTTTGAAACAACTTTCTCATTATACACTTTCTATTATATATTTACTATTCATTATGATTTTTCTAGCTTTTCTGGGTTTATGTAAAGCATTTGACTTTCCAGATATGCCTTATACAATTTGGGGGGAACTATTGCATGGTAATTATACCATAAGGAAATACATTTTTTATGTTTCCTTTCTGTACCATGAGCCTGAAGTTTTGAAATGCTCACATTTCATCTAATTAGAAAATATACTTTAACATACGTAAGTCTATAAACATAATTCACCATATTAACAGAAGCAAAAACAAAGACCACATAATCTTCTCAATAAATGGAGAAAAAACATTCAATAAAATTCAGCATCCTTTTTTAATTAGAAAAACAACAATATAGGCATAGGTGGCACATTTCTTAAACTGATTGAAGCCATCTATGACAAACCCACTGCTAATATTTTACTGAATGGAGTAAAACTAAAAGCTTTTCCAATTAGAACTGGAACCAGACAAGGTTGTCCTCTATCACCATTACTGTTCACCACAGTGCTGGAAGTTCTAGCCAATACAATCAGACAAGAGAAAGAAATAAAAGGCAGGCATCCAAGTGGGGAGAGAGGAGGTCAAACTCTCCCTCTTTGCCAACAATATGATCTTATACTTAGAGAATCTGGAAGACTCCACCACAAGACTCCTGGAAGTGATCAAAAAATACAGTAATGTCTCAGGATATAAAAATCAGTGTTCACAAATCAGTAGCCTTTGTTATATGCCAAATAACAGCCAAGATGGGAAGCTAATTAAGAACACAGTCCCCTTCACAGTGGCTTCAAAGAAAATGAAATATGTAGGAATATTACATATTACTTAACAGAAGAGGTGAAGGACCTCTATAAAGAAAATTATGAAACCCTAAGAAAAGAAATAGCAAAAGATAGTAACAAATGGAAGAATATACCATGCCCATGGCTGAGAATAATCAACATTATTAAACTGTACTTCCCAAAGCAATCTATAGGTTCAGTGCAACCCTCGTTAAAATATCAACATCATACTTTAAAGATATGGAAAAAATAATTCTTTGTTTTTGTATGGAACCAGAAAAAAACCCATATAGCCAAGGCAATTCTTGGTAATATAAACAAAGCCAGAGGCATCACCATACCGGACTTTAGGCTATACTACAAGGCTATAATGATCAAAACAACATAGTATTGGTGTAAAAATAGAGACATGGACCTTTAGAACTGAATAGAAAACCATGAGGTGAAACTATCATCTTACAGCCACCTGACCTTTGATAAACCAAACAAGAACATACACTCAGGAAAAGAATCCTCATTTAATAAATGGCGCTGGCAGAACTGGATATCCACATGTAAAAGACTGAAACTAGACCTGCACCTTTCACCACTTAGAAAAATTGATGCAAAATAGATAGAAGATTTAAATCTAAGGCATGAAACAATAAAAGTCCTCAGAAGAAAGTGTGGGGAAAACATTGAAGATACCAGCCTGGGGAAAAATTTTATGAAGAAGACTTCTGTGGCAATTGTAACATCAAAAATAAATAAATGGGACTTAATTAAACTGAAAAGCTTTGATACAGCTAAGGAGATAGTAACCAAAGCAAAAAGACAACCTTCAGAATGGGAAAAGATACTTGCATATTATAAATTGGACAAAGGCTTGATAACTAAGATCTATAGAGAACTCAAATTAATCAATAAAAAGACCCAACAATCCCATATATCACTGGGCAAGGGACATGAATAGAACTGTCTCTAAGGAAGACAGACAGATAACTAACAAACATGAAAAAATGCTCATCATCCCTAATCATCAGAGGAATACAAATCAGAACCACCCTGAGATATCACCTAACCCCACATCACAAAGTCAGAGTTGCAGATGCTGGCGTGGATGTGGAGAGAAGGCAATGCTTTTATACTGCTTAGGGGGACTGCAAACTAATATAGTCTTTTTGGAAGAAAGTATGGAAAACCTTCAAAGAACTCAAATTAGATTCCCATTTGATCCTGCAATCCCATTTACTAGGCATCTACCCAGAAGAAAAAACAAAACATTTTTATCATAAGGACATTTGCACTAGACTGTTCATTGGAGCTCAATTCACAATCACCAAAATGTAGAAAAACCTAAATGCCTACCAATCCATGCCTCAGGAATGGATTAACAAGCTGTGGTACATGTATACCATGGAATACTATTTAGCCATTAAAAAGATAGAAACTTTACATCTTTTGTATTAACCTGGATTGAGTGAAGAATGCATTCTTAATAAAGCATCACAGGGCAGGGCATGGTGGTTCATGCCTGTAATCCTGGCACTGTGGGAGGCCAAGGTGAGTTGATTGCTTGAACTCACAAGTTCAGGACCAGCCTAAGTAAAAGCGAGACCCAGTCTATACTAAAAATAGAAAAACTGAGGCAAGAGGATTGCTTGAGCTAAGTTGGAGGTTCCTGTAAGCTATGATGCCATGGCACTGTACCCAGGGTGCCCACTTGAGACTCTGTCCCCCCCACCCCAAACAATCGCAGGAATGGAGAAGCAAGAATCCAGTGTACTCAATTCGAAAGCAGTAGATGATCTAACACAAGGTGGTGCAGGGGGTAGGGGAATGAGGGAGAGGGGAGGA
>NW_003852397.1:7555693-7556814 GCF_000181295.1 Otolemur garnettii | reverse complement strand
AAAGAAAGAAATGTAAAATATTTGAAGATAATTTTATCCTGTGTGTTCTTAAACAAGAGTCCTCAAAGACTTCAAAATAATTCCTAGCAATATAGCATAAGATATGGAAGGTGGTGTAATTCCCAGCAATACAGCATAAGATATGGAAGGTGGTAAGATATGGATATTGTGGTGTATTTTGGTGTGTGTTATATATTTCAAACAACAGTGTGGTATTGCCTGAGCTGAATATATAAATTAAAAATATAAATGCAAAAATAAAAAAATCATTTGTCTCAGGGGGTTTTTATCCCTGAATATCCTCCAAAAGGCAACAGAACACTGTTAGCTTGAAATGACATATTAGAGAGTAAATATTTTTCCTAAGAAAATATTAGGGCCTTTTATTGTCCTCATTGAAAAATTTAGGACCAAAGGTTTTCTCTAACTCTAGGCTGAGTATGCAGCATCTCTGATCTTTATTTGCGATGTGAGGAGCAACTGTGAGAAAGTTGGATAACTTATCTAGTTCGTAAAATTTGTTTTTTATATTCAGGTACAGTTTTCATTCCTCTACTTTACTTTTAACGTAGAATTTCTGCTGTTTCCTTTGGACTTTGAATCCTCAGTAATAAACACAGTGCCTCTTAAATTTTAATAATGCTTATTAGACACTTGTTGACCACTTAAGTGAGAATAAATGACTCTTTCCCCGAAAATTATAGTTAGAGGCTTTCCTGGATATCAGCTTTCAGGAATTTGCCAAGTGGACTAGAAAGAAACTTAATTCAGTTCAACAAATACTTACCGAGTGCCATCTCTAGTGCATTGGGGATAGAGAACTGGTTTAGATAAAATAAATACAGTTAGTTCCTCTGTTGTTAAAAAGCAGAAAGCAGAATTCATAGGTGGGGATGTTGGTTAAGTGGACATATGTGATGTAAGAATCTGTGGAAGTTCTCTTAAGATTGCTTCAATTTGCTCAGTAAAGTGAATGACTGCTCTCAGCTAAGAGGTAATTGTGGAGAGGCTTTGGGGTTTGAGGAAAGAAGACAGGAATACTTATCTAGACGATTTTGAGAAAACATAGTATAAACATTGGCATTAAGAGCCTATTTGTGGCTCGGCGCCTGTGGCTCAGG
>NW_003852397.1:7554112-7555358 GCF_000181295.1 Otolemur garnettii | reverse complement strand
AAAAAAAAAAAAGCCTATTTGTGATTTTCATCAAGAAATTAAAGTGATAGCTCCCAGCTGGTTTCAAACTCAAACATGAAAATGTACAGTAACAGAGAGTAAAATTTGACCACAGCTCACAAGCAAAGAGCTGTATCTTTGCTTTAAAAAAAAAAAAAAAAACAGCAGCAAGAAAGGGACAAAGAAATAAAAAGTATATGTAAGGTAGTGAATTATTTTGATTGAATATGGAATTTAAACTAGATAAGGAACAAAGAGAGGTTGAGGCACTGAAAAGAGTAAGAAGGAAGGACAGGAGATTGTGGTCAGAGAATGAGAGAGGCATGAGATTATGAAGGAATATGATTATTGGTAATAATACAGTAGATCCTTAGGGTATGATCATGGGAGTGAGTGGCTGAGATGGGGGGGGAACAAAATCACTGCAAAAAGAAGATTTCAAGGAGTATCTTTGTTTTCTTTTCACGTAATCATTAATGCTTATTGCATATAAAATGTGGGGCTAACAGTAGTCTTAAAATTTATGGAGGTATGGTGCTATTCACTCTGGAATTTAGTATTGCAGAGGAGAAATCTAAGGTCCAGCTAATTACATCTCTAATTATTGCTTCTGTCCCCTTTGTATTAGGCTTTCCATTAGGAGCTTAATTATCTGTATTTTTACTTGCTATTCTCTTTTTCCCATATCTTCCCTCTTACCATTTTCATCTTTTTATCCTCTTTATCTGCATTCTGAGAGACATTTAGGTTTGCTTTCCACGTTACTAACTTTATTTTATTATTTATTTCTGAGACAAGAGTCTCACTCTGTGCTCTGGGTGAAGTGCCATGGCCTCATAGCTCACAGCAACCTCAAACTCTTGGATTCAAGCAGTCCCCTTGCCTCAGCCTCCCAAGTAGCTGGAATTACAGATGTCTGCCACACCCAGCTAGATTTTTCTATTTTTAGTACAGACAGGGGTCTTGCTTTCACTCAGGCTGGTCTCTAACTCCTAAGCTCAGGTAATCTATCCTTCTAAGCCTTCTATCTAGAGTGCTAGAATTATAGGCATGACCCACCACTCCCAGCCACTAACTTTTAGAACTGTTCTGCTATGTACTGCTTTTGATGCAGGTTTTCATCCTGCTGTTATTAGTAATTTTATAATATTTCTTTATCAAATCTTACAGCCTTTTTACCTCATCCTGTTGCCTCTTCTACCTTTTCTTGCTTGCTTGCTTGCTTTTTTTTTTTTTTTTTTTTTTT
>NW_003852397.1:7550636-7553928 GCF_000181295.1 Otolemur garnettii | reverse complement strand
TAGGCCCGCACCCCCACACCTGGCTAGTTTTTCTAGCTTTACTAGAGATGGGGTCTCGCTCTTTCTCAGGCTGGTCTTGAACTCCTGAGCTCAAGCAATCCACCCACCTCAGCCTCCCAGAAAGCTAGGATAACAGATGTGAGCCACTGTGCCCAGGCCTCTTCTACCGTTTCACAACCTATGAGAGGTGTGCACATACAGACATGTGTATGTATAAGTACATGCATGCTGTAAAGTATGCTATGTTCTGGTGCTATTGTTTTGTAGTGATTTCTAAGAGATCATCTACCTAGAAGTACATTTTATTAATTTGGGCCCTTGCCTTTCTTATTTGTCTAGGAGCCATGACTCACACCTGTAATCTTAACATTTTTAGGAAGCTGAGACAGGAGGATTGCTTGAGATCAGGCATTCATAAGACCACCCTGAATAAAAGTGAGACAGCATCTCTACTATAAATAGAGAAAGTTAGCCAGATGTTATGGTATACCTGTAATCCCAGCTACTTGGGAGGCGAAGGTAGGAGGATCACTTGAGCCCAGGAGTTTGAGATTACTGTGAGCTCGTCTGATGTCATGGCCACTCTAGCCTGGGAAACAGTGAGACTGTCTCAAAAAAAAAAAAAAGAAAAGAAAAAAAAATTGATGCCCTGGTTCAGTATTCTTTTTCCATTAATATAGCTTTTACCTACATATATTATTTTGAATATAGAGAGACATTTCTGTCATTTTTATCTTTTGTTTTTGAAATGAAATTAAATGGCTCTATAATGCCTACGTATTGGGTCCTAGTAAGAAATGTCATTCTTGGGAGGAGGACGAATGCCTGTCTTTAACTAGATAACTCATCTGCAAATCTATGGAATCTCATTAATCGTCATATCATCAAGAACCAAAAAGTAAGTATGGAAAGAACAAAAATTAACTTGCTTGACAATGCTTCTGTCTGTCAATGTTTGTGTTAGCATAGAGTATAGAAAGAAGTGGTTAGGTCTGGGATTTCTTAAAATGAGTATTATATGACCAAGTTGAAACTCATCAAGTCTGATGTATTAATTTGTTATGGACATTTCTGTCCCATTAGGCTATACATAGTTTGGAATTAATTAAGATTCAGTTACAACACAAATCATTTTTACAAGTAGCTTTCCTGTGAATTTAAAGTGATATTGGTATATTTTGGATCTAAATTTACCACATAAATATTGTTATAATGGTATCTTGCCTTTTTTTGTATCTTTAGGTGGCTCTAACAAACTACACCTTTGAAAATGTGAGCTTTCACGTTCTTCATCAGCGTTTTCCCCTCTTTACCTTTCGGGTCTTGTCAGACTGGTTTGATAACAAGACAGATCTATACAGGTAATGGTTTATAATTCTGAAGAGGATATCTTTTTTATAATCAACGTTATTAAAGTTTAATTTTTATACAATAAAACGTATACTCTTAATGCATACTGTTCTATGACTGAAAAATGCATTCACCCTGTAACAGCTACCCCAGTCCAAAAAAAGAACATATCTTATGCCCAGAAAATTCTCTGTACAGCTTTGCAGTCAACCTACTTATACTATACCCTAATCATTAACATAAGTAGTAATTGTATTTCTACTGCTGTAAATTAGTTTTGCCAGTTCATAGAAATAACAAATATTCATAATCTGTTCCTTTGAATCTGGCTTCTTTGAAAAAACTCAGCATAGTGTTTTTTGAGATTTGACCATGTTGCATAAACCACTGGTTTATTCCTTTTTATTATTAAATGGTGTTCACTTATGTGAATATACCACAGTTTATCCATTCATCTGTTGATGGACATTTGGGTTATTTTTAGTTTGAAACTATTATGAACAAAACTGTAATAAAGCTTTGAACATACATTTTTATTTCTTTTAGGAGTGGAATTGCTAAGTCACATGGTTTGAGTGTGTTAGCATTTTAAGAACTGTTAATCTGTTTTCTTTGGCAGTTCTTCTATTGCAAGTCTACTGACAAGAAATTCTCTCAGACCTTGTGTGTCTGAAAATATCTTCATTTTATCCTTATTTTTGAATGACATTTTCACTGTCTGCCTCATTCTGGGGATGAGATTTTGTTCTGTTTTTGTTTTTTTCTTTTACTACTCTAAAGATTTTGTTCCCTTTTCTTCTAGCCTGTATTATTTCGGATGAGAAGTTAACAAACATTCTCATTTTTCTACAATATGCAATTCATTCCATTAACTTTTCAGAGTTAGATTTAATGAGTGGTAGGTTTATTGTGGAGGCAGGGGCATAGTTAGTTCATCTGGATATTCCTGTTACTCTGGGGCTCAGAGATAGGGCTTGCTCAGCACTCAAACTCTTCCCATGGTGGCAGTAGACCCTTGCTTTATAACATTGGCAGGTCCTGGGCCCAAGCAAGTTTCCTGACCCTCCCCAGGGGCAAATGGCTTTTTCTTCTTCTCCTTCCTCAAAGGTAGTGTTCCTTTGCCTAGGATCTTTGACAGGACTCAATCTCCCAACTTTGTCCCTTTGTCAGTACTTGGTTTTAAGTTTTGTCTAGAGTAGGCTTTACTATAGGGCAAGGACCTCCTAAGACATGGTTTTTCTGGGCTGTCAGCTAGAAGCCAAGATTGTTAACAAGCGGATAATGAGGTCTCTCTACTGTGGCATTGCTAGGTCTCCAATCCCAACACTATCTGTCCAGTTCTACCCAAAATCAACCCTCAGGCAGCTGCTCTCTAATAAACCTAATGTGGTTTCAACCTGTTCATTTTCAGCACAGCCCTGGGCCAGTCATTCACAGGAACCCCCACCTATACTGACCCCCCAACTCCTGCTATTTGCATAGCTCCCTTAGCTCTGGTGCCCCATCCCATAGACTCTAGCAATGAGCTGTTGAAATCTAATCTCTTCCTCTGGCTTAGTTGGACATCCAGGCTCTGCAGTACTCTAGCATGTACTACACTATGTCTAGGAAATTATCTCCACACTGAGCTGGGGTTCACTTCATGAGTTCTTCTTGTCTTAAGGAACAGTCTTACATTGCCTATTGTTCATTGTCTTACCTCTTTTATCCAGGTGGTAGGGCTAGTCCATTGCCAGTTAACTCCACCACAGCCAAAAGTGAAAGTTCTTTTCTCTACTTTTAAGTTTTGAAAGTAAAATAATAGTAGTAAGCAGGCTCGGTGCCTATAGCTCAACCTGCTAAGGTGCCAGCCACGTATACCTAAGGTGGCAGGTTCGAATCCCCAGCCCGGACCCGCCAAACAACAATGACGGCTGCAACCAAAAAATAGCCGGGCGTTGTG
>NW_003852397.1:7547430-7549546 GCF_000181295.1 Otolemur garnettii | reverse complement strand
GTCATAGCTCACAGCAACCTCCAACTCTTGGGTTCAAGAGATCCTCTTGCCTCAATTTCTCTTTTTAGTAGAGACGGGGTCTCCATGAGCTCAAGCAATCCACCCACTTCGGCCTCCCAGAGTGCTAGGATTACAGGTATAAGCCCCTATACCTGGCCTCAGACTTAACTTTTTTAAGGATGCTTTTTGATTTGTATTTGTTTTCCATAGTGTTTTAAGAAAATATATGTATTCTTTTTCAGTTGTTGGGGATTCCTTGAGGGTACAAAGAACCAGGGATTCCTTGAGGGTACAAAGAACCAGGTTACATTGATTGCATTTGTTAGGTAAAAACTCTCTTATAATTGTGTTCCACCCCCAAAAGGTATGTCAAACACTGTGACCCCCCTCCCTCTCCCTTCTTCCCTCTGTTTGCTCTCCCCTTCTCCCACCCCCCACTATGTAGTAGGTCATTAATTGTCCTTATATCAGAAATGAGTACATAGGATTCTTGTTTCTCCATTCTTGTGCTACTTTACTAAGAATAATGTGTTCCTAAGTCAATCCAGGTTAATACAAAAGATGTGAAGTCTCTATCTTTTTTAAGGGCTGAATAGTATTCATGGCATACATCTACTACAGCCTGTTAATCTATTCCTGGGTTGGTAGGCATTTAGGCTGTTTCCACATTTTGGTGATTGTAAATTGAGCTGTGATAAACAGTCTAGTGCAAATGTCCTTATGGTAAAGGATTTTTTTTCTTCTGGGTAGATGCCCAGTAATGGGATTGCAGGATCAAATGGGAGGTCTAGTTTGAGTTCTTTAAGGGTTCTCCATACTTTCTTCCAAAAAGGTTGTATTAGTTTAAGGTCCCACCAGCAGTGTAAAAGTGTTCCCTTCTTTCCACATCCACACCAGCATCTGCAGTTTTGAGATTTTGTGATGTGGGCCATTCTCGTTGGGGTTAGATATTATCTCAGGGTGGTTTTGATTTGCATTTCTGTAATAATTAGGAACAATGAGCATTTTTTCATATGTTTGTTACCCATTCATCTATCTTCTTTGGAAAAGGTTCTGTTCATCTCTCTTGCCTATTGATATAAGGGATTGTTGGCTTTTTTCATGTTGATTAATTTGAGTTCTCTGAAGATCCTAGTTATCAAGCTTTTATCTGATTCAAAAAATGCAAATATCCTTTCCCATCGTGTAGGTCATCTGTTTGCTTTGGTTGTTGTCTCCTTAGCTATATAGAAGCTTTTCAGTTTAATTAAGTCCCATTTGTTTATTTTTATTGTTGTTACAGTTGCCACAGCAGTCTTCATAAAGTCTTTCCCCAGGCTGATATCTTCAAGTGCTTTTCCCATGCTTTCTTTGAGGATTTTTATCATTTCATGCCTTAAATTTAGGTCTTTTATCCATCTTGAATCAATTTTTGTGAGTGGAGAAAGGTGCAGGTCCAGTTTCAGTCTTTTACCTGTGGACATCCAATTCTCCCAGCACCATTTATTGAATAGGGATTCTTCCCTCCAGTGTATGTTCTTGTTTGGTTTATTAGGTGGCTGTGAGATGTTAGTTTCATCTCATGGTTTTCTGTTCAGTTCCAGATGTCTATGTGTGTTGTTTTTGTGCCAATACCATGCCATTTTGATCACTATGGCCTTGTAGTACAGCCTAAAGTCTGGTAGGCTGACACCCCCAGCTTTGTTTTTATTACTAAGAACTACCTTAGCTATATGGGATTTTTTGGTCCAGATGGCTGCACACCAGAATTCTATCAAACCTTCAAAGTAGAGCTTATTCTCATACTGCAAAAATTATTCCAAAAAATTGAGGAGGAAGGAATCTTCCCCAACACATTCTATGAGGCAAACATCACCCTGATACCCAAACCAGGAAAAGACCCAACTAAAAAGGAGAACTTCAGACCAATTTCACTAATGAATATAGATGTAAAAGTTCTCAACAAAATTCTAGCCAATAAATTACAGCCTCTTATCAAAAAAGTTATACATCATGATCAAGTAGGTTTCATCCTAGGGATGCAAGTCTATATGCAAGTCTATAAAAATATTCACCATATCAACAGAAGCAAAAGCAAAGACTATACAATCCTCTCAATAGATGGAGAAAAAGCATT
>NW_003852397.1:7539699-7546897 GCF_000181295.1 Otolemur garnettii | reverse complement strand
AAATAAAAGACATCCAGTGGAGAGAGAGGAGGTCAAACTCTCCCTCTTTGCCAACAATATGATCTTATACTTGGAGAATCCCAAAAACTCAACCACAAGACTCCTGGAAGTGGTCAAAAAATACAGTAATGTCTCAGGATATAAAATCAATGTTCACAAATCAGTAGCCTTTGTATATGCTAATAACAGCAAAGACAAGAAGCTAATTAAGAACACAATCCCCTTCACAGTAACTTCAAAGAAAATGAAATACATAGGAATATACCTAACAAAAGGGGTGAAGGACCTCTATAAAGAAAATTATGAAACCCTAAGAAAGGAAATAGCAGAAGATATTAACAAATGGAAGAACATACAATGCTCATGGATTGGAAGATTCAACATTGTTAAAATGTCTATACTTCTCAAAGCAATCTATAGATTCAGTGCCATCCCTGTTAAAATATCAACATTGTACTTTCAAGAGTTGAAAAAAATAATATATGTATTTTTTATAAATTGACTCAGAATGAGAGGAACTTGCCAGTTCAGGATTTCTTGTGTCGAATCTGTTTGCAAAGCACAGAGGCAACCTTGTTAATTTTTTTCTCTTTTTTTGATAAACCCAGATTTTGGCCTCCTGGAAGCCCTTCATTTATATAAATAAACAATGTTCCCAAATTTTTATTGTTTAGGACTTAGAGCATATTTTTCCATAAACTGTGTTATGTCTCATGATTAGAGTTCCAAATCAGTCTATAAAACCTTTCCTAATCTCTAACATTACTGATCTAGAAAACTTGTAATACCAGCCTGATTTCATCCATCATCCAAGGAATAATAATTAAATACTATTCCAATTTCTGAGGTGGAGCTATGTCCAGCACGCGGAGGTTTATATACCTGAAGTGGATAATAAAAGTTTTCTGCTCCACTTTCTGGATATAGAGCCAATTTACAGAAAAAAATCAGGATAAGTGAATTTTGTGTTTGGAATTTTGCTATCTCCTTTTTGTCACCTTCTCCCCCAAATGAGGAGGGATGTTTTGTACCCTCAGGATGTTTTGACGTTCTCCCATTTCAGCACTAACCAGGCCTGTCTTGAGTAGTTCATACTTTATAATTTTATTTCCCTTCCTCTTCTCTAAATCAAAACTTGTATTTGCCTATATTACTCTTGAGTTTGACAAAGTGTTAGGAGGATGGCATGCTTCTTTAGGTCACCAATTAAAAAAAGAAACCTAACAAAAGTTGATTTATCATGTTAGTTTTTTAAAAACCACAATTACCCATTATCTTTTTATTACCATGTGGTTAGACAGATAGAACTAAAAAGTAGGAATGAAAGTGAAAAGGTGATCTCATTTTAGAAAGATCACTTTTTAAATTTCTTCCTTTTTTTTTTTTTTTCACGGTTTTTGGCCAGGGCTGGGTTTGAACCAAGTGCCCTACTCTTTTGAGCCACACGCGCTGCCCATAAATTTCTTTTTTTTTTTTTTTTTGGAGACAGAATCTCAAGCTGTCACCTTGGGTAGACTGCCATGCCGTCACAGCAACCTCAAACTCTTGGGCTTAACATTTTTCTTGTCTCGGCCTCACCCACCAAACACTGGCTGTTTTTTTGTTGAGGTTGTCATTGTTATTTAGCAGGCTCAGGCCAGGTTGGAACCCACCAGCCCCCATGTATGTGGCCAACACCCTAACCACTGAGCTGCAAGCACCAAGCCCACTTTTTTAATTTAAAAAGCCCATTTTTAAAATGCTTTAAAAATATTAACTGTTCAAAGTATTTTTTATATTCATGCCTGTGTATGAGTAAATCTAGATCAAAAAACAGCAGTTATTGTCCATTAGATAAATTATACAAGCTAAAATATCCTTTGTTAAATTATTGGTAACCTTTAGTTATGAAAGTTAAAATGTGTTTAATTTATTTAGGTTACTTGACTGATAGCGTGGAAGAATACATTAATACAATGTGAAATGAATAAGTGGTCCTACCTTCTTTGTTAATAAAGAAATAAATAATTCTCTACTGTAATACTACAAATTTAATAGGACAGTTAACTCATTTATAAAATATAGTCTTGTTTTCTATTGATCATGTATGTTGTCACTGCTTAATCTGTTTTGTTACAGTTTTTGGTCCAGAAGGTTAGGTTCTCATATGTTAGGTTTATAACCTTAGACAAATTAACCACACAGTAATCCTCAGTTTTCCTATCTATAATATAGGGATACTAATACATTCCACTTCATAGAGTAAAGTAAAAATTAAACAAGATAGTGCATGTAAAATCTTTAGCATACAGAATACTCTCAATAAGTGTTAATTAATTGGTAGATCTTTCTTTTCAGGATAGAGAATTAGATACTAAATGAAAAGTAATTACTATAATTATCATAATAATAGAAGCTATAGTTATTAAGTTCTTACTTTTACCTAGCCCTTTACAACAGGTTTATTATTATTCCTGCTTTACATATATTAAAACTAAAGCCTAGAAGGTTAAATGATTTGCCTAAGGTCACATAGTAGCTTATAATAAAGCCACATTTTGAATGTAGGGCTATCTCACCCTGAAGTGCCCCAACTAACTTGAGAATATCTATTAGACTATATTTCTCAAAATGTGAAATAACTGTTTCTACTTTTTAAAAAAAATATGTATTTTATGTACTATGGTAAAAATATTTCTTTTAAAATATAGTATTAAACCCATTAACTTGAAATCCTTATAGACTATGTTCTCTCGGAGAATACAGTTGATCTTAATGATATGGATTTAAATCCAGAACCTTTTAGGTATCATTAGAAAACAAATGAAAGGCTCGGCGCCTGTGGCTCAAGTGGCTAAGGCACCAGCCACATACCCCTAAGGTGGCGGGTTCGAATCCAGCCTGGGCCGCCAAACAATAATGATGGCTACAACCTGTGGCCCCAGCTACTTGGGAGACTGAGGCAGGAGACTCGCTTAAGCCCAGGAGTTGGAGGTTGCTGTGAGCTGCGATGCCACAGTACTTTACCCAGGGGGACAGCCTGAGGCTCTGTCTCAAAAAAAAAGAGAGAGAATGAATGAATGAATGAATGAATCAGGAGCTTTTAAGACTGTTCAATTAATTTTGTATGCTAGGTATCTAGTATACACAGACTTACTTTCACCATTTTTGCCCAGAAACAAACTTTTATACCTTAGTAAACAATACCGGCAAAATTAAAAGGCTAACAATAACCTAGGAAAACAATTTCAAGAGAATAACAGTTAATAAATATATTAATGATTTATAAGTATTATATATTTTTAAATTAGCAAGAAAAATGTGAACAAAAAACATACAACAACAATTCTTAAAGGAAAATATCCAAATGTCTGAAATATTCAACTATTTTATATACAGTATACAAATGGCTACCTCTATAATAAATAGAAAATCATCTTATTAAAGTAATTTATTCTTAATATACTGATTATGTTTCTTTTTTTTTTTTTTTTGAGACAGAGTCTTACTATGTCACCCTCAGTAGAGTGCTGTGGTGTCACAACTCACAGCAATCACAAACTCTTGGGCTTAAGCGATTCTCTTGCCTCAGCTTCCTGAGTAGCTAGGACTACAGCACCCACCACAATGCCTGGCTATTTTTGGTTGCAGTTGTCATTGTTGTTTAGCAGGCCCAGGCCCACCAGCCTCGGTGTATGTGGCCAGTGCCCCACTCACTGAGCTATGGGTGCTGAGCCTGATTATGTTTCTTGATTGTACCATCAATTACAAAAATATATTGGCAAGAATCAGTGTCCTATCAAAAACAAATAGGACTTTAGGCTGAAGAAAATAATGAAAATAGAATTAAATTAAACATATTTTACCAACACAAATTTTTAAATGCATTTTCCTTAACAATTTATCACAGTACTTCCGTCAGTAACCTACCTCCTGAATTGCCATCTTTGGTTTTCCAGAAAGCATTCATATGTTCAGTAAACATCATTGCTAAAACAGATTCTTACATATATTTTTTCATGTTTTATAAATCTTGGCAAAAAGCTTATGTGTTGCCTGGCTTTTTCACTATTTGTATTAGTGTCTCATTTGGTACATTTCTCTGGGTCTGCCTTCTGTCCTTGTATTGAGAGAGCAAGTGTAAGTGTATTGCCTTTCATGTCCTATTCTAAAGCTCCACCCACACAGTCTACAGAAAGGTGAGCTATTTAATCCATTTTGTTTTGTTTTAAAGGGACTGATCCAGCTCGGCGTCTGTGGCTCAAGCGGCTAAGGCACCAGCCACATACACCTGAGCTGGTGGGTTCGAATCCAGCCAGGCTCGCCAAACAACAATGACGGCTGAAACCAAAAAATAGCCGGGCATTGCAGCAGGTGCCTGTAGTCCCAGCTACTTGGGAGGTGAAGGCAGGAGACTCACTTGAGCCCAGGAGTTGGAGGTTGCTGTGAACTGTGATGTCACGGCACTCTACCCAGGGGGACAGCTTGAGGCTCTGTCTCAAAAAAAATAAATAAATAAAGGGACTGATCCCATCTAC
The DNA here is from genome assembly GCF_000181295.1 of Otolemur garnettii. NCBI lineage: Eukaryota > Metazoa > Chordata > Mammalia > Primates > Galagidae > Otolemur > Otolemur garnettii. The sequence goes on along the minus strand of NW_003852397.1, from coordinate 7,542,380 downwards.
CATGTATATGTAATGGATTATCTCAGATTTATATTTGGCAAATAAGTATTGTTGAAGGTTAACACTAATGACCTAAAAAAAAAAAATGCAGATTAAAATGTAATAATTGTTTTACCAGTCATGTTAGTAATAACTGAAAAAATTGTATTCCTCATTGTTGACAAGGTAGAAAACAAGCACTTTATCATCATAGTATGAACATAAATTTTTAAAACCTTTCTGGAAAGCAATGTGCTTTATGTTGAAAACTTAAATCTTAAGGAAATATTTAATCTCCTTAAAGCTCCTTAAAATTATTTAAGCAGCTTAAATAATTAAGCTATACAAAGACTTAGCTATAAAAATGTTCATCACTGCATTGCTTATAGTAATAAAAGTAATCAAGGCCAAGTAGTGGCTTACATCTATGCTTCCAGCACTGTGGGAAAGCCAAGATGAGAGAAACACTTGAGGCCAGGAGTTCAAGACCACTCTTAGCAATATAGCAATATCCTTTCTCTCCAAAATAAATTTTAATTAGCCAGTTGTGGTGGCACATACCTGTAGCCCCAGCTATTCACATGACTGAGGTGGGAGCATCTTTTGAGCCCAGAGTTTAAAGTTACAGTGACCTGTGATCATGCTACTGCCCTCCAACATAGGTGACAGATTGAGACCCAGGCTCTTAAAAAAGAAAAAAATCAGTAACAGAGGTTTGATTGAATAAATTATAATTATACAGTGATACACTTGATAGCTACAAAATAAATATGGACAAATAGTCATTTAAAATGTAAATTATAAAACAGTATTTGTTTACTTTGTAGAAGAATTGAGTGCTTATAGAGTTAGGATTTTTTTTATGTTTGCCTAATTCTTTTTAATAGCTTAATGAGCTTTAATTCACATATATTTCTCCCATTTTTAAAGTGGCTTTTTGTATATTAACAAGTTGTGCAACCATAATCACAGATAAATTTTAGAGTATTTTTATTACCCCCCAAATAAACTCTTCATTCTTTAACCATCATCCTTGAACCTTTTTATCTCTCCTGTCATCCCCTCAGTCTTCCCCAATCCCAACTCCCCTCCCTAGAACCACTAGATTAGTGGCCTATTCTGGACATTTCATATAAACAGAATCATACAGTATATAATCTTTTGTGACTGGCGGCTTTTAATATAATGCTATTTAGACTTATCCAGGTTCAAGCATGTACCTCATTTTCTTTTATTGCTGAATAGTATTCTGTTGTATGGATATAATATATCACATTTTATTTATTCCTTCATCAGTTGATGGAGATTTAGGTTATTTGCACATTTTGTCTATTATGATTTATTTTGTGGTGAACATTGGTATGCATCTTTTTGTATAGACCTCTGTTTTTATTCCTCTTGGATATACACCTAGAAGTAGAATTTTTGGTGGATTTTATAGTAACTCTGTGTTTACCATTTGAGGAAACATCAAACTTTTCCAGAGAACTTCACTATTTACATTCCTATCAGCAGTGTATGAGAGTGCCGGTTTCTCCACATTCTTGCCAATACTTATTATCTGTCTTTTGATTATAGGTTGATTTTTTTCTTCTCAAGTTTATTTTCTAATTTTCTGTATGTATTAGTCATATATCAAAGGAAAAGGTTTTTAAACTTTTTACTAAACAGTGATGTGACTATATTTTTCTAAAAGCCATACAATTAAAGGTTGCAATGTATATTTGAACCTTAATGTTCATTAAATGAGTAATTTTTATTCCTTACAATAAACCTTTAGGTCATGCGTATAGTTTAATAACATAATAATATTCAAAGTTTTTTGTATGGATTTTGTGAAGGTTTTGGTTCTGTTTTTTGCTTGCTTATTTTCTTAACAAAACAGAATAAAAGAGGTTAATTTTTTTAAAGGTTTAAGCCAAAAAAAGAACTTTTATGTTTTCACATGTATCAAAACTGATTTGATACACAGAGTTCTGACAATTAAGTTCATGAACTTGCCACCATGTGCTTAGGTTGGCAGCACTATACAACCAACTCAGTAAGGTTTCATAACCTTGGTGTATTAGTGTGTTTGCAGTTGTGCTTATGTCAGCATGTGGCAGTGTCTTGCTGAGTAGTGTTCATCATTGTTGTTGCATGTTTTTGTTTGCTGTAAAACAATAGCTTTGATGGTCATTCCAGAAAAAGACTTCCAAAATTGCTTTAAATGGTGGACTAGGTTCTTAGCTTCCCTTCCCAAGGGGGTACTTCAAAGATGACTACAGTGATACTCATCAATGAGGTATATAGCACATTTTCTAGGACAAGTTCCTGAACTTAATTGTCAGACCTTGTATATTTACTACATGTATTATGTCATAAAAATTATCTTCCCTTTTTTGTCATGTTTTGGGGGAAAAAAATAAAATTGTTTTTCTGATTTTTCTAAATTGACACCATATAACTAGACTGGTACTTATAATAATCCAGAGCCTTTATGTTCCTTTAAAAACCTATAGATATGATAAATAATATTGCAAATTAGCAATGACATCTAAGGGGGATTGTTAATTTTCTTACAAGAAGAACAAAGCAACGTTAAGCAAAATATTGAAAACAATTTCCCTTGACCTTAACCATATATCTTAAATTTTACATATTTTTACTGGCTTTTATGCCCTTGAAATACCTGAAATTGGCTCGGCGCCTGTGGCTCAAGC
>NW_003852397.1:7538368-7539679 GCF_000181295.1 Otolemur garnettii | reverse complement strand
GTTGTTTGGCGGGTCCGGGCTGGGGATTCGAACCCGCCACCTTAGGTGTACGTGGCTGGCGCCCTAGCCAGTTGAGCCATAGGCGCCGAGCCTAGATAACTTTTTTATGATAAAAAGAGAGCCTGACACAGAGGCTCACAGCTACTTTAATAATCCTAGCACTTTGAGAGCCTGAAGTAGGAGGGTTGCTTGAGGTCAGAAGATCAGAACCAGCCTGAGCAAGAGCAAGACTCCATCTCTACAAAACATAGAAAGATTAGCTAGATGTGATAGTACACACCTGTAGTCCCAGCTACTTAGGAGACTGAAGTAGGAGGATCACTTGATCCCAAGAGTATGAGGTTGCAGTGAGCTGTGATCACACCACTGTGCTCTGGTGTTTCAAACAAAAGGATGGAACCTTAGAAATCATTTAATTTGTATCTCTATAAATAATTTCCCAAGGTTATAAGAGATTTTTGCCAAACACCTTACTGAAAATTATTTCACGCATTCATTCAACAAATATTTATTTGAATACCTATAGTTTTTAAAGCTAATATCAGGGCTCGGCGCCTGCTTTAATGTATAGGTGGTTGATAGAAAATAGTACTAGGCTGGGCTCCCGTAGCTCAGTGGTTAGGGTCCAGACCCACTAAAACAAACAAAAAATAGTGAGCATTGTGGCAGGTACCTGTAGTCCCAGCTACTTGGGAGGCTGAAGCAAGAGAATCACTTAAGCCCAAGAATTTGAGGTTGCTGTGACCTGTGCCGCCGCGGCACTCTATTGAGGGCAACAAAAGTGACACTGTCTCAAAAAAAAAAAAGGAAAAAAAAAACAGTACTAGTTTCAGATGCCCAAATTTTTCCCTGATATTCATAGCAATGGATTCTTTTTTAACAGATGGAAAATGGTTGATCATTACGTTAGCCGTGTCCGTGGAAATCTCCAAATGTTAGAACAGCTCGACCTGATTGGGAAAACCAGCGAAATGGCTAGACTTTTTGGCATTCAGTTTTTGCATGTACTGACAAGAGGTTCACAGGTAGGAAATCAATTTTCTGGCTCACTTGAAAGTTCTATATGAGTGATATACTTACCTTTAAGATGTTAGAAGTGATTTGATTTTTTTTAACTTTCTATCTGGTAGCAACTAATCAATAGCTTGGTAATAAAATCTTGTATTGTTTTTTGGAAAACTTTAATTTCACTCTGACAGGCTCTACTTTTTATTTTCTTTCCAAACCAACTTTTTGGCCACTGCCAGGTTTTTCACACCATTGAGAAATTAAATGGACCCTGCTGGTTATTCTGAGATAAATTAAATGTCA
>NW_003852397.1:7535844-7537240 GCF_000181295.1 Otolemur garnettii | reverse complement strand
GACTACAGGTACCTGCCACAATGCCCAGCTATTTTTTTGTTGTAGTTGTCATTGTTGTTTGGCAGGCCCCGGCTGGGTTCAAGCCCGCCAGCCCCCATGTATGTGGCTGGCGCCCTAGCCACAGAGCTATAGGCACCAAGCCTAACTACTTTTTCATTACCTATTTAGTTATTAAATTGTATTGATTATAAGCTATTTATTGTATTAATACACAAGTTTTAAAAACTATTTGAACTGGCTTATAATGAAAGGCAAAGGTATCTTAAAACCCCATGAGAATGTTTCAGTGAACTGTGATGGTTCTTGCAAGTGCCTTCTATTTCTAATTAATACTCCAGCCTGTCTGGTTGTAGTGGTTATTATAAACAATTGGTAATTGCTTGATTCAATTTTGCTAGTAATAAGCAGATTACTTTTTATTCTGGAATCCTTTTGTTTCTTTTTTAAAAAGACTATAAAACATTTATCTATTTCAAGTCTCCTGTGACAGCTTTTTTTCTCTAATTTTCCCAAATAAACTTCTAAATGACTATTGAGCAACTTTTTTTCCCCATTAATGGTATTTTATTACAGATGACAAGCTAATTTACAAATCTTTATGCATTTTAAGAAAAACATTCAGATATCATAAACATAGCAATTTCAATATCCAAGATTCAAATTTACAACAGGAAAATAAACATAGAAACTTATTTTTGCACTACTTGGTTATGGTGCACTACCTTTAATTCCTTATCTAGAGTCCAGAATACGTAGGCAAACTCTAAAAATGTAGCAGAAGCATTTCCGCATGCTGGTATCCATAATCTAGTTTGTGCAGAAATGTTTCCACTAGATTCATAGAGTATTCTTTGGAAAAAAGAAGTGAGGACTGGTCATTTGATTGTTCTTCAGGTCTTCTGCAACTCTTTAATAGGTTTCCATTGTTGGTTGATTGTTACAAGCTTTTGAGGTACACTAGGATCCATAGTTTCCCAAGGTTGTGGATTTCTTTTTCTATCAATAATCATGTCTGTTTTCCAAAGGCAATATACAGCAAAACGACAAGGCTCTGCCCACAGCAATAGTCATGAACAGTGCCAAAGGAATAAGTTCCTTCTTTTTCATCAGGAGTTGGAAAACACCCATGCTGACTTCAGTGTAGAATGCCAAATCTAGAATTAAAAAATCCAAGATACTGATCAAATCTTCAGTCACTAGGACCCAACCTGGTGGACTCTGATGGCCCCCAAAAGCCATCAACGGTTGGCTCACTAGCACCCCTGCAGGAAGAGGAGCAAGCAAGGAAGATGCTAATGCCTAGAACCTCGGAGTTTTTTTGTTTTGTTTTGTTGTGAGACAGAGTCTCACTTTGTCACCCTTGGTAGAGGGCTGTGCTGTCTTAGCTCACAGCAAC
>NW_003852397.1:7534188-7535824 GCF_000181295.1 Otolemur garnettii | reverse complement strand
GGGGGTCTTGCTCTGGCTTAGGCTGCTGTTGAACCTGTGAACTCAGGACAATCCACCCACCTCGGCCTCCCAAGTGCTGGATTATAGGGATGAGCTACCGCGCCCAGCCCTTGACCAACTTTTTATTTATTTTATTTATTTAAATTAAAAACCATTTATTGAAACTTTTTATTATTACAAAGTGGTATTGAGGTGTTACAGACTAGGATTCATTTATTTATTTACTTATGTATTTACTTATTGCAGTTTTTGGCTGGGGCCAGGTTTGAACCTGCCACCTCTGGTATATGGGGCCTGTACCCTACTCCTTGAGCCACAGGCACTGCCCTTGACCAGCTTTTTAAATGAAATTGTCAAACCATACCATTCTCTGTCCTACATTTGCTTTATTGTGGTATAGCTGTATTTTAAGATCAAAAGAGATCTAATTGTATCTGTCTTTTTAAATTTGACTTATAACTTATTTGGTATATTTTATAGTTTTTATAAAAGATGCAGGAATAGTAAAAGGATTTACATATATGTCTCCTTCAGCACCTGAAAGTTGACTAAAACTGTGTAATTGGCTGGGCGCAGGGGCTCATGCCTGTAATCCTAGCACTCTGGGAGGCTGAGGAGGGTAGATTGCTGAGCTCACAGGTTTGAGACCAGCCTGAGCAAGAGCGAGACCTCGTCTCTAAAAATAGCCAGGCGTGTGGCGGGTGCCTGATGTCCCAGCAACTCTGGAGGCTGAGGCAAGTGAATTGCTAGTGCCCAAGAGTTTGAGGTTGCTGTGAGCTGTGACACCAGAGCACTCTACCAAGGGGGCAAGTGAGTCTCTGTCTCAAAAAAAAAAAAAACTATGTAATTGTACTGTAAGAAAAACCAAAGCATGCCTAATATATTTATACTTAAACTGTGTTTCTTCTCATCACTCTCTCTCCCTGCCTGCAGTACCGTGTGGAATCAATGATGTTGCGTATTGCTAAACCAATGAACTATATTCCTGTGACACCTAGTATTCAGCAGAGATCCCGAATGAGAGCCCCACAGTGTATTCCCCTAATTATGGAGCCTGAGTCCCGCTTCTACAGCAACTCTGTTCTCGTTTTGGATTTCCAGTCACTTTATCCTTCGATTGTGATTGCATACAACTACTGTTTTTCTACCTGCCTTGGCCATGTGGAGAACTTGGGAAAGTAAGATTTTTTCATATTTACAATTATGATGTGCTTTGTACTCCCTACTAAAGTTAGATAGACTTTTTTGAATATCCCTTTGCACTTGATACTGTCCTTATAAGTAAGATGAATGGACTTTTTAGCCTAGCTAATCCCTTATTGTATTCTCTAATAATTGACATAGATTATTTCAGCTTCTTTGATGGATGATTTATATGAAGGGGATCATGAATAGATCAGCCTTTTAGCTATCTATTTCACTCTCCACATGTAGCTGTGGTCTCTTTTAAAATGGAAATTAGTGGGTGGCACCCATAGCTCAATGAGTAGGGCACAGGCCACACACACCCAAGGCTGGTGGGTTCAAACCTCCCTGGCCAGCTTAACAATGACAACTGCAACAAAAAAATATCTGGGTGTTATGGTGTGCGCCTATGAGGCTGAGGTGAGAGAATCACTCGGCACTCTACCCAGGG
>NW_003852397.1:7528036-7533886 GCF_000181295.1 Otolemur garnettii | reverse complement strand
AGCACTCTACCCAGGGGGATAGCTTGAGGCTCTGTCTCAAAAAAAAAAAAAAAAAGAAAGTAAATCATCTTTCAGTGGAACAGTTTGAGGACTGTGACCTTATAACTGTAGCTGTCATCTTCTCTTAACTTTCTTTAGAAATAGTCTATGATTTTTATAAATGTAAATGTTAGTTTTTATTAATTCATGTAAATTGAATTTTGATAAGCTTAATAAAGATAGCATTTTAAATTCTTGAAAGAATAGATATTTTTCTTGAATTGTAAGAAATACAGAGTCTTCCTTTATAATTTTTGTGTATTTAAAAACAAGTGTTGGTTTTCTTATATACTCATTCACTGGAAGAATTTATGGAAAATGTGTTGTTAATCCCGTCTTTTTATTAAGAAAGAGAATTGGGGAAATTTATAATCTTTATAACATTTTTACTTAAAGTTTATATTTTTCTTAAAGTAACTTAGTATAAGTAAAATCATATATTAAGTTGAAATTTGGTATTTCAATATAGATTTTACCCATAAATTTTAGGATAGTGCCATTTAAAAAGTGTTTCTTTTAATTGTGAACTATTTTTGAAGAACCATGATTTGGTCATGTAGCAAGTAGACATGTAACTGAGTATCCGGATTATGTTTAGATATTTGAAAGTGAATTCTGATGGAATTGGAAAGATTCCTAAAATTGCCTAATGTCTCCATTCTTTGATGTGAGAAAGTTTTATTTAGTGTTCTTTTTCTTAACAGGTATGATGAGTTCAAATTTGGCTGTACCTCTCTCAGAGTACCTCCAGATTTACTTTACCAAATTAGGCATGATATCACAGTGTCACCCAATGGAGTAGCTTTTGTCAAGGTAATACTCACTTGTAAATGAAAGGTATCAACTGTGGCTTAACTCGTGGAGAACTAATAATTGTTTAGATATTGTTGGTACATAATAGAAAACAAAAACATCAAGTTTACCTGAATATTTTATCTCAGCAAGTCAAAGATATAAAATTCTTCTAAGAAATCAGGGAGAAAAACCCTTTGTTTTGTTTTGCTCAAATTTTAGTTTAAATCTTTTAATTGTTAAATTTTGGTTAATAAAATATTGAAAGAAATAAATGTTCAAGTATATCTTCTCCCCTCCATTAGAATCTGGCAGACTTAAGTAGCAGTTTGATGACCACAAGATATTAACCTACAAAGATTTAAATTGCTTTATTGTAAATGCTGATTGTTTTCTTATTGTTTTAAATAAATGGAGACTGTCTTAAAATTAATGATACTCCAATATGTTCATTTATGGCATTTTCAAGAAGATGCCCAAACCAATAACAGGGTCCTTTTTTTCTCTCTCTTATCTTCCCTCAAAAGATATTAGAATAACTTCATAAATGAAAAAGTAAGAGAGATCTAGAAAATTATATTGCCTTTAAATGCCATCTTTATGCTTCTTTGCTATTTTCTTAGCAGTGAGTCTCTACTAGAATAATGTGGATGATGATAGAGTAGACCCCACCAGTCCTCAAATTCATTCTGGTGTACTTAGCAAAAGTAGCATTATTCTCTGCTAGTAAAAGAGAATGCTAAACTAAAATTAGCAATTTAGATGAAGAAAATTTTCACCAGATAATTTATAATGTATTTCATTTTTGGAAAATTTTAAGGTACTGTATTTACAGGGACATAGATGAGATCTTCTTGGAGATATGGAAATTATTGTTTTTATTAAATGTGTTCCTATGTAAAAATCAGTTTTCACATCACATACATTTCTGCATATTTGGTCTTTGTTCTTTTTGTATTATGTCTTAAAACATTATATGTTCAAAACGTACACCAAATGAATTAGAGGTTAGAATATATTCTCATTGTCACATATCTAGAAGCTTATTCTATCACCTATCCTCAACAACTTTTTAAAAACTTGCAACTACATTTTGCTTAATGTGTAAAGCTTAATAAGAATAAGATTTTTTTTAATATTCGGGTGTGTAATTATCCTGTACCTGAGGTTTTAATCGTTAGCTCTGACATGCATTACCTTGCACGTGTCTGTGAATCATCATCAGCGTTAATACTGTGTTGTGGTTTTCATTCCTACTGGAGTTCTCATAAATTCTCCCTAGTCTTGATTAATACAAATGATTTTTTTTTTTGGCATCAACAAATTTTATCACCTCACTATTCATCCCCTCTTCCAGATTGCTAATAAATATAGGCCGGAGGGGATGGCTTAGTGGTCTAAGCATCAGATTTGAAATACCTAGAGTCCCTGGAACTGCAGGTTTGAATGTCAGCAGAGTCAACCCAGCTCATCATTCTTCCAAGGTAGATAAATGGAGTTCCATGCAGATCACTGTGTGGGGTCATTAGGATGAGATCTTTAAAAACTGAGGTTGGTTATGAGTGATACAAGTCCGGTGTGTCTTTTGAAAGAATGGGGGTTTCTATCAAAGTTTTGAACAAAATATCCCTCTGAACTTTTGTATGGTTATTTCTACACTAGTTGACATCCTCTTTCCTGGAGGTCTCTGAACTCACATAGTAGTGCTCCATTAGATTTGTAAACATTACAGGATCCTTTCAGGAGAAAATCCTCTTCCAAAAAAATAAAATGTGATGATTTTATATTGATGGCCACTAGTACTGTGGTCATTCTGTTGTTAGCATGTTTTAATTCATGACAGTTGGCCATTATTGTACTTTGTGCTTCCTTCTTTATTATCTGTATCTAAAATGTTAAAGGGATTTTAAACATTCTTTTTTTCTTTATGATAGCCTTCAGTAAGAAAGGGTGTGCTACCAAGAATGCTTGAAGAAATTTTGAAGACCAGACTTATGGTGAAGCAGTCAATGAAGGCTTACAAGCAAGACAGAGTCCTGTCACGAATGCTCGATGCGCGTCAGCTAGGACTTAAGCTGATAGCAAATGTCACATTTGGTTATACATCTGCTCATTTTTCTGGGAGAATGCCATGCGTCGAGGCAAGTGATACAAATCTGTAGTTTTTTCCAAAGAAACTGAAGTATACCTGGGTGTGGTGTGGCATGTCTGTAGTCCCAGCTACTCAGGAGGCTGAAGCAGGATTCCTTGAGCTCAGGAATTTGAGTTCTGCCCAGGCAACACAGTAAGACCCCATCTCCAAGAAAAAGGAAAGACTAAAGCAATGTTAAATGAATGCCTGTTCATTAAAGGATTTCATTTTGTTTTGAAACTTTAAAGGGATTCACTTGTGTGACATAGGATTAGTTTTTCTCAAACCAAGCCTATATACATACATATTCTTGGAGATTTGTGGGTTTCCTCAATGAGAACTCTCTGTGTCTTTATTTCAATGATTATTTTAGAAATTAGCATACACATGTCTGCATAATCTGGATGACCATATTGTAACTGTCTATTAGCATGAGATTTCAGTGCCAATTTTATAGCAATACTTACAACAACTTTGGTACTAAATAATTCCTTTTATGTATTGATAGAGATCTGATTATAGTTAGGTTGGTTTGTCCAAATGTCAGAATAAACCAGTCATTCTATATTAGTATACCAGTGGATATAAAGCAAACTTTTCTTTTTGCAGTGATCAGCAATAATTGAAAGATGCTTTTGGCCAGGTGTGGTGGCTCATACCTGTAATCCTAGCACTCTGGGAGGCTGAGGCAGGTAGATCGCCTAAGCTCAGGAGTTTGAGACCAGCCTGAGCAAGAGCAAGACCCTGTCTCTACTAAAAATAGAAAAATTATCCAGGCATTGTGGTGGGCGCCTGAGTCCCAGCCACTCAGGAGGCTGAGGCAAGAAGATTGCTTGAGCCCAAGAGTTTGAGGTTTCTGTGAGCTATGATGCCATGTCACTCTCCTGAGTGAGACTCTGTCTCAAAAAAAAAGACACTTTTCATAGAAAACTGACATCTTATTTCTTAAACTAAGGTGTTTATTTGACATGAATACAAAATAGTATAAAGAGTAATGTAGTAATTTACTAGTGATTCAGAAGAGCACAGAGTAGACTTGTTATGTTAATGATCCTTTCATGCTTAGTGAAGGCTAGTTCTCTTATTGAACTAATAGTATTAGTTACTCATACTAATACTATGGAACTAATACAATTGACTTGTTGTATTGTTCAGTAAAAGAAAAGCAGAGGAAGGATGGCTCACAGGGAAAAATGAACTCCAAAAACTTATGAAAGCAGTAGTATTTACATTGAGAGCTGCAAAATACCATCTAAAATGAAAACATACTATTCTTCACTTGAATATTTTGGTATAGTAATATGCTTTTGTTTGTGCTAGATAAATTTTTTGGTTTTATAATTGTAAAGGCTATGAGCGATAAGAATTTATCTAGGTTTATGTTAGTATATTTTTAGGTAATGTAAAAAACTAATTTGTTAGTCCTGGGGGTTCATATTATTGCCCACGTCTGAAAAACACTTATCTATATGATCTAGGTGAAAAAGATGGAAATGATTATATTACTAATGTAAAACCAAGACATCTTTTCTTGGGCCATGAAAAGAAAAGTTCCCTAATTTCTTACATGCCTCTCAAAATTGTTCCCTAATTTCTTACCTGCCTCTCAAAATTGTTTATTAATTTATTTTGGTAATAAAATTATGTCAAAATAACACTTCTTTTAAAATATATAAATATCCTAACTTTAGAATGACCAGAATTTAAAGAGTCTTAAACTAGCAGAGGAAGTTTAGGAGTAGGATTCTGTCAGGAAGTACTTTGCTACATACCATGGTAAAGTCAGACTAGGAAGCAATTATCTGCCTACTTGACCTTGGATTTCTCTGATATTCTGAGGTTAATGACTACAAGTGTGCATTTGCCTCTTTATATGCCAGCTTCACAACAGTACAATGTTGCTTTAACCTCTATGTGACATCATAAATGGATAAGGCAGCAGCCATCACAGAAAGAGCCAGTAGTGAATAAGAGTGAATAAGTGAAAGCTAGTACCAGTTTTATAAAAAAATGGAAGCTATCAGCAACTTTTTTTTTTTTTAAAGTGCCAACAAATTACTGACTGTATTCATGTGCTTTCCTTCAGTGAACACACAATCAAAAAAGCACTAGATGTAGGCTATCATAGAGAAAGGCAAGACTTTATAAGCAAGAATTTCTGTAAAGAGAATATGGAGCATAAGTAATGTAGCTAATAGTTGTAGGTTAATGTCTCTGTCACAACTGGACATTGTCACTGACTTATTTCACAAATTAAAATTTTGTATGTTCACATTTTTCTCCTATTGATTGTTCATAGTTATGATAAAGATAAATATAACTTTTTCAAGTGACTGCACTTTATTTCTTCCTTTTCCTTTATCTCTTTTCAAAGAATTAATTTTTTACTTTCAATATTTTTCTTACTGTGACTTTTGAGGCTCCTCCAACAGTTACGTGAATTATGAAACCACTTATTTTCCTCTTTTTAAATTCCTGCTTAGTCCTGTAATGGAGTAGTGCTTTTCAAATTAGGAACCATTGGGTACAGAGGAACAGAATCAGTGGATTTAATTATTGCTCCTTCCTTGTCCCCCTTCCCCTAGAGCTACTGAATCCTTCATATTATATGGTCTTTAAGGGCAGCTGCAAGAGTGACTCTTCCAGGTGCAACTTAAATGGATCAGAGTATGCAACATTAGGCTGACATTTAAGATTTGTATGTGTATGTACTTCTTTGAAAGTGTGTATCTCAAAAGCATATTTGACTTTTACACTAGGATGGCTTACCCCATCCAGCTGTTTGTCCTCACATATTTAAAAGTGTACATTGCTTAAAAGCTGCAGCAGGTAACAGATTGTACATTTTATTCAACTTGAATTTCAATTAGATAGCATGTTTTTTTTTT
>NW_003852397.1:7519875-7527095 GCF_000181295.1 Otolemur garnettii | reverse complement strand
CCATAAAGTTCTTTTGCAATTAAATATTTACTATTACAGGGTGTCCGTAAAGTTCATGTGCAATTGCTTACAGACTGCTTTTAAGTACAAGGTGTCCATAAAGTTCATATGCAATTGCACAAATACTGACTTAAAAGCAAATTCGATATTGATGGGTCTTTCTTTTAAATTCTTCATCTCATTTTCTTCTTGAGTACTTGTAGAAAGAATGATGACACTATTGGCTAGTTTGTTTTCTTTTTTACATTCTTCTTGTTTCATTTCTAGAAATATTTAATAATTTTAAGTATTATATGTTAAAGTATATTGACTTATACTGAGCTATGTTAAATTATTGTCAATGTGTTTGTACCAACAGGTTGGTGATAGTATTGTTCACAAAGCCAGAGAGACCTTAGAACGAGCTATTAAACTGGTGAATGATACCAAGAAATGGGGTGCAAAGGTTGTATATGGTGATACTGACAGGTAATGGATATTTGGTTTTGTAGTTTACATTTCTTCAGATCTTCATTTCAATGTTTGAGATGGCTTAGGGGTAATCCTTCCTAAAAACAGAGTTCTACCTAAATCTTTTCTGGTCCTTATGATCTCATGATCAGAGTTAACACAGGTTCTGATTTACCAGATAAGGTCTTAAGAGACACAAAGGATAAGTATCCTGAGCCACAAACTAAAAGATTCCCATGACATTCCTCCAGGTAGCTCTTGACCAAGGAGATAGTGATCTGTAAACAAACCGTATTCTCAGAAATCCAATCTATTTAAAGAAACTGCTTGTAATGTGAATAATTGCTCCAGTATAGCTGCAAGTCACTGAAATATATATGTTATCTTAAAATAATTAAACTGTTTTGAAGGTCATTTGCCAAAGCTATGAGTGGTTTACTTTTCACTGGGCCCCCAAGTATGTTGACCTTCCTTTAAGAGAAATGAACATAGGCAAATACAGTTTTCCATTTGATTCCAAGTAGTTCACAGCCTACCCAAGCCTGTTATTCGTGGATTGACAAAGAATGGGACTGTATTTGAATCCTGAATTGATAATACCAGTCTGTTTGCTTGCTTCCTTGTTTGCTGTGGCATTTTTCAGGTCCTAGTTATTTATATAACATCTTATTTGCATGGCTTATTGAAATTCTTTTAGAATATAAGAATTATACACATTTCTTAGAGTCTAACATTTTTTTCATACTGAGGTCTTAGAGCCACAGTGTGATCACGCTACAGGCATTTGCCTCAAAGACCTCCAGTCACTTCACAATTCAACAGAGCAATAGGAGATAATGCTACCAATCTCTGAAACAGCTTGTAGGTAATCTTTGAACAGCATTTAATCTTCTCTATTTCTTTAAAAGGTACATATAGCCAGCATAATGAAGTTAATTCTGAATGAGACCTTGCCTCATATAGTAGCTAGTCCATCCAGGGCCAAATTATCCATATTTTCTACTGTTCTTCATCAAAAGCCCCTTCTTAGTTTGACTTTGAGTATTTCACTCTTCTATGAAACTACTTCTAGCAAAATAAAAGTTACTAAAATATAGTTCTGCACCTTGTTGGTAGATTTCCTTACAAAATTCTTAATGGAAGAGGAGAAAGTTAAACATTTAAATTGTTGCTCTTAATTTAGGGTCTATATGTGTGTATATGTCAGTTGTAGAAATCAGCATGATTCTGAGTGTAGTTATATGGTATACCTTTTAGGACCTTCAAGAATTTTAGTAATCCAAACAGACTCACAAGAGTGTCAGGCCAGAAGAGGACTTTAATATTATTTAGCCTAGTGGTTTTCATGCTGTTGGGAAGAACCTTAGGACACCTTTAGAATATGCTTCGGGTGATGCTTAAAAACAAATTCTCCTAGGATAAGGAATCTGTGTGAGATCACCCAATTATTTCATGGAACCATGAGTTGGTATTCAGTGTTTTGATTCCTAGCTGGTACTTCCACTCCTTTATCACACTTCATGGGTACTTTATGATTCCAATCAAAGGAAATTTATTTGCAGTGTCATTACACCTTCTGATTACTGTTCAGTACCTGATCCATTCAACAAATATTTATTGAAATCTGTATGAGGTCAATTCACCCTAGGGCATGTATTCTCAACTGTAACAGTATTACTGTAACAGTGTATAGATAGGTTTGGGTGGGGGCAAAAATCTTAAGGATCTTAGTTTTGGGCACTAAAGAGCCCAACTTTACTCAACAATATTTAATTTAATTTTTTCCTTGGGAGAGCAGGTTGATAAACATTGGTCTAGAGATGATAGGTCATGCTTGATGGAATGAAAGCGTTCCCAACTAAGAGCGAGGAGATGTGGATTCTCTTTCTAGATGTACTCTGATTGCCTGGCCCTTTGATAAGGTTCTTAGCCTCTCTGAGGCTCACTTTCCTCATTGTCAGAGCAAAGGAAATGTGACAGATGATGTTAAATGAGCGTTGCCTTCCTCTAATTTCAAGATTAGTGATTTTATGAACCTTGGGGTATAGCTAAAGGAGGTCAGTTACCAAAACATCAAAGTGGCTCTGTTAGAAGGGTTTTTTCTTCTAAAACAGGTACTCATTATTGTCCCTTTGTACTTACTATAGTGGTTTGTTTATGTAATAGTGGTTCTCAATCATATTTATCCCAACCCAATGGTATATTACTCCCACAAAAGATTGAAACTTATTACAATGATAATTATAGGACAAAGTAGGAAAGGATATTGGATAAAGCACCCAGTTCCAGGGCAGCAAGAGGTGGTAGTGAGCTCAGAGTCTCTTGGACAACTCACCTTAGTATAATTGAGAAAAGCCTCCAAGGTGATTCTAGTATCCTTGCTCAACCCCCCTTTGTATGAAAAACTTTGCTCTAAATGCATATTTGGACTTCTCAAGCCAATAATGCAGGTTATTTAAATACATTAAAAGCACCAGTGATGGACACTCTTTTGTCGCTCCATTGCCCTCAGTAGAGTGCTGTGGCATCACAGCTCACAGCAACCTCCAGCTCTTGGGCTTAGGCGATTCTCTTGCCTCAGCCTCCCAGGTAGCTGGGACTATAGGCACCAACCAGAACGCTCGGCTATTTTTTTGTTGCAGTTTGGCCAGGACCGGTTTCGAACCTGCCATTCTCAGTGTATGGGGCCAGAGCCCTACTCACTGAGCCAGGTGCTTCCCTGGACACTTCATTTTAAGGTAGTCTTTCACCTTGTAGACCAGTCGCTTCACCTCCATTCTGTTAAGTGACCAAAAACTTTCATTAATCCGGGCCAGTTCTCTTGAAGTTTATCTTCAAATTAAACTGGCTAAAGCAACATAGATGGACTCAGAGAAACTCACACTACAGGGTAAAATCTCAAATACAGACATATACACCCTATAATAATAACTTTTAAGATTAAAGTATATATGACTTTTTTTTTTAGATTAAAATGTTCATTTTATTCAAGGCTCTCTCATACAAATGAAAATTGCAGCATGGCCTTTTCAACCCTGATAAACTATATATGTGTTATCATTTTTATTGAGTTGTGATTTTTTTTTTTTTTTGAGACATAGTCTCACTTTGTCACCGTTGGTAGAGTGCTACGGCATCATAGTTCACAGCAATCTCAAACTCTTGGATTTAAGTAATTCTCTTACTTCAACCTCCCGAGTAGCTGGGACTATAGGCCCCTGGCCCAACACCTGGCTATTTTTAGAGATGAGGTCTCACCTGGCTCAGACTTGGTCTTGAACTCCTGAGCTCAGGCAGTCCACCTGCCTTGGCCTCCCAAGTGCTGGGATTATAGGCGTGAGCTACTGCGCCTGGCCCCTTGAGTTGTGATTTTTTTAACAAAAAGTGCACAATATGTAATTCTGTATAGAAATGTATAGACCCAAGTAATCACCCATCACACCAGTTAAGATACAGAACATTTTCATCACCCTAAAAAATAATCTTATTTCTCCTTTGTAGTCAATCCCTCGCCATCCCCACCCCAAGCAACCACTTACCTGATTCCTATTACTGTAGCTTAGTTTTTCCTGTTCTAGAACCTTATGAAAATGTGGATATATTTGCATTCATCATTACATCTGAACATTTTAAGAATAATAATCTTTCATAAAAACAGTTTGGCAATTACATATGAAGTACAGCATACCCTTAGCATATGACCCAGAAATTCTACTTGTTGATGTTTACCTAAAAGAAATGAAAACCTATGTCCATACAAATAGGAGGACACAAAACTTCATTGGCTCTTTATGCCTAATAGTAAAAAACTACAAACAATCCAAATGTGCATTAGTGGGTGATTAGATAAGCCAACTGAGGCATATCCATACAGTGGAATACTACTGAACAATAAGATGAATCTCAGAATATGCTGAGTAAGAGAAGCCAGACATAAAAGAGCACATAGTTTCGGAGTACATAGTTTGTTTTCTTAAAAAAAAAAAAAAATGATTCTGTAATAACAGAAAGGAGTCATGTGTTAAGCCTGGTGCCAGAAATGAAGAACTATTTTTAAGGAATACAGGTTACCTTTTAGAGGTAATGAACATGTTCTGCTTCTTGATCCTGATGGTAGTTACACAAGAGTATGAGTTTGCTGGAGCTGTCATAATAAAGTATCACAAACTTGTCACAGTCTGGAAAGTAGAAGCCCAAGTCAAGATGTCAGCCACTTTGGTTTCTCCTTAGGCTTCTCTGCGGATGGCTAACTTCTCACTGTGTTTTCACATCAGGTGTCCTCAAACTACAGCCCGTGGGCCATATGCAGCCCGCCTAAGACGTTTTTCCGTCCCGCTGGGTGTTTTTGCCACTGCTGCCTGTCCCGCTTAGCAGCCGACTCGTCCTGGGTCCCACAGTCTGGGCCTCCAACAGTCTGAGGGACAGTGAACTGGCCCCCTGTTTAAAAAGTTTGAGGACCCCTGGTTCACATGGTCAAGCCTCTTGGCATGCATATCCCTGGTGTCTCTGTGTGTGTCCTGGTTCCCTTTTATTATAAGGACACCAGGATAAGGATTAGGGTCCACCCTAACAGGCTCATTTTAGCTTAAACACCTCTTTAAATGCCCTGTCTCCAATAATATTAACATTCTGAGGTATTGAGTGTTAGAACTTTTGACATATAAATTTTGAAGTGATATAATTTGAACATTGTCAAGATTCATGGAACTGTATGCTTATATTTTTGTTTTATTATATGCTAACTCTACCTCCATGAAGTTGATTTTAAAAATAAACTTTCACTCTCTCTCCCGTCTTCCTTCTCGGTCTTTTCTACTCTCTCTCTTCTCTTCCCCACTCTCTCTCTCTCTCTCCCCTCTTTTCTCTCCTCTTCTCTCTTCTTGTCTCTCCTCCTTGGTGCTGCTCTGCAGCCTCCCTCTCCCCACCAATAAAGACCTTTTGTACAAGCAAATAAATAAATAAATAAATAAACAAACAAACTGTCAAAAAGAAATTATATAATCTATTAAAAAAATAAGCCTGTATTGTTGTAATGAATATCAGGTGACTTAAAAGAAATTACAAAATCTTCCAAAGGTTCAGAGCATAGCCTTGCTTGAATGAATAATTTACCTAAGGCCTTTATTGTTATACTTTAGTGACATTTTTCTTTTCTTTTGACATTAAAATTAATTCATATTGGGGCAATTTTCATTTTAAAGACCTTAATTAAAATTACAACAAATTACGATACCTTTTCTTCTTAAACTTTTCGTAAAGTTCAACATTTCAGAAATATGAATTATTTTATGTGGCTAGAAACAAGAATCTTTAAGTTTCAAGATATTCATTTCCACTAATATTTTTTCCACTAAAATTATAAGTGGAGATGAACTTTCTACTCTCTTCCTTAAGTATTGTATTTATAAACCATTATTTCTGTTGGTGCTCAGATTGTAATATGTAATGAAATGTAAAGTGCTATTTATAAAGCTAACTGGATTATATTAGAAAAATGCCTATATTCTTATCAGGTTTTTTTTTAACATTTTTTGTATTGCTACTTTTTGTCCATATTAGACATCCTACCCTCTCAACCTACTAGAAATATTTTTCTGGAATCAGTTTAATGCTATCATCCAAAATACATTTTTAGTGTAAACTGTTTGCCCAGAACTTTCACTACTAGGAGTTTGTTCTAAGGATACAATTAGAGATGTACCAAACAATTATTCTATGTGACAAAGTAGCAAAAATAATAAAACAACCTAAATTTTCAATGGCAGGGGTTAGGTTAAATTACAACATAGCCATACATTGAATTGTGAAAATAATATAAAAGAACAAATTCACATGACATGGGAAAATGTTCATATTATACCGTTAAATGCAAGGAGAAAGTACCAAATAGCAAATGAGAAAAGATGGATAGATATTGAATATACATAAAACGCAATGTCTTTTTTTCTGAATGTTAAGATTAGAGAACGCTGTTTTCTTCTTTGCACCTTTTTGTGTTTTCTAACTGTCCTTCCGTGAACGTTACAAAATACGTCTTTTTTTTAAGTTGAATGGTTCTGGAAAGACACTTTTTCCTACATTGCAAGTAAATTTTCCATTTCTTTATAATCACATTATATTCTCTAATTTTATGCTGGGACTTAACTGTGTACCATACAAAGCCTTAAATGTCCGGGATGATCTGGGACCTTCTTGGCAGCTACAGTATCCGAGCTGTTCTGTATGTAGCTAAGCTAGCAAAATTGGGTATCTGCCAGCCTGAGCTAGAACAAGATCCTGTCTCTAAAAATAGCCAGGCACTGTGGCAGGCACCTGTAGTCCCAGGTACTTGGGAGGGTTGAGATAAGAGGATCACTTGAGTCCAAGAGTTTGAGGTTGCTATGAGTATGACAACATGGTACTCTACCCAGGGCAACAACGTGAGACTCTTGTCTACAAAAAAAGAAAAAGATTAGATGTCTAAAAAGATGTATAGCAAGGTATATACCATGTACACAAGGGAAGTGTGATAAAACAGGGAATCTTAGCTAGGAAACAACTTAATAAGGAAGGGTAAATGAAGAAAAAGGATCTTTGATATTACAGTGGGAGCCAAAAGAGTTACTCTTGATGAGATACTTTGTTATAACAACTTTCTCATTACCCTACTTTATTTTTAATCCCCTCAGTATGTTCGTGTTACTGAAAGGAGCAACTAAGGAGCAGTCTTTTAAGATTGGTCAGGAAATTGCTGAAGCTGTAACTGCTACCAATCCTAAACCAGTAAAATT
>NW_003852397.1:7517037-7518571 GCF_000181295.1 Otolemur garnettii | reverse complement strand
AAAAAAAAAAAAAGATAATGAGCTGTGTAAAATACAAAGAAACATAAGGCATATTTGGAAAGACAAGAAATGTATGTAAGTGATCTCTTTTATTGTAAACTAAATGAGAGTTGTCTCCCTAAGCACTGTTAAGAGCAAAAATAAAAAGAGAAATTGTGCCCTTCTGGACTAGACAGGAAGCCTCCACGTAGGAGGTAACATTGAACTGTGTCTTCCAAAATGGTTAGAATTTCGGGAGGCAGCCATGGGACTACAATCATTCTGTGAGAAAATAAATGGTATGTGGAATAGAAGGATATGGAGTTTGGAAAAGTACAATATGGAAATACAGTGTAGCAAGATATAAGTCTAGAAAAATAAAATTGAGACCAACCTGTTGAGTGTCTTAAAGGCCAAGCAAAAGTATTTAGTAGTAAACTTTAGTAGTAAAAGTTACTGTCTTTATTTGTGCTACTATAACAATATCACAGACTAAGTAATTTATAAAGAACAGAAGCTCGGTGCCTGTGGCTCAAACGGCTAAGGCACCAGCCACATAACACCTAAGCTGTCAGGTTCGAATCCAGCCCAGACCCACCAAACAACAATGATGGCTGCACCGAAAAATAGCCGGGCATTGTGGTGGGCGCCTGTAGTCCCAGCTACTTGGGAGGTGGAGGCAGGAAACTCACTTGAGCCCAGGAGTTGGAGGTTGTTGTGAGCTGTGACTCTACCCAGGGCAACAGCTAGAGGCTTTGTCTCAAAAAAAAAAAGAACAGAAATGTATTTCTTACAGTTCTGAAGGCTGTGAAGTCCAAGACCAAGGTACTAGCATCTGGTGTCTAATAAGGGCCTTCATGATCTGTTCTCAGATGCTAGAAGTTAGAAAGTTAGATAGAGTTTGAACTCCCTCCTTCAAACCCTTTTATAAGGATACCTAATCCCATTCATGAGAGGAGGAGTCCTCATCACCTCATTACCTTTTAGAGGCCTCACTTCAATACATCACATTGGCAGTACCTAAATTTAAATCATAGTAGTTATCAAGCAAGAAAGTAACATGGTAAGAGCTGTTTGGGAAGGGTTGACTTTGCAGTGATGGAAAGGAGAGGAGGATATCAAGACAGATGACACTTCTTGCAACCTATATAGTGTAAACTAGTGAGATGACAATAGAGAAAATGAAGAAAGGACATGTCAAGAGATATGTACTAAGAGGAAGGGATGGGTAAGAATTAGAAGTGATTGACTTAAGAGCACAAGTATGGAAAGGATAAAAGAGGGAGAAAACAATCAAAGATGACCCTCTAATATTTATCATATACCTGCTCTGAAATAAGAATTGTGCCAACAGAGATTCAGAGAGGACTCAGATATGGTATCTTCCCTGAGGAATAAGCATTCTTTTTCCTTTTTCCTTTGTTTTTTTTGAGACAGAGCCTCAAGCTGTAGCCCTAGGTAGAGTGCCATGGCATAGCTCACAGCAACCTCCAACTCCTGGGCTCAAGCAAGTCTCCTGCCTCCACCTCCCAAGAAGCTGGGACTACAGGCACCC
>NW_003852397.1:7506810-7514604 GCF_000181295.1 Otolemur garnettii | reverse complement strand
AAAAAAAAGAAAGAAAAGAAATTTGGCCCAGAATATAGTCTGCCTTAGTAGATGTTTCATGAGCTCCTGAAAAACCATGTGTATTCTTGTTATTAGGTAGAATGTTTTATAAATGTTACTTATGTTAAGTTTAATTGATAGTGTTGATAGTGATGCCTTCCATGTTCTTACTGATTCTCTGTCAAATGCTAAGGGGACAGGTTTTAAAGTCGTCATCTATAAATAGAGATTTACTTGTTCCTTCCTTCCAGTTTTGTTAGTTTATGCTTTATGTATTTCAAATTTTTCTTATTAGATGCATACACATTTTTCCTTGATAATAGTCCTTGTCTTGAAATCTACTTTTTTCCGATACTAACAGCTACTCTAGCTTTCTTTTGATTAGCATTACCACACATAGTTGTGCATCACTTAACAATAAGATACACTCTGAGAAATGCAGCATTAGGCTGTTTCATTATTGTGCCAGCTTCATAGCTCATACTTGCACAAACCTAGATGGGATAGCCTCCTACACACCTAGACTAAAAGTATATCCTATTGCTCCTGGGCTACAGATCTGTATAGCATGTTACTATACTGCATACCACAGGCAACTGTAATTCAGTGGGTAGGTATTTATGTGTCTAAACACAAAAAAAATAAGGTAAAAATATGTTGTTGTCATATGGGGCCACCTCTGACAGAAATATCATTATGCGGCACATTACTTTATCTTTTTCCATTTTTAACCTAATGTCCTTATGTTTAAAGTGGATTTCTAATAAGTAGCTTATAGTTTGATCTTTTCTATCCAGTTTGATTCTTTCTGCCTTCTAATTGGAATGTTTAGACCATTTACATTTAACGTGATTATTGATAAAACTTGAGCATTTCACAATGTATACATATTTCAAAACAACATGTGTGCATGATAAATATATATAATTTTTGTCAATTTAAAAAATAAGTATTTTTTAAGAGAAAATGCTTGGGTGGCAGGGGAAAGAAACAAATTGGTAACATTCAATACAAAGAAAAAGATACACACCATTGGTCAAGGAATTTATTCTGCAGATTAATTCACACAAGGTTGTTTGACAGAGATTACTTAGAATTCCAAAAGACTGAAAACATCCTAAGTGGCCCATAGTAAATAATGAGTTACATAAATTATAATATTCCAGCTCGGAGCCTGTAGCACAGTGGTTACAGCACCGGCCATATGCACCAAAGGTGGCAAGTTCAAGCCTGGCCCAGGCCAGCTAAACAATGACAACTTCAATAAAAAAATAGGCAGGCATTGTGGTGGATGCCTGTAGTGCCAGCTACTTGAGAGGCTGAGGCAAGAGAATTGCTTGAGCCCAAGAGTTTAAGGTTGCTGTGAGCTGTGAAGCCACTCTAGTGAGGGCAACATAAATGAGACTCTGCCTCAAAAAAGAAAAAATTATGATATCCCCCCCCATACAGTAGACTACTATGTAGCTATAAAACAAAATGACCTTTCTCTACTGGGATGGAATGCTCTCCAAATAAATTATTAAATTTAGCAGCGTGCAGAATGGATTATATGATAACCTACTATTGTGGGGAGAAAAGGGGCATGTAAGGATAACAGGAAACCACTAACAGTGCCTCTGTGGGGAAGAGAAAGTCAAAGCTAAGGGACTTAAAATGATATATTTTCATCAGTGTTTGCACCATATGTAGGTGTTACCTATAAAATAACTTTTTCAGTTGTTACCAAAATATGATTGACAGCTTTTGACAGAGCAGTGTCAATTGAGGCAAGAACAAAATTGGTAATGAAAGAAAAAGGAGGCTCAGCACCTGTGGCTCAAGCAGCTAAGGCACCAGCCACATACACCTAAGGTGGCGGGTTTGAATCCAGCCCGGGCCCACCAAACAACAATGATGGCTGCAGCCATAAAATAGCCGGGCGTTGTGGCGGGCGCCTGTGGTCCCAGCTACTTGGGGAGGCTGAGGCAGGAGACTCGCTTGAGCCCAGGAGTTGGAGGTTGCTGTGAGCAGTGAAGCCATGGCACTCTGCCCAGGGGGACAACTTGAGGCTCTGTCTCAAAAAAAAAAAAAAAAAAAAGAAGGAAGGGAGGGAGGAAGGGAGGAAGGGAAAGACAATTCGTTTTATGTGCTTTCACCTTTAGGTGGTATATTATGAACTTATTGGACCCTAAGTCATGATTAATTTTTTTTGTAATTGGCATTTGACTAAAGAGAGCAGAAAGACATTAAAATAAAATAATTCATAGTGGGGGGAAAATGGTTATTAAGAGGAATGTTGTTAATTTCACCACAGGTATATTTGCCCTGTGTTTTACAAACAAAAAAGAGGTATGTGGGTTACATGTATGAAACACTGGATCAAAAGGACCCGATATTTGATGCAAAAGGAATAGAAACAGTTAGAAGAGATTCCTGCCCTGCTGTCTCTAAGGTAAGTTTTATTATCTTGTCTTCATCTCCAAGAAATAAAAAGCCAAAGAATCCAGTGAACATGTAGCTATGGGAGAAACTATATGAACTTCTGAGAAATTTATTTCTAATGAAAACAAGTTATTTGATTTTAGTTCTTAGTTGGTGACTTGTTCCCATACTTTGTTTTATCAAAATTGTTGGGCAGCGCCTGTGGCTCAGTGAGTAGGGCACCAGCTCCATATGGAGGGTTCAAACCCAGCCTCGGCCAAACTGCAACAACAACAAAAAAGTAGCCAGGCATTGTGGCAGGCACCTGTAGTCCCAGCTACTAGGAAGACTGAGACAAGAGAATCACCTAAGCCCGGGAGCTTGAGGTTGCTGTGAGCTGTGATGCAACGGCACTCTACCGAGGGCAACGAAGTAAGACTCTGTATCTAAAAAAAAGTTGTTAAAAAGCAACACATGAACATTATAACAGTCTCCTGCCCATTAGATGATCATATGATATGTTGTCATAAGAATTCCCATTACTAGGGAACAGGATAAATAAAAGAAACAGCAGGGGACGGCACCTGTGGCTCAGTGAGTAGGGTGTCAGCCACATATACTGAGGGTGGCGAGTTCGAACCCGGCCCTGGCCAAACTGCAGCAAAAAAATAGCTGGGCATTGTGACGAGTGCCTGTAGTCCCAACCACTCAGGAGGCTGAGACAAGAGAATCACCTAAGCCCAAGAGCTGGAAGTTGCTGTAAGCTGTGATGCCACGGCACTCTACCAAGGGCAACAGAGTGAGACTCTGTCTCTAAAAAAAAGAAAGAAAAAAGAAGCAACAAGGAAATTTCATAATCCATCCCAGGTTAACTGAACTTTCTTTTACTTGGGTTATCAAATAGGAAGATTTCTAAACAGTGGCGCTATAAATTACTCGTTTCTCAACCATAATAATTTTTTTTTTCAGTTTTTGGCCAGGGTTGGGTTTGAACCTGCCACCCATAGGGCCAGCATCATACTCCTTTGAGCCACAAGTGCCACCCCTCAACCATAATAATTTTAACCGTAGTACCCTATATTTTTTTTCTTTACTCAGACCCATACTCCTCCTGTAACAAACCAAAAATAAATGGTATAAATGGGAATAACATTCTGTACACGGAGTTTCATGAGAGCATTAAAAGCATAATGGGGCTGGGCACGGTGGCTCATGCCTGTAATCCTAGCACTGTGGGAGGCCAAGGCGGGTGGATTGCTTGAGCTCACGAGTTCAAGACCAGTCTGAGCAAAAGTGAGACCCCATTTCTACTAAAAATAGAAAAACTGAGGCAAGAGGATTGTTTGAGCCCAAGAGTTAGAGGTTGCTGTGAGCTCTAACACCACAGCACTCTACCCAGGGTAACAGCTTGAGACTGTCTCAAAAAAAAAAAAAAGAAAGAAAAAAGCATAATGGATTGACAGTTGTCAATATATTATTTCAGTATGTAATGTCAAATACACTAGAACCTCCGCAGTTGACCACCTCCCTACATTAGCCACTTCCCTAAATTGACCTAATTTTCATAGACCAGATGTGCACCATATGTACATATCAGTACAGTAGACAACCTCTGTATGTTGTGCAGTTTATTAGAATCCCTTGGGTGGTCAACTTCCAGAGGTTCTACTGTATAGCTATAAATTTGGGATATTTTTCAGTACTAGTTTCTGGAAAAGATATGATCCAATACATCCCATTTCTATAGGCAGAAATGTACCTAAACTAAACTAGTGAGCTTATTGAGTAAATATGCATAGCTTTCAGTATTCAGAATAAGATACAGAACTTTCACCTAGAACTAATTTTAATTCAGTCCACTGTATGAATCCATTGCATGTTCCCAGCGCAAGAAATTCTGTCACAGTTATTTATCAACATTATAAAAAGTACAATGCTGATTTTAATTTTACTGCTTGGTCTAGTGATCTTTAAATTTTTCTGTATTCTTTCTTTAACTGAATCAGCTTCTTTTTATAATGATAAATAAAAAACAATACATGAAATCATGTCTGGTTTATTGTGCCTAACTTGCTTTAACTAAGAAAAACATCAGAGGTTTTTTGTTTTTGTTTTTAAGTTTTTTTTGGCCAGGGCCAGGTTTGAACCCACCCCCTCTGGTTTATGGGGCTGGCACCCTACTCCTTTGAGCCACAGGCACTGCCCAAAAAAAAATTAGTGTTTTTTTGTTGTTGTTTTTTTGTTGTGGTGGTGGTTTTGGCCAGGGCTGGGTATGAACCCGCCACCTCTGGCATATGGGGCCAGCACCTTACTCCTTTGAGCCAAAGCTGCTGCCTGAAAACATCAGTGTTTTATGTTGCTCATCACATAGCAGATGTTTCATCTGTGTGTCATTCTAACCATATAAAGTCTCAAATGTTTTCTGGTTGCTAATATTTTTATTATCTAATTGTACATAACATTATTTCAGTAAGTCAGTAGGTATATAATGAAAGTATAACAATGATGAAAACATACTAGGGGATTATTTTATCTTTACATGCATAACTTTTTTGTTATCAGATACTTGAGCGTTCTCTAAAGCTGCTGTTTGAAACAAGAGATATAAGTCTAATTAAACAATATGTTCAGCGACAATGTATGAAGCTTCTGGAAGGAAAGGCCAGCATACAGGATTTTATCTTTGCTAAGGAATACAGAGGAAGTTTTTGTTATAAACCTGGAGCTTGTGTGCCAGCCCTTGAACTTACAAGGTAATGATATCCTCAGTATCTAGCCAAGATAGTCCTGGGATTCTGTACAGACTTAGAATAAATGAAAAGACACCTGGTCTACAGGCACAGACACCATTGTTTCTCTACCTGCCCACATGAAGCATTACTGAAGGTTAGTGAATGCTCCCTGTACTTGGTAAGCTATGAAGAGGAAATCCTTTTCTGGGCTTTCCTTGAGAAACTTAAAGCAATGAAATTGTGATCTGATACACAGCTTGATTTGTTTGTTTTTCCCATGTCATAATTACTAGGTAGTCCTTAGTATTAGTCTACCAAAGCACTTACCTGGTATCATTCTAGAATCAGGTAGTTTAACCAGCTAGATTTTCTCTTGTTAGATTTACAGTAGCACTTACTTTTAGGGATAAAAAAAATCTTAAGCTAGTTGATACCTGCCAACTCATATTATTTTCCAGGTATTAATGATTTACAGAGTAGTTTTTAAACTCATATACTACATAGCATATCCACTTGGTGCCAGCCAAGTGAAATGTATATAGTTCTCAAAGAAGTAGTAACTCTAATTTGAAAGTACTCCCTGTATATTTTTTATGGTTTTATTAATGTTTAATTCTGATTTAATTTGCTGGAAAGATGCCTTCTATGACAGTCTTTGAATGTGTATTTTATTTGGATTTCAATAGAAAAATGCTTACTTATGACCGACGCTCTGAGCCACGAGTTGGGGAGCGTGTACCATACGTCATTATTTATGGGACCCCTGGAGTACCACTTATCCAGCTGGTAAGGCGCCCAGTGGAAGTCCTCCAGGACCCGACACTAAGACTGAATGCCACTTACTACATCACCAAGCAAATCCTCCCGCCCCTGGCAAGAATCTTCTCCCTTATTGGTATTGATGTCTTCAGCTGGTATCATGAATTACCAAGGGTAAGCTTGCCAGATAGTACATGTACTCTAGCTACAAGAGATTCACTTCATGGATCAATAAATTGTGGTATAAGTACACCGTGGAATACTACACAGCCACAAAGAAAGATGGGAGACTTTGCCTCCTTCATGTTTACATGGATGGAGCTGGAAAATGTCCTCCTTAGCAAAGTATCTCAAGAATGGAAGAAAAAGTATCCAATGTACTCAACACTATTATGAAACTAATTGTTAGCTATCTTAGGAAAGCTGCATCCAAATGGAGCCCTAGACTACGGAAAAGGGGAGCGGGGAGGGGAGGGGGAGGATGGGTGAAGACAATGATATTGTGGGGATCACGCCTATAATTTACCCTATTAGGGTACATGTGAATTTGTCTAAAGGTTGAATATAAATGTCTTAACACAACAATTATGAGATAGACATGATGGCTATGGTAGCCAGTTGGATGAGAGTTTTCCAAACTGCATATGGAAGCAGCACACTGTATCCTATGATAGAATTAATGTACACAATTATGATCTAATAAAAAAAAGAGATTCACTTCAAATTTCCAGTGAACTAAAGATTTTGTTCATGTGCTATGAAAAGCAAAACAGATCCTCTATTTATCCTAACCTGGCAAAGATGCTACATTCTTCTAGTTTCCTAAAAGAGAAACTTTGGACTTTTACACCTTTCCAGCTTCTAGAAGGATGGCCAAATTATCGAAATGTTAAGCTCCCACAATTGCTTCAATGATAAATACTTAGCCACAAAATAATTGAAAATAAACCAGGTAATAGGAAATAAGTGGCCTCGCCATTTTTCCTGAAAAAAAAAAAAAAAGTGGAGAGCAGAAACTTTCAGAATGGATGTTTAAGAAGTGTATAGAATTTAGGCTCAGCGCCCCTAGCACAGTGGTTATGGTGCCAGCCACATGCATCGAGGCTGGCGGGTTCAAATCTAGCCCAGGCCAGCTAAACAACAATGACAACTGCAACAACAACAACAAAAATAGCCGAGCATTGTGGTGAGTGCCTATATTCCCTGCTACTTAGGAGAGTGAGGCAGGAGAATCACTTAAGCCCAAGAGCTTGAGGTTTCTGTGAGCTGTGACATCACAGCACTCTACCGAAAGTGACATAGTTGAAACTCTGTCTCAAAAAAAAAAAAATCAGGGAGTTGTAGCTCATGCCTATAATCTTAGCACTCTGGGAGGGCAAGCTGGAAGGACTGCTTGAGCTCAGGAGTTCCAGACCAGCCTCAACAAGAGGGAGACAGTCTCTACAAAAAAAAAATAAAAACTAGTAGGACATGGTGGCATGTGCCTGTAGTCCCAGCTACTTGGGAGGCTGAAGGAGACTGATTCTTCTAATCATTGAACCCAGGAATTTGAGGTTGCAGTGAACTATGATGATGCCACTGCATTCCAGCTAGGGCAAAGGTGCGAGACTCTGTCTCAAAAATAAATTACTATATTATTATAGCTTTACAGTATTCTCCTGGTATCCTGTAAATCACCTGGCATTAAGAGTTACATAGTTAGCCTATTACAAGTGTCATTGGCTTAACATTCTTGCTAGTTATGAAATGAAAAATAGTAATCTGAGTGTCCTGGCCTAGAGCCAGAATATACACTCAGAACACTTATATCAGCCTATTGGGCAAAATCACCTAACACAAAGCCTATTGTGATCTCTAAAACCAGTATTAACTTGAAATGAAGAATTCCATAGCCCAATCTGTG
>NW_003852397.1:7495585-7506160 GCF_000181295.1 Otolemur garnettii | reverse complement strand
CAGTTCTTCTATGAAGCTGGTTCCAACTTATTTCTGAATCAATGTCTTTATAGATCCAGAAAGCCACTAGCTCCTCTCGAAATGAACTTGAAGGGCGGAAAGGCACTATTTCACAATATTTCACTACCTTACACTGTCCTGTGTGTGATGACCTGACTCAGCATGGCATCTGTAGTAAATGTCGGAGCCAACCTCAGCATGTTGCAGTCATCCTCAATCAAGAAATTCGAGAGCTGGAACGTAAACAGGAGCAACTTGTAAAGGTATGGCCTTATTTGATAGACCTGGAATCCAAAGCCATCAGATTTTTCAGAGACATAGTTTGATGTATAAATATATGATCCTAAACTACCTTATAATGTTGTTTAGATCTTTCATATTTGTACTTAATTTTGTCTGATCGCTAGATTGGTCTTGGACTGAGAGATATTAGAATCTCTTGTTTTAATGTTTTTATTTCTCATTACCTCTCCAATTGTTTCTGCTTTATGAAAATTTCAAAAAGTAGGGGCGGCACCCCTGGCTCACTGAGTAGGGTGCGGGCCCCATATACCGAGGGTGGTAGGTTCAAAGCCAGCCCAGCTAAACTGTACAAAAAAATAGCTGGACATTGTAACAAAAAAATAGCCTGTAGTCCCAGCTACTCGCGAGGCTGAGGCAAGAGAATTACCTAAGCCCAAGAGCTAGAGGTTGCTGTGCTGTGACGCCATGACACTCTACCGAGGGTGACAAAATGAGACTGTCTCTAAAAAAAGAAAAAAGAAAATTTCGAAAACATTTGTAGAAATACTACAAATGACATTTGCTACAATATAAAACTAAGTAATTAATTATAAACTGACAAACAAAATGACCCTTCCACTTAGAAATTCTAACATGCTCATATAAACAATATGA
This sequence comes from Otolemur garnettii, assembly GCF_000181295.1. Lineage (NCBI taxonomy): Eukaryota > Metazoa > Chordata > Mammalia > Primates > Galagidae > Otolemur > Otolemur garnettii. Next base: position 7,505,263 of record NW_003852397.1, on the reverse strand, counting down.
AATCAATTACATATACAATTCCAGATGGCCAAAGAAGATCTCAGAGAAAAAAATTCATCACCTGAAATACTTCTAATAATATGAAAGAATAAAGACTAATGAATTAGACATCTGAAATTTTTTGAAAAAATAAAGCCAAAGGATAGCAAAAAGAAAGCATCCATAAAGGTTTAATTAGATACTTTTTAAATGTCTGCTCCTAGTGAGCTAAAAAGTAAGTGTCCAAGTTGTAGTAATTAAAGTTCTTTTTGTTTGGGGGGGGTTTTTTTGGAGACAGCCTCAAGCTGTTGCCCTGAGTAGAGTGCCATGGCGTCACAGCTCATAGCAACCGCCAACTCTTGGGCTCAAGCCATTCTCCTGCCTCCACCTCCCAAGTAGCTGGGACCACAGGCACCCGCCACAACACCCAGCTATTTTGGAGTTGCAGCCGTCATTATTGTTTGGCAGCCAGGCTAGATTCGAACCTGCTAGCTCAGGTGTATGTGGCTGGCACCTTAGCCACTTGAGCCACAGGTGCCGAGCTGTAGTAATTAAAGTTTTAGATATAAGCCTGAATTGAGGGTTTAAATAACCAGTAAAGGATCTTGAAACTAGAGTTAAATTTAGTGAGTCAAGTAATTCTATCTAGGGTTATTTATGAGACAAACACAGAGGGCTTAAATATTTATCGGTTTGTCCTGGCACCTTACTGTAGCTACAGTTCAGAGCTGTAATATAGAAATTCTATATTTGGGAACAGATTTGAGTCTCTTAGCAAAGTCTTCATTGTACAACAGTGTACTCCATCTTCATGGAACATACTGAAGCACAGGTTTCTAAGCAGTTTGCTGTGGCAAATATCATATCAGAAACAAGAACCATCGTACTCAGGAAAATGTGCTCTTTGGTCGACTGGAAGATATTGGGGCAAAGAACAAAAATTCACTGCTATGTAAGGCATCTTTAAAACAGAAGCTGTTTGATAAATGTAGGTCAAAGAATTCTCTTGTCTCTTAAAAGACAATCTAGAGGGGCCGGGCATGGTGGCTCATGCCTATAATCCTAGCATTCTGGAAGGTCAAGGCAAGTGGATTGCTTGAACTTAGGAGTTTGCGACCAGCCTGAGCAAAAGGGCAAGAGCTCTTCTCTAAAAAAAGAGCCAGGTGTTGTGGCAGGTGCCTATAGTCCCAGCTACTAGGGAGGCTGAGAGGATGGTTTGAGTCCAAGAGTTTGAGATTGCTGTGAGCTATGACTCCACAGCACTCTATCCAGGGCGACATAGTGAGATTCTGTCTCAAAAAACGACAATCTAAAGTAGCTACTATCTGGTATCCCTTTTTTAATCATTTGGATATGCTGTTCAAGTGAGAAATCAACCCATGTTTCTTGACCCTTGGAGTCCTCACTGGCATCCTTGTTGATTTTTTAGTTGTTTTTCTTGTTTTATCATCTTTTTAAAAACTATATTATATATGTGACTTAAGCCTCTATTGTTTAAAATCTGATCATTGTATGTATTAAAATGCTTCTTCTCGTTTTAAATATTGCCTTATGGTTTATTGTTTTCCCTAAGATCAAATCTTACTACACATCAGAATCACTTTGGAGCCTTAAAAGATACAGATTCAAGCACACATTGTTTGATTTTTTTTCACAATGACATTTTCTCTTCTGAAATAAGAAAATGAATAACTTTTATGATTGGTGTATAAAAGAATAAACTAATTTGAAAAAAATACTTTTTCTAGTCTTTATTAATTGAGTAGTTGCTATTATGTGGATTTTAATGTAATTTCTCTTTTGCTTTCAGATATGCAAGAGTTGTGCAGGGTGCTTTGATCGACATATACCGTGTGTTTCTCTGAACTGCCCAGTACTTTTCAAACTCTCTCGAGTAAATAGAGAATTATCCAAGGCACCATATCTCCGGCAGTTACTAGACCAGTTTTAAATTGTCAATGTCACAGAATTCCAGGTGCTATTTTTTTCAGTGTTCACCACTAAACTGTTGTGCATGGTGCTTTTTCAACTTTCATCAAGTCAAGGATGTTCATTGTCTATTATCTGAAGACTTTTATGCTGATTTAAAAATTGTACTTGTTGCTCTGAATAGCTCACTTCTTACAATGTACAAATTCCTCATTCTTTCACCTTTTAAACATTGTTTTATAATGCAGGTGTTGGATTTGCTCCAGTATGTGTGCCATCTTGTAAATCCATTTTAGTAGATTATGTTTACTTCCCTGTGGAAGGAGCACCGAAAACCTCTTAAAGAAAAATCATTCGTGTGTTTTCCTTGAACTGTCTGTATCAGGACGTGTAACTTAGAGATATCCATTCACTTTATAATTTTGACTGCAAAATATTTTGTAAATACACTTTTTTACTTTTCAAACAACTAAGTAAAATAATGTGCAATGACTTTTATACAGATAATTTTCAAGTTGTTTGGTATATTTCTTCTAGGTTTTGCTTGACTCAAAGTAGATCGTTATTTTGATCAAACTGTGCAAACAATAGTACCATGTGTAGCATTTTTAAACATTATTTTCTAAAAATCGCTGTCTTGCTTTAGCAATTAATGGGGCATTGTGAGGAACTGTGCAAAGACATTTTTGTTACAAACCTGTGGGCCTGTTGCAATACTTTAAAAATAAAAAATTTTATTCCATTTTTGCTTGTTTTGTATAGACATTTCTATTGCTCCTAAATATGCTTAAAATATTTTCTTTCCTTATGTACTGTACAGTTAATCTTATTTCCCATCATCTTGAACACAAAATGTGTATTTAGAATATTTGTATAACTGTATAAAATGAAAAAGGAACTATGTGGTCAGTGCATTGTTTTTTAAACTGGAAATCATTTTGTTTTAAAAGTTAATAATGGAAACCATATTAAAATTGAATAAAATATGAAATATGGCAGTGTGGCTTTATCTTTCTTATAAGCTTACATTGATTATATTGACCCTATCCTTTTCTGAATTTTATAACTCATTCTTGTTTTGTTTTGGTTTTTTTCTTTGAGACACAGTTTTACTATGTCACCCTCGGTAAAGTGCCATGGTGTCACAGCTCACAGCAACCTCAAACTCTAGGACTTAAGTAATTCTCTAGCCTCAGCCTCCCATGTAGCTGGAACTACAGGCCCACCACAATGCCCAGCTATTTTTTGTTACAGTTGTCATTGTTGTTTAGCTGGCCTAGGCCAGGTTTGAACCTGCCAACTTCAGTGTATGTAGCTGGCGCCGTGACCACTGTGCTACGAGCACCAAGCCTATAATTTGTTCTTACATACTGATTGATGTTATAATTCTCTTACTCAAATTGCAGGGTTTAAAAAAAAAAAAAGTCTAGGAAAAATGTAGCCCTCATCCATAGAGAATTCTGAGAAGGTACTTGTTAGTAGATCTTCATTGTTCATTTTCATGTAAATGTAATTAATCTTGAGGCTAGGACTTTTTTTTTTATTTCTTATAGCATAACTATGTACATTAATGCAATCATGGGGTATAGTGTGCTGTTTTCATATACATTTTGAAATACCCTCATCAAACTGGTTAACATAGACTTTTTTTTTTTTTTGTAATGCAGTTTTTTGGCCGGGGCTGGGTTTGAACCCACCACCTCTGGCATATGGGGCCAGTGCCCTACTCCTTTGAGCCACAGGTACCACCAGAGGCTAGGACTTTTTACGTTTTTTTTTTTTAATTTAAATGCCAATTTTTATACGCCTATTTTTAAGTAAAAAATGTTTTTATTTTAACACAAATAACTCATTCAATTATTTACCAGAAGTAGGTCTTCCAAATACTGGATTAGTGTTCTGAAAATTATATGGTAAGTATGGCACCCTGTCCCTGAGCATATTTCTCTCAAGTCTTACCCCACTTCTGGAGATCTTTATTTTTTTGTTGTTGTTCAAGAGTCAGGGCTTAGTCCTCAGAATAGGTTTTCTTGAACATTAGTGAAATGTTCTCTGTTACTTTCTCTTCTATGTTCTGTGTTGTTGGAACTTGTACTCCCATTATCTCTTTCTCATCCCAGTAACTTAACACAATATTTTCAACAGACTAATCATTTTAACCTCAGTACAATTGGACACAGCCATATTAACAAATTGTTTTTCAACACAAATGCCCCAAACTAGCTCAGTTTTAGATGCTTAGTGTATCTCTGGTTCCCTTTTCTGCAAGTGCCTCTGCCTTCTCAGAAACTATCCTTTAGATTCTGTCTGTAGCTCAACTGTGTTTTAGTGAGATCTGTTTGCTGTTTCACTAATTCACCTGGGCTCGGCGCCAGCCACATACACCTGACCTGGCGGGTTTGAATCTAGCCCAGGCCCACCAAACAACTACAGCAGCAACCAAAAAATAGCCGGGCGTTGTGGCAGGTGCCTGTAGTCCCAGCTTACTTGGGAGGCGGAGGCAGGTGAATCACTGGAGCACAGGAGTTGCAGATTGCTGTGATCTGTGATGTCACAGCAACAGCTTAAAGCTCTGTCTAAAAAAAAAAAAAAAAAAAAAATTCACCTGGAAGTGTACTGAAATTTGTTTTTTGTTTTGAGACAGTCTCATTTGGTCAACCTTGGTAGAGTGCCCTGGCATCTTAGCTCAGAGCAACCTCAAACTCTTTGAGTGCAAGTGATTCTTTTGCTTCAGCCTCCCGAGTAGCTTAGGTATAACAGTCTTAGGTTAGTCTCATTAATCTCAGATGATGCACATTAGCTGCCATTAGGCACTTTATTATGTCTTCCAGAACTATTTTTTACACTACTGAAGTCTTGTGAATTCTTTTTTTTCTTTTTTTCTTTTTCTTTTTTTTTTTTTGAGACAAGAGTATCCCTTTGTCACCCAGGCTATAGTGCCGTAGTATTAGCCTAGTTCACAGCAACTCAAACTGTTGGGCTCAAGTGATCCTCCTGCCTCATCCTCCTGAGTAGCTGAGACTACAGGGACCTGCCACCTTGCCTAGTTAATTTTTCTATTTGTGGTAGAGGCTAATTTTTCTGTTTTTAGTAGAGAGAAGGATCTGGTCTTGCTCAGGCAAACTCCTGAGCTCAAGCCACCCTCCCTTGGCCTCCCATAGTGCTAGGATTACAGGCATGAGCCACTGTGCCCAACTATAGTCGTAAAGCCTTGATTTTCTACCTACTCTTATTATTTTCAGTTTCGTAACAGCTGGAACACAGGGAAATTCTCTTAAACCCTCTCAAATAAGCTTTTAAATGGACTTCTCAATTTCAGAATAGTATTTCCTAAAATATTCACATTTAATTTTATGTAATAAACCCACCTATAAATGACGTTGTTAGGGTCTGCTATCAACAGAGGGCAGGGAGAAGGTAACAGTGCATAGCAGCTAATTTTAGACTGGATGTTTCAGATCTCTCTTAGAGAGCCCTGCTTGAGTGTGCGTAGTTTTCATCTATGACTGGTAGCAGTGTCTGTCATGATTTGCATGCAGATCTTGTTATCCACACAATTACCATGCAGCCGAAGAGAAACTTGAGATCATAGTACTGGTTAGTGCTGTCTCTTATGACACTTCTACCACAGGCCAGCCTCCGAATTCCTGCACACACAACCCTGGGAATAGAGGTGAATTTGGGGGCATCTAGTGCAATGTATCTATAGTAACTCACTGCATTTTCTACAGAGAAATCAAAATTTAAAAAAAAAAAAAAATACACTCGAGTTATTTTCATTTTTTTTTTATTTTTTATTTTTTTGAGATATAGCCTCAAGCTATCCCCCTGGGTGGAGTGCTGTGACATCATAGCTCACAGCAACCTCCAACTCCTGGGCTCAAGCGAGTCTCTTGCCTCAGCCTCCCAAGTAGCTGGGACCACAGTCGCCCACCACAACGACCAACTATTTTTTGGTTGCTGTCGTTTTGGTGGGCCCGGGCTGGATTTGAACCCACCACCTTAGGTGTATGTGGCCAGCACCTTGGCCACTTGAGCGCCAAGCCAACTCTTTAAGTTATTTTTAATCCCATAATATTTTGCCTTTTTTCCCCGATGTGATAAGAATTTTATCTTTAACCATTTTGGTTTTATAATAGCAAATAAAATCCAATATCATTAATGCCCCAGTTGTACTTAATAAATAGATTTGGATAGGGAAATAGTCAAGGATTTATGTCCAGAGTTAGGGATCCAAGCAGGAAGTCATCAGACACACACCTTCTCTCACTTCCTCACCCTCACCTAGAACTTTGTTTTGGCATTTTAGCCAATCTCCAAAAGTAATTTACAAAGCAAAATATCTTGTAGAGAAAGTCTCAGATTCATAAAATGAGATTTCTGTGCATTTCCAGGGAGAAGAGAATGTCTAGGGGACAAGGAAGACAGAGGAAAGCATTTTTTCTTTTTGAGACAGAGTCTCACTCTGTCACCCTTGTTAGAGTGCTGTGGCATCACAGCTGACAGCAACCTCAAACTCTTGGGCTCAAGTGATTCTCTTGCCTTAGCCTCCCAAGTAGTTGGGACTACAGGTGCCCTCCACAACGCCTGGCTATTTTTAGAGACAAGGTCTCACTCTTGTTCGGGCTGGTCTTGAACCCATGAGCTCAGGCAATCCACCCGCCTCAGCCTCCCAGAGTGCTGGGATTACATGTGTGAGCCAGCATGCCCAACCAGATGAAAGTATTTTTTAATTAAAAAAAACATCTTAGTACATGTATGTCTACCTGTCTTGCTACTGATGCCACCACAGATGACTTATTGAACAGAAGGGCAGGTTTCAGAGAAAGAATAATGGGATGGGAGTTAGTAGCCTCAATGCTCTGGATTTTCTCATGATTATGAGTGGGAAATGCAACCCTTTACAAAGGAATTCATTTGGTCATAGATAATTAAGAAGTTTTAAATCATTCACAGTCAGAGGGAGGGACAAGATGGCCAACTAGAGGCAGCTCTGATTACCTGAGCTGGAAAGAGGATTAGACTGAAGTCAACTTGGAGCAATTGAAATTGAGGGGTAGATTGCACGGAAAGGCAACTGAGGCATTCAGTGACACCACCACCACCACCCCCCAAGAAGAACTAGGAGGACAAATACAAGAATGAGGAAGTAAAGAAAGGACAGAGAAGACCAGACCCAAAGGACCCGGGAGCCAAATAGAAGGGTAAAGGGGACCTTTCCCCCCACCCATCCACAGGCTCTCTACCAGCAGCAACCCATAGGAACTCTCACCCATGGGAGCATGCCACAAGGGGTCATAGACCCAGCTTTCTTGCACCGAGACATTTCCTCCTTTGAATCTTGCTTGCCTGGCAGAATAGAGAGCAGTTTTGCAATTTTGGCTTCAGCTGGCTTGTAGCCAAAGCCCATGCCTGCCCCCTTTCCTTTAGCAACCAAGGGGAGCGCCCCTTGCTAATGAGAGAGGATTCCTGGAAAAACTGAGGTCTAAGAGATCAGAGGTCTTCTCAAGGAGACACCAAGGATATACCTTTGAGGTCCTCCCCAGGGGGACTCAGCTCTTAGAAAATGGTAGAAACTTAACTTCCTGGGACCTGGAAATTAATGCTTGCTTCCGTTTCTGTAAAAGTCCATGGTTCTGTAAAAGCCAGAGCCACTTCACCAGCTTGATTCAAACTGACCAATGAGAAAGGTACCTGTGGGCCAGAACTTCTTGACTGGGGATAAAAAGGAGAAGACTGAGCTGGTCAGGGAGTGTGGCCATTTTGAACTCTTTTGTGCTGTCACTGCCCTGGCTGGAATAAAGCCCTTTCTCTTTTAAACATGGTGTTTGGGTGATGTTTCTCTCCACTGGGCCTCATTTTCCTGCAACACTAAGGCCTGCTTTTCTCTGCTCTGGCATGAGGGTGTGGCATGTGGCAGCCTAACTCAGCCTAGCTGGGCAGGGCCCCCCACCAGGTGCTGGAGCAGTAAAGGGAGCCTAGACCCTACCCCACCCGCATGGCGACTGGGTAACCAAGCAGTGCAGAAGCAGCTTCTCTCTGTCATCCTGTGGGAAGGATTGCTTGTGGAGTGGGCAGAGTGCAGGAAAGGAAAAGGTGATGCAGGGTTCTCCTGCAATAGGAACTCAGGGCTGAATAGGAAGTCCTGTTTTCTAGGCTGAGGGGAACTCAGAAATCAGTCCCACAAACAGGCCTTTTCCAGGCCTCATTCAAGCAAGGTCATGAAAAAAGTAGCCTGATCCAGTTCTGGGTGTTTCCTCTTGGAATGGCGTGTACACGCCCTACTTCCTTGCCTGCGACAAGAACAGCAAAGACCAAATTTCTTTGCTCATTTTAGGATTATTTTCTGCCCCCAGACCTCTGGCCAATTGTGACATAATTCCCCAAGCCCCCCTACCCACAGAATAGGGAGGCAGTATACAAACCCCTAGACAGAAAGCCCAAAGAGGCTGCCCAGTTGGGTCCTCCGCTCCGTTGCCACAGATTTTGTTCCCCTTCTTTCGCTTATCAATCTTTCTATCAATAACTGTCCTTTCACTTATTCACATGGTCTGTGGTTTCATTCTTCGAAACCGAGATCAAGGACCTGCAGAGAAATTCCAGCTACAAAGAGAGAAGAGTTCTTACCTATCTGGAAGTGTTACCGGAATTTCTTTCTTCAGTAGGTCCTTGGTCTCAGTAATTTGAAGAATGAACCCATGGAACACAGATCAGTAGTAAGATAGGATTTATTAGACAGAAAGCAATACAGAATGAGTAAAAAGCACCGGAGCTTCTGACAAAGAGAAAGACCCAAGTGGGGAAATCTCTGCTTGGGTCCTTTGTCTAGGTAGTCTTGAAAATTACATTTGGGCCAGGACTTGGTAGGTGGAAAAACACCTTTTCAAAGTTAATGAGTGTGTTAACAAATGAATGAATGCAGTCTCTCCAGCTCAGGGCAAGATTATTAGGTGTTTTTTTGCCTCAGGGAAAGAATTGCAGTGTGTACTCCTTACTCAAGTGGAACCATCCAAAACCCTTCAGGATGCTTTGTTCATGTGGTTGCTAGAGCCCAAAAGGTATGGCCTGGAAGGGGCAGCCTGTTTGTGCCTAAAGATTGGTGTCTGATTGCTGAGCTTACCTGGGCCTAGAGAATGGAGAGGTCCCTATGCAGCCAGCCCTGAGTGAGGAAACCTTCTATCAGAAGGAACTTAGGGGGACCCTGTGATAGGATCAAACCCCACCCAAACAGGCTGGACCCTCCTAAAAGAATCAACCCCCTACCCTCTCCCACCATCTGTCCCACCTAAGAAAGGTGAATGGGTCAACTCCCTATACTATCCCACTGGATTTCCCCCCTGAGAAAAGTAAATGGGCCAACCCCCGCCCTTACAACAGATGTCCAACCCAGGAAAGGGAATGTCCTGATCCCACCTTCCTGACCTTTAAAACCCCCTCTGCTATTACCCACATGTGGATTTCTTCCTGGTTGGAAATCTTACCCCACCAATAAAGCCATTTTAATTGCACAAACCAGGCCTCTCTTTTCCTTTCGCCTCGTGCCTTGGAATAATCTTTCATCTTTGGTTCCATAACCAAAGGTTGGTTCCATAACCTAGGTGCTGAACCTAGGATGGGAAAAAGCTCCTTTGGGAGGTCAAAGTATACCTCATCAGATCCAGCTGAATAGGACCCTTTCTTTCAGCAAGAGGAAAGAAAACGAGAAACTTCTCTGACCCTGCCTAAACTTCATCCATCTAATGGTGAGCTTTTTTGTCTATAACTCCCTTT
>NW_003852397.1:7493174-7495561 GCF_000181295.1 Otolemur garnettii | reverse complement strand
TTCTTTCAGCAAGAGGAAAGAAAACGAGAAACTTCTCTGACCCTGCCTAAACTTCATCCATCTAATGGTGAGCTTTTTTGTCTATAACTCCCTTTCTAACCTTTTTTAACTTCTCTTCCCATCCTCTACTCTTAACTTCCTCTTTCCCTCTCCCTCCATCTTTGGATCTCTTAATTCCTTCTCCTTCATTTCTTTTCTGGCTGTTTTCACATGTGGAGGCCTATACCTCCCTGATCTCAGCCCCGGCAACCCCAGCGAGCCAGGCTTACCCATCCATCCAGTGCCTCGTATTTGGAGATGCCCTCTTGTAGGCCTGGGCTCCAATTGGTTCCCCAGCTTCACCCCTGTGGTGCCCTATTGTGGGCCTAGACCCTTCTAGCTGGTTAAGGTCATGTGCAGAGGCCAGGCCTGCCAGGCCCTCTTTTGACTAAAGTCATAATATAGACTCCAGGTAATTTCCCCATGCCAGCCTTGATGAGCCAGGCTCCTCCATTCCCCTACTGTGGGCTGGACCATTTTCAGTAGTTCCCTGAGCCAAGTTCAGCAGGCCAGTGCTCTCTCAGAGGCCTAGATCACCATTTTACCCAGCTGGTCTGACTTTCTTCTTCCTCCTCCTACATTCTCCTTTTAATCTTATTTCTTTTCCCACCTCCAGTTTTTGATATGGGCACAGCTCAGTCACAGATTTCCTCTAAGCTGCCTTTTACCTCCAGAGTCACACATTCCTCCTTCTTGGCCTCTAAACTGCCTTTTGACTAATTTGAAGGCTCTAAAGCTCTATCCTGATCTCAAACCAAAACATCTCACTTTTTTCTGTAACACTGCTTGGCCTACTTGACAGTGAGTTGTAGTGGCCTAAACATGGCACCATCGATCACTCAGTTCTCACTGATCTCAATAATACTGTCAAAAATTAGGCAAATGGTCAGAGATCCCTTATATCTAGGCATTTCTCATGTTCTGAAACATTCCTTCCCTGTGTTTGTCCTGTGAACCCTCTCAGCTTCTCCTGGAGCAGGTAACACTGGCTTCTCCTGATACCCTTCCATAGGCCCTACTGCTCCTCCCCAGCCCTGCTCCTATAATCCTTCCATTCTTTTGATCAGAATACTTGGGAAGTTTCTCTATGTGGAATACCCTTCTTCAATCCATAATCTCCCATAAGTCACCCATTCTCACTGCCGTCCAACCCCCATGTCCATATCCTTCCCTTAAATAGTACCCCATGCCCCCTCTCTCCACTGCCTCCACCCACCCTCTACTGCATCTGGTAGGAAAAAAATGGCAGAATTTCCCCTAGTGCCCTCAGACCTCCCAGCGAGATCTCGTTGATCTGGGCTTCAAAGTGTGGCAGTGCTTCTCAGAGCTCCAGTTTTGGCTTCCACCATTAAGCAAAACCTGGCTACTTCTTAAAACTCCGCAAGGCATTCCAAAAAAAAAAAAAAAATCTTCCTCAAAATTGTGCTTTAAGCACAGCAGAATAGGCTTCTGGGCAAAGCTATGCCCCAAATCCAAACCCCGCCCCCCCAACCTGTGTCCAGCCTGCAGAAGTCTGGCTGCCCAGGTCTTTCTGAAGATCTGGTACAGACACTTTCAGAACATGGCTGAAATTCCCTTCTGAACCTAGCTGCAAAAGACTGATGACCCTTAGGGCGATGCCTGTGGCTCAAAGGAGTAGGGCACCGGCTCCATATGCTGGAGGTGGCAGGTTCAAACCCAGCCCGGCAAAAATAAATAAATAAAATATACACATGAAAAAAAAAAAAGACTGATGACCCTTGGAAAATCAGAATGCCTCTTGGACGCTGTTCTGGAAAACTGAACTCTAGGTATTTTCATTTATAGAAGGTAAGCCGATCTTTCCTCTTTTCTAACAAACGCAGAGCAACTTCATCCACCCTATAAAAACCCTCTAAAAACAGGCAGAGATCTTGGTAATGGGTATTAGATGTCCTCTCAGGATTGCTGATGGCCCTGGCAACTCCAACCGGTTCCCACCTCTCATCTTTCTCTTTGGTTATTGTCTGATAAGGTCACTAATTATGATTTTTTTCTCATTCCCAGTTTCAAACCAATAACCCTCTGCCTCATATCTCAATTTATTAACCAGTCACCTGAAAGCAACTCCTCATATCCTTGCCCTCATATCCTTGCCCTACTGGATACCAACCAGCTCAGACTGAAAAAGCCAAAGAGTTCCTATAAATGCCACACACTTACCCCCATTCCCCTCCCTCTCCCATTCTCTTTACAGGTAGCCCTCGCAGCCCCTCCCCCGCAGGAAGTCGTCAAAGAGATACCCTGCTAGGATCGAACCCTGTCCAAATAGGGTGGACCTACCTAAAAGAATCAACCCCCTACTGTCTCCCACTGGATGTCCCACCTAA
>NW_003852397.1:7488678-7492382 GCF_000181295.1 Otolemur garnettii | reverse complement strand
GACTAGTGCCCAGGCCAAGCCTGACTCCTCCCTGGTTGGTTCTGACCTCAGCCTCTGGGACAACTTGACCTGCCATCCACACAATGCACCTAGCCTAGAGGCGTCAGCTGGATCCGCTGTCCTCTCACCTCTCCCTCCTTGGAAAAAAAAAGGCTGTAGTCTTAGCTACTTGGGAAGCTGAGGCAAAAAATTCATTCGAGCCCAAGAGGCCATGGCACTCTACCCAAGGCAACTGAGTGAAACTCTGTGTAAAAATAAAACAAACAAAAATAAATAAATACATGAATCATAGGCATCCCTGACAAGAAGAGAGTCCTAAAAGCATGGAGGCTATAGTTGAAGACATTATAGCAGAAAATTTCCTGAGTATAACTAGAGACACAGATAAACAGATACTACCGTGTTTCCCCCAAAATAAGACCCACCTAAAAAATAAGCCCTGGCAGGATTTCTACGCATTTGTTAACTATAAGCCCTACCCTAATAATAAGACCTAGTGATGGGCATGGCTATGCAGATACATGCATTTCGGCATGGAGAGGTAAGGAAGACTAGAATACCTTTTATCTGCCACAGCTCCTTTCTCCGAGCTGTTCACACTTGTGAGGGTGCATGTGTGGTAACCCTGGTCGCAGGCATCCTATAGCACACGAACGAACAGCTAGGGGAAAGGAGGGGAAAGGAGTTTGCGCATCACTAGTGTTAGCCCCACCAACAAGGTCGGCTCCCCTGTCAGGTTCCAAAAGAAGATAACTTAACTGTATTTGAACAAATGTATATTGTATTATACTTAATAAAAATAAGACATTCCCAGGCAGCACCTATGGCTCAAAGGAGTAGGGTGTTGGCCCCATATGCTGGAGGTGGTGGGTTCAAACCCAGCCCCAGCCAAAAACTGCAAAAAAAACCCCCAAAATAAACAAACAAACAAAATCCCTGAAAATAAGCCCTAGTGTGTCTTCTTGAGAAAAAATAAATATAAGACAGTGTCTTATTTTCCGGGAAACACAGTAGATGGCTATCAAACTCCAGGACAACTCCTGTCAAACAAAGCATCTCCTAGACACATTGTAATTAACTTAGCCAAAGTTAAAATAAAAGAGAAATTCTGTAGCACCAGGCATACCCTACAAGGGCAAAAACATTAGGTCAGAAGAGAGTGGTCACCTGCCTTCAGTCTTCTCAAGCAAGACAACTTCCAATCTAGAATTCTAGTCTGCTAAACTAAGTTTCATGTTCAATGAAGAAATCAGATCTTTTACTGACAAGCAACATTGAGGAAAATTGCCACTACAAGACAAGCTCTGCAAGAAATACTCAGACCTGTACTATACCTGGACCGTCACAATAGTCCACTAGCAAAGTAAAGATGCCTGGAATCTAAAAGACAAAGCCTACCTTCCATGATGGCTGAAGTGACAACTGTAGGCAACAGACCTCCACACAACAAGGCAAACAGAACTCCACCAAAATTATCAATTCTCTCAATAAATGTGAACAGTTTGAATTTCCCACTGAAGAGGCACAGTCTGGCCAGTTGTATATAAAAAGCACAAGCCAAGTATTTGTTATCTTCAGGAAAAACATCTAACTCCCAAGGACAAATCACAACTCAGGATGAAGGGTTGGAAAACAATATTTCAGGCAAATAGAAAACAAAAGACAGCAGGAGTCACAGTTCTTTTCACAGATACAATTGTCTTTAAAGCTACAAAAGTCATGAAAGACAAAGATGAACACTATATACTGGTCAAGGGAATAATACAAGATGACATTTTGATCCTAAATATTTAGGTACCCAATATTAACACCCCCACTTTATAAAATGAACCCTACTTGATTTGAACAATGCGACACGCTACAACACCATAATTGTCGGGGACTTCAATACCCTAGTGACAGAACTGAACAGATATTCTAAGCAGAAATTAAACAAAGAAACAATGGCTTAAACACAACTCTAGATCAAATGCACTTAACAGATACATGCAGGACATTTCACTCCATTACCACCGAATATACATTTTTATCAGCTCATGGAACATTCTCCAACATTCATCATATCCTAGGACACAGTGAAAACCTCAACAAATATAAAAGAATAGAAATTATACCTTACATCTTCACAGACCATAATGAAATAAAAGTAGAACTCAATTCTAATAGAAACACACATCCCCACATGAAGCCATGGAAACTAAACAACCTTGTCAGAATGATAGCTGGGTGAAGGAGGACATAAAGAACCAAATCATTAGATTCCTTGAACAAAAAGATTAGTCAGAAGCTACCAAAACTTGTGGGATACTGGAAAAACAGTCCTAGGAGGGAAATTTGTTGTATTAAATGCCCACATCCAGAAGACTGAAAGATCAACTATCTAATGAATCATCTCAAGGAATTAGAAACATAAAAAGAGCAATCCAATCTTAAATGAAGTTGAAGAAAAGAAACAATCAAAATTAGATCAGAGGGCGGCGCCTGTGACTCAAAGGAGTAGGGCACCAGCCCCATATCCTGGAGGTGGCAGGTTTATACCCAGCCCCAGCCAAAAACTGCAAAAAAAAGGAAAAAAAAAAAAAAAAGTAAAGTGATGCTATTAAAAAAATTAGATCAGAAATAAATGAAATGAAAAAAAAAGAAAGAAAGAAATGAAATCAAGAACAAAAAAAATTTCAGAAGATTGGTGAAACAAAAAGATGGTTCTTTTCAAAGAAATAAAATCAATAATTTTTTGCCCAGATTAACGAGGAACAGAAGAGTAAGATGTCTAATAACCTCAATCAGAAACAAAAAGGGAGAAATAACAAGATAACACAGATTTAAAAATAATCATCACTGAATATTACAAAATATTTTATGCCCAGAAATTTTAAAATGAGAAGGAAATGGACCAATTCCTGGAATCACACTAGCTGCCTAGACTTAACCAGGAAGAAACAGAACTCTTGAGTGTCAAGCACCAAAACTACAACAACAAAAAATCGTCCAACCAAAAAAAAGTCCTAGGCCAGACAGTTTTACACCAGAATTCTACCAAACCTTCAAAGGAGCACTCACACCTAAATTGCAGAATCTATTCTAAAATATTGAGGAGAGAGGAACGGTTCCTAACTCCTTCTATAAAGTAAATATCACCCTGATACCAAAATCAGGAAAGGACTTAACAAAAAATTTAAACTACGGACCAAAATTATTAATAAATATTCATTTTACAATATTTAATAAAATCCTAGCAAATAGAATTCAACTACACATCAAAGAAGGCTGGTTCAACATAAGCAAATCCATAGATGTTATTCACCACATAAATAAAATTAAAAACAAAGACCATATGATTCTCTCAATAGATGCAGAAAAAAACATTTGACAAAATATAGCATCATTGTTTGGTTTATCAAAGATCAGATGGCGAGGCCAGACCATCCAAAACAGGCATATGGTATATTTCTTAAACTAATAGAAGCCATCTACGATAACCCACAGACAATATCATACTGAACAGAGAAAACTGAAAATGATTCTACCTAGAACTGGAACCAGACAAGAATGCTCACTATCATCTCCACTACTATTCAAAATAATGCTGGAAGTCCTAGCCAATGCAGTCAGGCAAGAGAACAGTATCTAATGTATCCACATGGGGCAGAGGAGGTCAAATTTTTGCTCTTTGCTGATGATAATAGCTTTTTTTTTTTTTTTTT
>NW_003852397.1:7485907-7488115 GCF_000181295.1 Otolemur garnettii | reverse complement strand
ACAAAGGATGTGAGGACTCTACAAAGAGAACTGTGAAACCCTGAGAAAAGAAATAGTAGAAGATGTTAACAATGGAAGAACACACCACACTCATGGCTGGGAAGAATCAGCATTGCTAAAATGTCTATACTACCCAAATCAACCTACAGATTCAACACAATCCCCATAAACAAATGTCATATTTTGAATAACTTTTTTTTTTTTTTGAGACAGAGCCTTAAGCTGTGTCTCTTTTTTTTGAGACAGAGCCTTAAGCCTTAAGACAGGCGCCAAGCCCATATTTTGGATAACTTTAATAAATAGTTCTTCATTTCACATGGAACCAGAAAAAATCCTGAATAGTCAAAGCAATTCTACAAAATAAAACAAATCTGGAGGCATCACATTATCAGACTCATATTACAAGTCTATAGTAATCAAAATATGATATTCAAATAAAAATAGAGATGTAGATCTATGGAACAGAATAGAGAACTTAGAGATGAAGCCAGCCTCATATTGCCATCTGATTTTTGTGTTTTGTGTTTTTTTTTTTTTTTTGAGACAAAGTTTCACTTTTGCCCTTGGTAGAGTGCCATGAGATTATATCTCACAGCAACCTTAAACTCTGGGGCTCAAGCTATTCTCTTACCTCAGCCTCCCAAGTAGCTGGGATGGGACTACAGGCACTGGCCACAATGCCTGGCTATTTTTTAAAACAGGGTCTCGCTCTTGCTCAGGGTGGTCTCAAACCTCTGAGCTCAGTCAATACATCCGCCTCGGCCTCCCAAAGTGCTAGGATTACAGGTGTGACTCACTGCACCTGGCCTCGCCATCTGATCTTTGATAAACTAAACAGAAACATACTGGGGACAAGAATCCCTATTTAACAAATGGTGCTGGGAGAACTGGTTAGCCATATGTAAAAGACTGAAACTGGACTCCCACCTCTTACCACTTACACAAATTAACTCGTGCTAAATAAAAGATTTAAATCTAAAACACAAAATGATAAAAAACACTAGAAGAAAGCATGGGTAAAACTCTTTATGACATCAGCACTGTGAAAGAATTTATAAAGAAGACATCATTGGCCATCACAGCAACAACAGAAATAAAAAAATGGGACTGATCAAGTTAAAAAGCTTCTGCACAGCTAAGGACACAATCAAGCTAGCAAATAGATGCCCTTCAGAATGGGAGAAGACATTCATGTGTTACAAATCTGACAAGGGGCTAACAGCATCTACAAAGAACTCAAACAAATCAATGGGAAAAGAACAAATAATCCCATTAATCATTGGGTAAGAGACATGAACAGAATCTTTTCCCAAGAGAAACACATGAAAAAATGCTCATCATCCCTAATCATCAGAGAAATGCAAATCAAAACCACTTTGAGATATTACCTGACCCTAGTGAAAATAGCCCACATCACAAGATCTAACAGCTGCTGGTAGGACTGAAAACTAATACAGCCTTTTGGAAAGAAGTCTGGAGAATCCTCAAAGAGCTAAAAGTAGATCTTCCATTTGATCCAGCAATCCCATTACTAGGTTTCTACCCAGAAGAAAAAAAAGTCATTTTATCAGAAGGATATTTGTAACTGAATGTTTATAGCACCTCAATTCACAATCACCAAAAGGTCGAAACAACCCACGTGCTCATCAACATATAACTGAATTAATCGACTGTGGTATATGTATACCAGGGAACACTACGCAGTCATAAAAAGAGGGAGACTTTGCATGTTTTGTATTTACCTGAATGGATCCAGAGAACATTCTCCTAAGTGAAGTATTTCACGAATGGAAAAGGAAGCATCCGCATACCCAATACCATGTTGAAACTAGTAGATCACCAACTACAGACCCACACGAAAGAAAAACACAATTAAATTCAAGAAATGGGGAGGGGGATTTGGTAAGTTCCCACCAAACGGGTACAATGTAGGGGTATGTAGCATAACACCTTGGTGAAGGACTCAACTGCAACTCAGACTTTACCTTATAAATGCAAACAAGGTAACCTAATTGTATATGGCCTCCTATTAATCTAGAATAATAAGTAAATAAAATATTTACAATCTTTTAAAACTGAGGCTGGCTTGGCGCCTGTGGCTCAAGCGGCTAAGGCGCCAGCCACATACACCTAAGGTGGCGGGTTCGAATCCAGCCCAGGCCCCCCAAATCAATTAAGCCCAAGAGTTTGAGGTTGCTGTGAACTGTG
>NW_003852397.1:7484058-7485824 GCF_000181295.1 Otolemur garnettii | reverse complement strand
GTTGCTGTGAGCTGTAAGGCCACAGCACTCTACCCAGGGGGATAGTTTGAGGCTCTGTCTCAAAAAAAATAAAAATAAAAAATAAAAACTGAGGCTAAAAATAAAAACCACATGCCCCTTGATTGCATGATAGAGGCTTTGTGAATAAGAATGCGAGTGAATGCAAAAATAGTTATGCATTGTAAGTATCAGTTATTCAATAAACATTTACTGAGCACTAAAGATACACCTGGCATTTTGCTCCTCTGGAGATACTGAAGTAATCCCCTGCCCTCATGA
Source organism: Otolemur garnettii (assembly GCF_000181295.1). NCBI lineage: Eukaryota > Metazoa > Chordata > Mammalia > Primates > Galagidae > Otolemur > Otolemur garnettii. The sequence goes on along the minus strand of NW_003852397.1, from coordinate 7,485,545 downwards.
ATTTCACAGAGAGAGATATATACATAAATTGACCCTGGTTTCAAGATGATAAAGTAAGATGTCTTTGCCGCCTCCTCTACTAAAAGAATCCAAAATTAAGAAAGCCAGACTTGATTCATTATTAGACAACTCCAGAAAGGCTGAGAACAGAGGACCCATGTGGGAACTGTGTATTTAAGAGTAGTAGTAGTTAGACCTCACAGGCCACCTTGATTCTACATACTGAAGTGACTATATCCTGTTCCCCCACCAACACACACATTTTTTGTTTTATTTTTTAAGAAAGAGAGGTCTCTGTTCCCCAGGCTGGAATGCTGTGCCATGATCAGAGCTTACTATATCTTCTACCTTCTGGACTCAAGTCACCCTTTTGCCTCAGTCTCCTTACTAGATGGGACTACAGGTGTGCACCAACATGCCAGGCTAATTTTTTTTTCTTGAGACAGAGTCTCACTATGTCGCCCTTGGTAGAGTGTGGCATCACAGCTCACAGCAACCTCAAACTCTTGGGCTCAAGTGATTCTCTTGCCTCAGCCTCCCAAGTAGGTGGGACTACAGGCATCCTCCACAACACCCGGCTATTTTTTGTTGCAGTTGTCACTGTTGTTCAGCTGGCCCAGGCCCACTTCAAACCCACCAGGCTTGGTGTATGCGGCCAGTGCCCTACTCACTATGCCACGGGCACCGCCCAATGCTAGGCTAATTTTAAAATTTTTTTGTGGAGACCAGGTCCCCTATGTTGCCTGGACAACTCTTAAACTCACTGGCCTCAAGCGATCTTTCCATTTTGGCCTCCCAACGTGCTGGAATTACAGGCATGAGCCACTGTACCTGGCTTCTGGGGTTATTTTATGGAGAAAGAGGGGAGGGAAAGGCACTGAACTTGGAGACATTGGGCAGTGAGCAGAGCAGAATGAGGTACAGCACTGATAACAGGGAGATGAAGTGCAAGTGTGCTTCCTTAGCAGCAAAGTGAGACCTTTAACCCCATCCTCTACCAAGGGCAAAATGCCACAGCTGTTCTATGCTCTGTTATCACTCTCTGCCGCTTTGACTCAAGTTACAGTTAATAATTTATGCCAACATTTGATATCAATCTCTCTATTAGACTCTAAAAATCATGAGATCATAGATCATGTCTGATTTGCTCCAGAATATATCCCAACACCAGCATAATGTCTGCATATATAAAGCAAGATACCTGGGCACCTTGGATACACCAAAAGTATTGATTAGAGGGAATCTTAAGGATTATATCTATATCTGTAACCTCATAAAAGCTTAGATTTTTAAAAATGCTCTTCTATGTACCAATACCAATATCTATGTTTAAAAATTATTAAAGCAGAGGTAATATATATTAGCTCGATATATCCATTGCATAATGTATTCATATATCAAAACCATGTCATGGGCTCGGCACCTGTGGCTCAAGTGGCTAAGGCGCCAGCCACATACACCTAAGGTGGCAGGTTCAAATCCAGCCC
>NW_003852397.1:7478237-7482606 GCF_000181295.1 Otolemur garnettii | reverse complement strand
CCTTAGGTGTACGTGGCTGGCGCCTTAGCCGGTTGAGCTATAGGCGCCGAGCCTAAATTTCCTCCTCTTATAAGGACACCAGTCCTATCTGGATTTGTGCTCACCCTAACACACTCATTTTAATTTAATTGCCTCTTTGAAGACTCTGTCTCCAAGGTACTTGGGGATTAAGGCTTCAACATATAAATTTAGGGGAAGGGGGGGACAAAATCCCATAACAATATGTATGAGGCAATATGATAGGTGTTTTATAAATATCCCATTTAAATCTCACAGCTAACTACATGGAGAAAAACTGAAGCACAGAGAGATTAAGTGATAGGATTAAGCTAGTAGGTGGTAGAGTCAGAATTCAAAACCAGACAGACACTGCACTACCATATTACAACAGGCTTTCTTCATGCTTTCTACTGGGTCCATTAAAGTTTCCCAGACGAGGAAGAATGAAGTGGCTGCTGAAGTGAGCAAACAGAAGAATACCATTCCTCCAACCAATGGGAGCTAGCACAGGGCTCCCAGCTAGTCCTCAGTCTGACCTTGTGAACCACTGTCTACTACCCCAACCTTATGGCCCTAGGGAGCCTCTAGCAGAGGGAGGTATGGTTAGAAGTTGGCCTATATTCGCATGCCTAACCAAGTCCACAAAGATGAAGTCAGAGTGCAATGAGAGACAGAGCTCCTGCTTCCCCATGGAAAGCTCCTGGGACCCTTGTATTCTATGTGACAAAGTCAGGTCTTAGGAACTTGAAATCCAATCCCTTCCAGCCTAGTGGCAAGGTTCCTGGAGTTCTGTACTTAGGAGTAGCCAGAAAAAGCCAAGGTTTGCCCCAAACCTCAGGCCTGAGGCAAAAGTACAAAAAGATCCCTGCCCAGAGGACAGTGCATACAGGTTAACTCAGGTCACTGAAAGCAGATATGGCAGTAAACAAGGACACCTGGAGGGTCATTAATTATAACTGCTTAGATAAGACAAGAGAGAGTGTGCTAGGTTTCTCTCAGCTTCCACCTTCACACTTTTAAAAATATCTTTTCCCAAGACTCACAAAGAGTGCCGGGAGGTGAAGAGGTTATGATCCAGCTAAATCATATCCAAGTTAGAAGCATTTAACCAGATTATCACTATGGTTGTTTTTAAACAAGATAAAAACAGGGCTGTGGTCACTACGCATAGGCTTTAAGCAGCTGGGCCCTGTAGGGAAGGGAGGCAAGAAGAAGCACCTAAGTTACTGCCTGACATGCAAGTTTGAAAACTTTCTTCCACTCTAACATAGAGATATGTCAGCCTCTGGGCCTCTTTGCCTATTCGCCTTGGCAATGGAGGCCTGTTCACTGTGGATGGTGAACGAATCATGCTCTGTAAGCCCACATCTTGCTCTTTCTCTGTGAATCTACCTTTCTTTTCCTCAATAAAGTTTGTTTCATACCTGCCTTCAAAAAAAAAAAAAAGAGAGATATCTATAATCATCTTTGTTAGGAAATTATTATTCAAATAAAATATTTAATAAGAAGTAACAACTTCTTTGATGGACTGGTAAATTCGGAATTAGATAATAAATTTCTTTTTCTTTCTTTCTTTTTCGAGCCAGAGCCTCAAGCTGTCGCCCTGGGTACAGTGCTGTGGCATCACAGCTCATAGCAACCTCCAACTCCTGGGCTTAAGCAATTCTCTTGCATCAGCCTCCCAAGTAGCTGAGAGTACAGGCGCCCACCACAACACCCAGCTATTTTTTGGTTGTAGTTGTCATTGTTGTTTGGCAGGCCCAGGCTGGATTTGAACCCACCAGCAATGTTGTGTGTGACTGGCACCTTAGCCACTTGAGCTACAGGCACCGAGCCTAGATCATAAATTTCTTGAGAGACACTAAAGGTCTGAAGATGTAAGATGTCATTAATGAAGGTAAATACAGAAATGTCATTTCCAAAACATTTATGTGCAAATACTATTCACAGTTACAACCCAATAAAACCATTGCATACATTTTAGAACACTCATAATCTAAAATCTGGAAATATTCTTGGCTAATTTCTGAAGGAAAGATTGAAACCCTGGCATAAAAACAGATAGGCTCGGCACCCCGTAGTGGTTACGGCACTGGCCGCATGCATGGAGACTGGTGGGTTCAAACCCAGCCCGGGCCTGCTAAACAACAGTGACAACAACAACAACAACAAAAAAGAAGAAGAAAGAAAGAAACAGATAGACCAACAGAAAAGACCAGAGAGAACCCAGAAAAAAAATCCATAGATTTTCAATCATTTTTGACAAAGATACAAAAAAGATACATTGGTGAAAGGACAGTCTTTTAAAAAAATGGTGCTGAGAAAACTGGATATCCATGTGGGCAAAAATGAAACTAGACCCCTAGCTCTCCCCATATGTAAAAATCAAATCAAAATGGCTTGAAGACTTACATGGGGACCTGAAACGGAAACTACCAGAATAAAACAATGCCGAAGTGCTGCAGGATATCCGTCTGGGCAAAGATTTTTTTGGATTAAGACTTCAAAAGCATAGGAGGCAAAAATAAAACTTCACAAATGGAATTACATCAAGCTAAAAAGCTTCTGCACAGCAAAGGAAACAATCAACAAAGTGAAGATACAGGCGACAGAATGGGAAAAAATATTTGCAATCTATTTACCTGACAAGGGATTAATAATCAGACTATATATGGAGCTCCAACAACTCATAGCAAAAAAAAAAAAAAAAAAAAAAGCTCATAAGTAATCTGATCAAAAAATGGCAAAAGATAAACATTTCTTAAAAGAAGACATACAAAAGGCCAGCAGGCATATGAAAAAGTGCCCCACAGCACTAATCACCGGGAAAGGCAAATCCAAACCATACTGATGTTTAAAAGTGATGTTTAGGGTGGTGCCTATGGCTCAAAGGAGTAGGGCGCTGGCCCCATATGCTGGAGGTGGCAGGTTCAAACCCAGCCCCGGCAAAAACTGCAAAAAAAAAACAAAAAAACAAAACCACTAAATGTGATGTTTAGTTGCTGGCCAGAGTGTGGAGAAAGGGGGACCCTCATATGCTGTTGGTAGAATACAATGTGGAGGTTGCTCAAAAAACTAAAAATAGAACTACCATATGACCCTGGGTATGTGTCTGAAAGAAAGGAAATCAGCATATCAAAGAGCTATCTGTACTCTTATGTTTATTGCACCTTTATTCACAACAGCCGAGATATGGAAGTGACCCAAGTGTTCTTCAATGGCCGAATGGATAAAGAAAATGTGGTATACAGAGGGTGCCGGGGCGGCGCCCGTGGCTCAAAGGAGGGCTCTGGCCCCATATACTGGAGGTAGCAAGTCAACCCAGCCCCGGTCAAAAAAAAAACAAAAAACAAAAAATAGAGGGTGCCAAAAATGTATACACATTTTAAGAAAGGAAAAAATTGTTCTAAAATTGTAATTCTCGATACACAAGGGTAACAAAAGATGAATACAAGTTATGTTGAGCCTCTCTTGTAAGTCAAGTGTTACTTGAGTATTATAAAGTTAAGATAGTTTTTTCTTTTTTTAAAATGTGTATGCTTTTTATTTTTGAGACTAAGTCTCACTATGTCACCCTAGGTAGAGTGCTGTGACGTCGCAGCTCACAGTAACCTCAAACTCTTCAGCTTAGGCGATCCTCTTGCCTCAGCCTCCCCCCGTAGCTGAGACTACAGGCACCTGCCACAACGCCCAGCTATTTTTCTGTTGTAGTTGTTACCATTGCTTAGCTGGCCTGGGTTGGATTCCGAACCCACCAGAGGGCGCTGAGCCAAAATGTGTATGCTTTTTTCGCGCACCCTTTGTATATTCACAATTGAATACTACTCAGCCACATACACAAATGAAATCCTATCGTTTGCAGCAACATGGATAAAACTAGAGGAAATTACATTAAGTGAAATATTCCAGGATCAAAAATATAAGTATTGCATTTTCTCGGTCACATGTAGAACTTAAAAAATTGATCTCACAGAGATAGTGAGAATGGTGCTTACCAATGGGAAGGATATGGGTGGGGAGATGGAGAGAGTTTTGTTAATGGGTACAAACATATAGTTAGAAGGAATAAGTTCTAGTGTTTGATAGAACAGTAGGGCAGCTATAATTAACAAGAAATGTATATTCCAGGGGCTGGGCTTGGTGGCTCACACATGTAATCCTAGCACTCTGGGACGCTGAGGCAGGTGGATTGCCTGAGGTCACAAGTTCAAGACTAGCCTGAGCAAGAGTGAGACCCCATCTCTAAAAATAGCCAGCCGTTGCAGCAGGCACTTGTAGTCCCAGCTACTTGGGAGGCTGAGGCAAGAGAAGTGCTTAAGTCCAAGAGTTTGAGGTTGTTGTGAGCTGTGATGCCACGGCACTCTACCAA
>NW_003852397.1:7466880-7477619 GCF_000181295.1 Otolemur garnettii | reverse complement strand
TGTGATGCCATGGCACTCTACCCAGGAGGATAGCTTGAGGCTCTGTCTAAAAAAAAAAAAAAAAGAAATAAGTGTTTGAGGTGATAGATACCCCAGTTACCCAGATTTGATCATTACACATTGCATGTTTGTATCAAAACATCTCATATATCACATAAATATGTACAACTATTAAGTACCAATAAAAATTTTTACACCTGTAATACTAGCATTCTACAAAGCTGAGACAGGAGGACTGCTGGAACGCAGGAGTTTAAGACCAGCCTGAGCAAGAGCAAACCTGTCTCTACCAACAAAAGAAAAATTAGCCAGGTGTTATGACACGTGCTTATAGTCCTACCTACTCAACAGGCTGAGGCAGGAGGATTGCTTGAGCCCAGGAGTTCAATGTTACTGTGAACCAGGCTGAGGCCATGGCTAGCATGGGTGGCAGAGTAAGACTGTTTCAAAAAAACAAAAAGAAATCAATGAAACAACTGAGACATTTATCTTAAACCAACATCAATATTTACTTATATCAATATTTTATTCAAACAAGTTTATATGGTGTACAAAGCCATGTAGACAGTGAGTGATATTAAATTCAGATGTAATAAATCTATAAGATCACCACTACCCCTTTAAACCCTCAAAATAAAATTGATTAATGAGGCTGGGCACAGTGGCTGACGCCTGTAATCCTAGTGCTCTGGGAGGCTGAGGCGGGTGGATTGCTTGAGCTCACCGAGTTTGAGGCCAGCCTGAGTAAAAGTGAGACTGGGTCTCTACTAAAAATAGAATAACTGAGGCAAGAGGATTGCTTGAGTCCAAGAGTTGGAGATGGCTGTGAGCTATGATGCCATGGCACTCTAACCAGGGCAACAGGTTGAGACTGTCTCAAAAAAAAAAAAATTGATTAATGAAAACCTGTCTGGAAGGGCAATCTCGGAAAGGTCCGGGCTTGATTATATTTTGCGAAGGACTGCAAACAGTATTGATTATCCCAATTGAGTAAGCAGTAGCGAAGGTAATAAAAAACAGAAGCTCTGTTCCTTTCTGGCTTTCATTCCAGAAAATGCACAGAATTTCAAGCATTTACAAAAGCAGTACTGAGAGGGCCAGACTAGCTCCATTTTGTGGTTTACTGCACAAGCCCCATTCCTAGTTGTTTACTACACAGTGGTTTACTGCACAAGCCCCACTGTTTACTACACAAACTCCATTCCTAGCCCCTCCGCCCCAACCCCTGCCAGTAAAACCTGCAAAGCCACTCCCAGCTTCCTTCCCCCACCCCTCACCTGTACCAATCCAAATCCTCCTTTACTAATGAAATCACCACCCACCAATTAAAAGTGTACTCATACCCTCCTCCCCTTCTTGCTTTCTGTACCCCATAAAAACTTGCTCCACCCTGGGTTCGGGGCTCATCCTAGGCTTGCATGCCAGGAGAGTCCAGACCAGTTTGAATAAAACCTCACCTCATGCCTTTTACGTTGGAGTGCGTCTCGGGTTCGTCTGTTGGGGCTACTTGGGAGAATAATTTTCGGGCACAACAGTATGACTTAATCAAGCTGTAAATTAACCTAAAAACACCACTGTGATTGGCAGAGATCCCAGTTTTCTGCAATGACAAAAGCCGTGGTTCCCAAACTTGGCTACACAATTACAATGACTGGGGAAGACTTTTCTGGGGGGGGGGGAGGAGGAATTTTTAAAAATATAAATACTCAGAGTCACTCCAGACCAATTAAATTGGTATCAAAAGAAAATGCTGGGCACCAGTAGTTTTTAAACACTGCCAGGTGATTCTAACAGCAACCAGGGTTAAAAACCAATGGAGCCAATGTTTATCACTCGTTCAAAGGATAAGAATACATTCTGCAGTCATGTTTTTCCCTTGGGTCCTTTTCGTCCTGGAGCTTATGGATTGTGAAGGGTATATAAGTAAAATGTCACTTTGCCCTGCGTCAGTATAATGAAGCACTTCCTATATTACTATCAGAAAAGAAAGACTTTGCACCTTGTGATAAAACAAAAATGTTTTATGAAAAACAATAAAACATTTTCCTTGAACCTGGACTCCCTATCAATTCTGCCCTTGGCTTTTGCTGTACTACATCTGAAGGTCTGGGATGACATTTGTGAACATGATAATTATGTGAGGCAGCTGCTGTTTTCTACCATGAACAGACTAAAGCCAACTCAGAAACCTTGGGAGTTTATTTTCTATTTTTTCCTTTCAATACATGTGTATTTTATTTGGCAAGTACCTACTCTCCTGCTCTCTTTGCAGGTAAATTTCTCCTTGTCTAAATGCTTCTATTTCTGAGTATTTCTTCAACAAGAGTAAAGGTCTAGGCCAGGGGCAGTGGCTCACACCTATAATTCCAGCACGCTGGGAGGCTGAGTCAGGTGGATTGCTTAAGCTCAGGCATTTGAGACCAGCCTGAGCAAGAGCAAGACCCTGTCTCTACCTAAAATAGAAAAAGTAGCTGCGCATTGTGGTGGACACCTTGTAGTCCCAAGTACTTGGGAGGCTAAGACAAGAGGGTCTCTTGAGCCCAGGAGTTTGAGGTTGCTGTGAGCTATGATGCCACGGTACTCTACCTAGGGGACAGAGTGAGACTCTATCCTAAAAAAAAAGAAAAAAAAAAGAGTAAAGATCCAAAGAGTACTTGGCCACAGGAGTGGATACTTTCTTAGAGGCAGAGTTCTCTGTAAGTGATAGGGGAAGGACTTAGATAAGAGAACCTACTCAGTTAGCCCATGGCGTTTGGAGCTATAACCCAAGATAAGCTATATCTTGGGTTGAACTGGATGCTATAACCCAGTTCAACAATAAATGTGCCCTCTTGGCTATGCTGAACAAATCTAAAAGTTGGTGCCACTCCTTTGCTGTGGGATTCTAAAGCCTTCTTAACCATATTAGCCTCAACCATGCTGGGTATTATTACAAAACTTTAAATCAAAAATGACCCCAAAGACATGTAAATAGAAATGAGCAAACACAAGCACACACCAAGTAACCAAGAGTTTAGCCACTCTACTTTCTGGATCTGGGTAAAACCTAAGTTTTACTAACTCCTCAGCTAGTAGAAATTTTGTCATAGCAGATCTTAAAACAGAAAAACATAATATTGGTGAAGGCAAGGATCTCATCTATCTTCTCCTATTATATTCATAGGGCTCTGATTACTGAACACAGTAAATACTGAGTAAATATCTGTTAAGTGACAGAAATGCATGAATTTGGAAAATTTTCAGGTCCACATAAATAAGAGTTTTTTGTTCGTTTGTTTGTTTGTTTTGCAGGGGTTTTTTTGGCCAAGGTCGGGTATGAACCTACCACCTCCGGTATATGGGTCTGGTACCCTACTGCTTTGAGCCACAGGTGCTGCCCCGAGATAAGAGTTGTTATCATATCTCTTGCAAACTGGGAATCTTCTTTTTTTTTTTCTTTTTCTTTTTTCTTTTCTTGTCTTTTTTTTGAAACAGAGTCTCACTCTGTCACACTGGAGTTGAATGCTATGGCATCACAGTTCACAACCTCCTCAAACTCTTGGGCTCAAGTGATCCTCTTGCCTCACCTTCCCAGAAGCTAGGACCACAAGTGCCTGACACAAGGTCTGACTAGTTTTTCTACTTTTTATAGAGATGGGGTCTCACTCTAGCTCAGGCTGGTCTCAAATTCCTGAGTTCAGGCAATTGACCTATCTCAGCCTCCCAGAGTGCAAGTATTACAGATGTGAGCCATCCCACCCAGCCAAACTGGGAATTTTTTTTTTTTAAGAGACAGAGTCGCAGTTTGTCACCCTCAGTAGAGTGCTGTGATGTCACAGCTCACAGCACCCTCCAGCTTTTGGGCTTAGGTGATTCTCTTGCCTTAGTCTTCTGAGTAGCTGGGACTACAAGGCACCCACCACAATACCCAGCTATTATTTTGTTGCTGCAGTTTGGCCAGGGCCGGGTTTAAACCTGCCACTGTCGGTATATGGGGCCAGCACCCTACTCACTGAGCCACAGGCGCCGCCCCCAAACTAAGAATTTGCTTAGAGCTCGCTCAAGTATAAATACTGTCCTATTAGAACATAAATTGGTCTGGGCACAGTGTTCATGCCTGTAATTTGAGCACTTTGGGAGGCCAAGGCTAGAGGATCACTTGAGGCCAGGAGTTTGAAACCAGCCTCAGTAACACAGAGAACCCTCATCTCTATTTAAAAACAAACAAACAAACAAACAAACAACAAAAAAAAAACCTTAGCCAGGTATGGCAGCACAGATTTGTCATCCCAACTACTCAAGAAGCTAAGGTGAGAAGATCACCTGAGCACAGGAGTCTGAGGTTATAGTGAGCTGTGACTGGGCCATTCACTACATTCCAGCCTATGCTATAGAGTAAGACCCTGTCAAAAGAAAAAAAAAGAGAGAGAGAGAAAAGAAGGGAAGGAAGGAAGACTGTAAACTGTTGGGTAGTTGCCTGACATAACCTTTCTTTAAAATCATTTATTGAGTGCATGGAAGCTATTGAGCTGATTATAATGGGCCAGATATTCTGCCTGGAGTTTGAAGCTGTCTTTTTTTTTTTTTTTTCTCATTTATCAAGTTTATTTTTCAATATCTGTTTCCCCTGCTAGAATATCAGCTTTTTTTTTTTCTTTTTTATTGCTTGGGATTCATTGAGGGTACAAAGAATTAGGTTACACTGATCCCATTTGTTAGATAAAGTCCCTCTTACAATTTCATCCCACCCCCAAGAGGTGTGCCATACACTGTGACCCCCTCATCTCCCTCCCGCCTCCCCTCTCCCCACTTGCTCATTCCTTTATCCACCCACCCTTGTATCAGCTTATCTTCTGCCTTCTGAAGAAGCTTTTTTTTTTTTTAGACACAGAGTCTCACTTTATTGCCCTCAATAGAGTGTCCTGGTGTCACAGGTCACAGCAACCTCCAATTCCTGAGCTTAGGCGATCCTCTTGCCTCAGCATCCTGAGTAGCTGGGACTACAGGTGCCCACAACAATACCTGGCTATTTTTTGTTGCAGTTTGGCTGGGGCTGGGTTCAAACCCTCCACCCTCAGTATATGGGGCCGGCACCCTACCCACTGAGCCACAGGTGCCACCCCTTCTGAAGCTATCTTTTAAAAGTGTTTCTCTATTATCTTCCTATAGGCTGGTCTCTTCTGTAAAAACTGGATTAGGTCAAAATCTAAGCCAACTAATAAAAACATACCAAAAATTAAAAACAGATTTACCATATGATTCAGCAATTCCACTTATACTATATACCTCAAAAGAACTAAACACAGTCCTGAGAAGAGATATATACAAAACACATTCCAAGCAGCCTTATTCCCAGCAGCCAAAAGGTGGTAGCAACCCCAAGTGCCCATCGACAGATTTATGACATTGAAGACAAAGCTTTTGAACACTCCCAAGAGCTCAAAGAGGAAGAGAAATGGAGAGCAAAAATGGATCATTCTCTTGGAAAGCTCTGGAATAATTTGAAGAAAACTAATACTCACTTTATAGGAATTCCTGAAAATGATGAGGTTGCTTCGCAAAGCACAGAGGCCCTTCTTCCTGAGATTATGAAGGAGAACTTTCCAGACATGCCAAGAGATTCTGAAATTCAGATAGCAGACAGTTTCAGAACCCCATCACGACTCAACCCGAATAAGACAACCCCCAGACACATCATAATTAACTTCACTAAAGTTAATATGAAGGAGAAAATTAAGAAAGCAGACAGATGAAAGAAAACGGTAACCTACAAGGGGAGGAATATTAGAATGACTCCAGATTTCTTTGCTGAAATCTTTCAAGCTACAAGAGGGTGGTCATTGACTTTTAATCTCCTAAAACAAAATAGCAAAATAACTCTGTATCCAGCTAAACTGAGTTTCATTTATGATGGAGAAATTAAACACTTTAATTCCATTCACATGTTGGAGAAATTTGCCATAACTAAACTAGCTCTCCAGGATATTCTCAGACCTATCCTCCATAATGGCCAGCACAATCCTCCACCACAAAAGTAAACCCACTCAGAAATTTTTGATTAAATTCCAACTTCCACAGTGGCAAAAGGATTAAAAATGTCCACTGGACTTTCAATAAACTCAATACCTAAAATTCTACCAGGCTTGTCAATATTCAATATTCTCAATTAATGTGAATGGCTTAAATTGTCCTCTAAAGAGGCACAGGTTGGCTGACTGGATACAAAAACTCAGGCCAGATATCTGCTGCATACAAGAATCTCATCTTACCTTAAAAGATAAATATGGCCTCAGGGTGAAGGGATGGTCATCTATATTTCAGGTAAATGGAAATCAGAAAAAAGCAGGTGTTGCAATTTTATTTGCAGATAAAATAGACTTTAAAACAACAAAAATAAGGAATGATAAGGATGATCACTTCTTATTTGTTAAGGGTAACACTCAATATGATGAGATTTCAATTATTAACATTTATGCACCCAACCAGAGTGCACCTCAATTTATTTATTTATTTATTTATTCAGAGACAGAGCCTCAAGCTGTCCCCCTGGGCAGAGTGCCATGGCATCACAGCTCACAGCAACCTCCAACTCCTGGGCTCAAGCGAGTCTCCTGCCTCAGCCTCCCAAGCAGCTGGGACCACAGGCGCCCACCACAACACCTGACTATTTTTTGGTTGCAGCCATGATTGTTGTTTGGTGGGCCCAGGCTGGATTTGAACCCGCCACCTTAGGTGTATGTGGCTGGTGCCTTAGCCACTTGAGCCACAGGCACCGAGCCTGTATCTCAATTTATAAAAGAGACTCTGACAGACATGAGCAATGTGATTTCCTACAGTTCCATAGTAGTCAGAGATTTTAACACTCCTTTGGCAGTGTTGGATAGATCCTCCAATAAGAAGATAAGCAAAGAAATTTTAGATTTAAACTTCACCATTCAACATTTGGATTGAACAGATATCTACAGAACATTTCATCCTAACAAAACTGAATACACATCCTTCTTATCAGCCCACGGAACATACTCCAAAATTGATCACATCTTAGGTCACAAGTCTAACCTCAGCAAATTTAAAAGAATAGAAATTATTCCTTGCATCTTCTCTTCAGATCATAATGGAATAAAAGTTGAACTCAGTAACAGGAATCTGCATACTCATACAAAAACATGGAAACTAAATAACCTTATGCTGAATGATAGCTGGGTCACAGATGAGATTAAGAAGGAAATTACCAAATTTTTGGAACAAAACAATCATGAAGACACGAATTATCAGAACTTCTGGGATACCACAAAGGCAGTCCTAAGAGGGAAATTTATAGTGTTGCAAGCCTTCCTCAAGAGAACAGAAAAAGATGAAGTTGACAACTTAATTGGACATCTCAAGCAACTGGAAAAGGAAGAACATTCCAATCCCAAACCCAGCAGAAGAAAAGTAATAACCAAAATTAGAACAGAATTAAATGAAATTGAAAACAAAAAGATTATATAACAGATCAATGAATCAAAAAGTTGTTTTTTTGAAAAGGTCAATAAAATAGATAAACCTTTAGCTACCTAACCAGAAAAAAAAGAGTAAAATCTCTAGGTTCATCAATCAGAAATGACAAAGACAAAATAACAACAGACTCCTCAGAAATTCAAAAAATCCTTAATTATTATTACAGGAAACTTTATTCTCATAAATATGAAAATCTGAAGGAAATTGACCAATACTTGGAAGCCCATCACGTTCCAAGAATTAGCCAGAATCAATGAAATGTTGAAGAGGCCTATATTAAGTTCTGAAATAGCACTGACTATACAAAATTCCCCTAAAAAGGAAAGCCCAGGACCAGATCACTTCACGTCAGAATTCTACCAAACCTTTAAAGAGGAACTAGTACCTATATTACTCAACCTTTTCCAAAATATTGAAAAAGAAGGAATACTACCCAACACATTCTATGAAGCAAACATCACTTTGATCCTGAAACCAGGAAAAGACCCAACAAGAGAAGAGAATTATAGACCAATATCACTAATGAATATTGATGCGAAAATATTCAACAAGATCTTAACAAGCAGAATCCAGCAACACATCAAACAAATTATGCAGCATGACCAAGTGGGTTTTATCCCAGGGTCTCAAGGCTGGTTCAATATACATAACTCTATAAATATAATTCATCACATAAACAAATTGAAAAACAAAGACCATATGGTTCTCTCATTTGATGCAGAAAAAGCTTGATAATATCCAGCATCCATTCATGATCAGAACACTTAAGAAAATTGGTATAGAAGGGACGTTTATTTTTTTTGAGACAGAGCCTCAAGCTGTCCCCCTGGGTAGAGTGCCATGGCATCACAACTCACAACAACCTCCAACTCCTGGGCTCAAGTGAGTCTCCTGCCTCCGCCTCCCAAGTAGCTGGGACCACAGACGCCCGCCACAATGCCTGGCTATTTTTTTTGGTTGCAGCCATCATTATTGTTTGGCGGGCCTGGGCTGGATTTGAACCTGCTGCCTTAGGTGTATGTGGCTGGTGCCTTAGCCACTTGAGCCACAGGCATCGAGCCAGAAGGGACATTTCTTAAACTGATAGAGGCCATCTACAGCAAACCCACAGCCAATATTGTATTGAATGGAGTTAAATTGAAATCATTTCCACTCAGATCAGGAACCAGGCAAGGTTGCCCGTTGTCTCCACTGCTTTTTAACTTTGTAATGGAAGTCTTAGCCATTGCAATTAGGGAAGAAAAGGCAATCAACAGTATCCATATAGGGTCAGAGGAGATCAAACTTTCACTCTTCACAGATGATATGATTGTATATCTCGAAAACCCCAGGGATTTTATTACAAAACTCTTAGAAGTGATCAAGGAACACAGCAGCGTCTCAGGTTACAAAATCAACACTCATAAATCTGTAGCTTTTATATATATCAACAATATTCAAGCTGAAAAATCAGTCAAGGACTCTATTCCGTTCACAGTAGTGCCAAAGAAGACGAAATAAAAACAGATCAGGAGGAATCACTCTACCAGACTTCAGACTATACTATAAATCTATAGTGATCAAAATAGCATGGTACTGGCACAAAAACAGAGAGGTAGATGTATGGAACAGAATAGAGAACCAAGAGATGAACCCAGCTACTTACCATTATTTGATCTTTGACAAGCCAATTAAAAACACTCAGTGGGGAAAAGATTTAAGTAATGGTGCTGGATGAACTGGCTAATGACCTGCAGAAGACTGAAACTGGACCCACACCTCTCACCATTAACTAAGATAGATTCTCACTAGATTAAAGATTTAAACTTAAGACATGAAACTATAAAAATACTAGAAGAAAGTGCAGGGAAAACTCTTGAAGAAATTGGCCTGGGCGAACATTTTATGAGGAGGACCCCCCGGGCAATTGAAGCAACATCAAAAATACACTACTAGGACCTGATCAAACTAAAAAACTTCTGCACAGCCAAGAACACAGTAAGTAAAGCAAGCAGACAGCTCTCAGAATGGGAGAAGATATTTGCAGGTTATGTCTCCAGCAAAGGTTTAATAACCAGAATGCACTGAGAATTCAAATGTATTAGCAAGAAAGGAACAAGTGATCTCATCTCAGAGTGGGCACGGGACTCGAAGAGAAACTTCTCTGAAGAAGACAGGTGCACGGCCTACACATACATGAAAAAATGCTCATTATCCTTAATCATCAGAGAAATGCAAATCAAAACTACTTTGAGATATCATCTACCTCTAGTAAGATTAGCCCACATCACAAAATCCCCAAACCAGAGATGTTGGCGTGTATGTGGAGAAAAGGGAATGCTTCTACATTGCTGGTGGGAATGCAAACTAATACATTCCTTTGGAAAGATGTTTGGAGAACACTTGGAGTTCTAAAAATAGACCTGCCATTTGATCCTACAATTCCTCTACTAGGTACATATCCAGAAGACTCGAAATCACATTATAACAAAGATATATGTACCAGAATGTTTATTGCAGCCCAATTCATAATTGCTAAATAATGGAAGAAGCCCAAGTGCCCATCGACCCATGAATGGATCAATAAATTGTACTATATGTACACCATGGAATATTATGCAGCCTTAAAGAAAGATGGAGATTTTACCTCTTATGTGTTTACATGGATGGAGCTGGAATATATTCTTAGCAAAGTATCTCAAGAATGGAAGAAAAAGTATCCAATGTATGAAACCAATTTATAGCTTTCTTATGAAAGCTATAACCCAATTATAGCCCAGGAAAAAGAGGAAAGGGGAGAGGGGGAGGAGGGGGGAGGATGGGTGGAGGGAGAGTAATTGGTGGGGCCACACCTATGGTGCATCTTACAAGGAAGGGTACGTCTGAAACTTAATAGGTGTAGAATGTAAATGTCTTAACACAATAACTAAGAAAATGCCATGAAGGCTATGTTAACCAGTTTGATGAAAACAGTTCAAATTGTATATAAAATCAGCACATTGTACCCCATGATTGCACTAATGTACACAGCTATGATTTAATAAAAAATCCCTACTAGATAGAAAAGAAACAATTTTATATAAAAATAACATGTATTTTTTATTTTAAAAAGCTGATTATCAGCTCGGCACCTATAGCTCAACCGGCTAAGGCGCCAGCCACGTACACCTAAGGTGGCGGGTTCGAATCCCCAGCCCGGACCGCCAAACAACAATGACGGCTGCAACCAAAAAATAGCCAGGCGTTGTGGCGGGCACCTGTGGTCCCAGCTACTTGGGAGG
>NW_003852397.1:7448812-7464836 GCF_000181295.1 Otolemur garnettii | reverse complement strand
AAAAGAAGACACCTTGTGAGTATTCTCATAGGAGACTGCGTCAAGCAATCAAGATTTGGGAGCTGAACCAAAGCCTCTTCAAAAGCAGAGTGGACTGCATTTAAATTTGATTTCCATCTAAATGTTGCTAAGATATAAGAGAAGTCTCATTCGCCTTTGTCTTGTACTTCTCTGTTCTTTTTTTTTTTTTTTTTTTTAATTTTTGCTAGAGTGTCCACTATCCCAATCAAAGAATTACAGTACACATTGTCCCCAGGATCCATAAATGTGTTCCTGGCCCACTCCGTAATAGTTTAGTAGAATTACCATTACAAACACATTTTACCCATCCACAATATTCAAAAGACAATTTGCATTTCTATACTTTACAGGAAAAAAGTTCAGTTTATGTTCCATTGTATGCAGGAGCATATTTTGCTGGTTTGAAAGAGTATGATGCATACAGTTTTCTAGCAGCTTTCTTTGTTTCTTTTTACAGCAGTGTTTCTGCTGTACTTTTGCTGATGGCTGCTAGATTTTAATTTATTTGTTTCCCTACTTGATAACATTAGTGATTCTGATTTCAGTTTTTCATTTGTTTTGCTTTTGCTTTTTTCCTCATGTAACATTGGTGAAGGATCCAGGAATATGACACAAGGGTGGAACAAACATTAATTTTGTGCAAACAAAAAAAAGAAGAAGAAGTGTTTTATAACATCAAGTGTTTTACGACACCAAGCGTTTTATGACATCAAGTGTTTTACAAAGGCTTTGATTTTTGACAAACTCTCCAAAATCAAAATTCTAAATCCACTCTTTTTTTATGTCAAACTACCTTTTTAAATATTAGGATCACTGAAAGTCTAAGACAGGCATATTAGGTTTATTCAATATATCAAAACCATATAGGAAGCATTGCTAAATATGAAATGGTATTTAACTTTCATATGAGACTTCTAAAATTCTGATGTCTTGGTGTATGTTATCAGTAATAACTATGGTTACTAGTTAAATTCTTTTATTATTATTATTAAATTATAGTTGTATACATTAATGCATTTATGGGGTACAATGTGCTGGTTTTATATACAATTTGGAATGCTTATATCCAACTAGTTAACATAGCCTTCACCTGGGCAGTGCCTGTGGCTCAGTGAGTAGGGCGCCAACTCCATATACCGAGGGTGGTGGGTTGGAACCCAGCCCTGGCCAAATTGCAACAAAAAATATCCGGGCGTTGTGGTGAGCACCTGTAATCCCAGTTACTTGGGATGCTGAGGCAAGATAATCACCTAAGCGCAAGAGCTGGAGGTTGCTATGAGCTGTGACATAGCACTGTACTGAAGGTGACAAAGTGAGACTGTCTCTAAAAAAAAAAAAAAAACCTCAGCCTTCACCTCACTTTCTTAATTATTGTGTTAAGACATTTATACTCCACACTTAATAGATTTGACATGTCCCATAGGTGTGGTCCCACCAATTACCCTCCCTCCACCCATCCTCTCCCCTCTCTTCCCCTCTTCATCTTGGGCAGTAGTTGTGTTATATCTTTCACATGCAAGTGTGGGTGATTATATATTGGTTTCATAGTAGAACTGAGTACATTGGATACTTTTTCTTCCATTCTTGAGATACGTTACTAAGAAGAATATGTTCCAGCTCCATCCATGTAAACATAAAAGAGGTAAATTCTCTATCTTTTTTAAGGCTGCATAGTATTCCATGGTATATATCGCCACAGTATTCCATGGTATATTAACCCATTCATGGGTCAATGGGCACATGGCCTTCTTCCATGACTTGGCAATTACGAAGGGCTGCAATAAACATTCTGGTACAAATATCTTTGTTATAAAGTGATTTTTGGTCTTCTGGATATATACCTAGTAGAGGAATTGCGGGATCGAATGACAGGTCTATTTTTAGATCCCTAAGTGATCTCCAAACTTCCTTCCAAAAGGAACATATTAGCTTGCATTCTCACCAGCAGTGCAGAAGTGTTCCCTTTTTTTCACATCCATGTCAACATCTATAGTTTGGGGATTTTGTGATGTGGGCTAATCTTACTGGAGTTAGATGATATCTCAAAGTGGTTTTGATTTGCATTTCTCTGATGATTAAAGATGATGAACATTTCTTCATGTGTCTGTAGGCCATGCACCTGTCTTCTTCAGAGAAGCTTCTATTCAAATCTCTTGCCCACAACGAGATGGGATCACTTGTTCCTTTCTTGCTAATACATTTGAGTTCTCTGTGGATCTGGTTATCAAACTTTTGTTAGAGACATAACCTGCAAATATCTTCTCCCATTCTGAGACCTGTCTGCTTGCTTTACTTACTGTGTTCTTGGCTGTGCAGAAGCTTTTTATTTTGATCAGATCCCAGTAATGGGTTTTCGATGTTGCTTCAATTGCCTGGGGGTGTCCTCCTCATAAAGTATTCTCCCAGGCCAATTTCTTCAAGAGTTCTCCTGCACTCTCTTCAAGTATCTTTATGGTTTGATGTCTTAGGTTTAAATCTTTTATCCAATGAGAGTCAATTTTTGTTAATAGTGAAAGTTGTGGGTCCAGTTTCAGTCTTCTACAGGTCGCCAACCAGTTCACCCACCACCATTTATAAAATAGAGAATCTTTCCTCCACTGGATGTTTTTGATAGGCTTATCAAAGATCAAATAACAGTAAGTAGCTGGGTTTATCTCTTGGTTCTCTATTCTGTTCCATACATCTACCTCCCTGTTTCTGTGCCAGTAAAATGCTGGGGGTTTTTTGTAGTTTTTGGCCAGGGTTGGGTTTGAACCTGCCATCTCCAGCATATGGGGCCAGTGCCCTACTCCTTTGAGCCACAGGCGCCGCCCTACAATGCTGTTTTGATCACTATAGATTTATAGTATAGTCTGAAGTCTGTTAGCATGATTCCTCCTGATTTGTTTTTATTTCTGAGTAAAGTATTGGCTATTCAAGGTTTTTTGTGAACCATATAAAATGAAGTACTATTTTTTCCAGGTCTTTAAAGTATGACAATGGTGCTTTAATTGGAATTGCATTGAATCTGTAGATTGCTTTGGGTAGTATGGACATTTTAACAATGTTGATTCTTCCCAGCCATGAGCATGGTTTTTCCATTTGTTAACATCTTCAGCTATTTCTTTTCTTAGAGTTTCATAGTTCTCTTTATAGAGATCTTTCATGTCCTTTGTTAGGTCAATTCCCAAATATTTCATCTTCTTTGGCACTACTATAAAAGGAATAGAGTCCTTGACTGCTTTTTCAGCTTGACTATTGTTGGTATATATAAAAGCTACTGATTTGTAAGTATTGATTTTGTAACCTGAGACGCTGCTATATTCCTTGATCACTTCTAAGAGTTTTGTAGTTGAGTCCCTGGGGTTTTCCAGGTATAAAATCACATCATTAGCTTGGCAATTATAGCTCAAGCAGCTAAGGCACAAGCCATATACACCAGAGCTGGCAGGTTTGAATCCAGCCCGGGCCCATCAAACAGCAATGACAACTACAAAAACAACAACAAAAAAATAGCTAGGCTTTGTGGCAGGCACCTGTAGTCCCAGCTACTTGGGAGGCTGAGGCAAGAGAATCACTTAAGCCCAGGAGTTGGAGGTTGCTTTGAGCTGTGATACCATGACACTCTACCCAGGGAGACAGCTTGAGGCTCTGTCTTAAATGAATGAATAAATAAATAAATAAAATAAAATCATATCATCTGCAAAGAGTGAGAGTTTGATCTCCTCTGACCCTATTTGGATACCCCTGATCGCCTTCTCAAGCCTGATTGTGATGGCTAAGGCTTCCATTACAATGTTAAATAGGAGCAAAGACAATGGGCAACCTTACTTGGTTCCTGATCTGAGTGGAAATGTTTTCAATTTTACTCCATTCAATATGATATTGGCTGTGTGTTTGTTGTAGATGGCCTCTGTCAGTTTAATAAACGTTCCTTCTATGCCTGTTTTCTTAAGTGTTCTGATCATGAAAGACTGCTGGATGGTGTGAAAAGCGTTCTCTGCATCAATTGAGAGAATCATATATGGTCTTTGTTTTTTGGTTTATGTAGTGTATTATATTTATAGATTTACATAGGTTGAACCAACCTTGAGACTCTGGAATAAAACCATCTTGTTCATGGCGTATAATTTGTTTTATGTGTTGCTTGATTCTGTTTGCTAGGATCTTATTAAATATTTTTGAATTGATATTCATTAAAGATATTGGTCTATAGTTTTCTTTCCTTGTTGGATCTTTTCCTGGTTTTGGGATCAGGGTGATATTTGCTTCATAGCATGTGTTGGGGAGTATTCCTTCTTTTTCTGTTTTGAAAAAGGTTATGTAATGTAGGTACTAGTTCCTCTTTAAAGGTTTGGTAGAATTCTGAAGTGAAGCCATTTGGTCCTGGAGTTTTCTTTTTTGGGAGATTTTGTATAGTTGATGCTATTTCAGTACTTGATATACATCTATTCAACATTTCCAGTTCTTTCTGGCTGAGTCTAAGAAGATGGCATGTTTACAGGTATTGGTCTATTTCCTCCAGATTTGCATATTTCTGAGAATATAATTTTTTATAGTATTCATTAAGGATTTTTAAAATTTCTGAAGTGTATGTTATTTCACATTTCTCATTTCTGATTGATGATATTAGGGATTTTACTCTTCTGTTTCTGGTTAGGTTAGCCAAAGGTTTATCAATTTTGTTAATCTTTTCAAAAAACCCAACTTTTTGATTCATTGATCTTTTGCATAATTCTTTTGTTTTCAATTTCATTTAATTCTGCTCTAATTTTGGTTATTCTTTTCTTGCGCTGAGGTTGGGTTTGGAATGTTCTTCCTTTTCCAGTTGTTGGAGGCATCCCATTAAGTTATTGACATCCTCTCTTTCCATTCTCTTGAGGAAGGCTTGCAACGCTATAAACTTCCCTCTTAGGACTACCATTGCTATATCCCACAGGTTCTAATAATTCATGTCTTCATTATCATTTTGTTCCAAAACTTTGGTAATTTCCTGCTGAATCTCATCTCTGACCCAGCTATCTTTCAGCACAAGGTTATTTAGCTTTCAAGACTTTATATGACTATGAAGATTCCATTGTTGTTGAGTTCAACTTTAATTCTGTGATGGTCCAAGAAAATACAAGGGATCATTTCTATTCTTTTAAATTTGCTGAGGTTAGACTTGTGACCTAAGATGTGATCAGTTTTGGAGGATGTTCCATGGGCTAATGAGAAAAATGTGTATTCAGTTTTATTAGGAATACATGAAATGTTCTGTAGATATCTGTTAAGTCCATTTGTTTTAAGGTCAGGTTTAAGTCCAAAATATCTTTACTTAGTTTAATCTTGGAGGATCTATCCAACACTGCCAAAGGAGTGTTAAAATCTCTGACTATTATGGTGCAGGAAGATATCAAATTGTTCATGTCTGTTAGGGTCTCCTTTATAAATTGAGGAGCATTCTGGTTGGGTGCATAAATGTTAATAATTGAAATCTCTTTATGCTGAGTGTTTCCCTTGACAAATAAAAAGTGACCATCAGGCTCAGCACCTGTGTCTCAAGTGGCTAAGGTGCCAGCCACATACATCAGAGCTGGCGGGTTTGAATCCAGCCCGGGCCCACCAAACAGCAATGACAGCTGCAACCAACAAATGGCTGGGTGTTGTGGTGGGTGCCTGTAGTCCCAGCTACTTGGGAAGCTGAAGCAAGAGAATTACTTAAGCCCAGGAGTTGGAGGTTGCTGTGATGCCACGGCACTTTACCCAGGGCAAAAGCTTCAGGCTCTGTCCCCCCGCTCCCCCAAAAAAAGACTTGACCATCCTTATCTTTCTTTACCATTATTGGCTTAAAGCCTATTGTATCTCAGAATAAAACTGTAACCTTTTTTCTGATTTCCATTTGCCTGAATTATAGATGTCCAGCCCTTCACCTTGAGTCTATTTTTATCCTTTAAGTCAATGGTTCAAACTGCCTAATGCTGTGACCCTTTAATACAGTTCCTCATGTTGTGATGACCCCCAAGCATAAAATTATTTTTGTTGCTACTTCATAACTGTAAGTTTTCTACTGTTATGAATCATAATGCAAATATCTGATATGCAGGAGAACCCCAAAGGGATGGTGACTGACAGGTTGAGAACTTCTGCTTTAAGGTAAGATGAGACTCTTGTATGCAACAGATATCTGGTCTGAGTTTATATACCCAGTCAGCCAACCTATGCCTCTTTAGAGGATGATTTAAGCCATTCACATTAATTGAAAGAATTGAAAAGTGTGATAGTGTTTTGGGTGTCATGTTTTTCAAATGTCTAGTGTATATTTTTAGTCCTTACCCTACTGTGGAAGTTAGGTTTTGTTCAAAAGTTTCTGGGTGAGTTTACTTTGGCTGTGGACCATTCTGCTGGTCCTTATGGAGTATGGGACTGAGAATATCCTGGAGAGCTGGTTTAGTTATGGCACATTTCTTCAACATATGTATGTCATTAAAGTATTTGATTTCTCCATCATAGATGAAGCTTAGTTTAGCTGGATACAGGATCCTGGGCTGGAAGTTATTTTATTTTAGGAGGCTGAAGGTCAAACACTAACCTCTTCTGGCTTGGAAGGTTTTGGGTGAGAGATCTGAAGTCATTCTGTATTTCTCCCTTTGTATTTAATGCTTTTCTTGTCTGGTTGCTTGCAGAATTTTCTCCTTTGTCTTATCTTTGGTGAAGTTAATTACAATGTGCCTAGGAGATGCTTTATTTGGATAGAGTCATGCTGGGGTTCTGAAACTGTCTGCTATCTGAATTTCAGTATCCCTTGCAATGCTTGGAAAATTCTCCTCCATAATCTCTTGGAGTAGTGTATCTGTGCCTTTCAGACCATCCTCTTCTCCATCAAGAATTCCTATAAGACGAACGTTTGATCTTTTGGAGTGGCTCCACAACTCTCTCAGGGAAAGATCAGTTTTTGCTCTTCATCTGTCTGCCTCTTTGAACGTTTGGGCACATTCAAAAGCTTTGTCTTCGATTTCAGAAATCCTTTCTTCTGCCTGCTCCACTCTATTACTGAGGGATTCTACTGAATTTCAGAGCTCCTTGAATAATTTTTTCATTTCACTGAGCTCTGCTATCTGCTTTCTCTTATGTCCATATCCTTGGTAAATTTGTCTTTGAATTCATGTATTTCTTGAGACAACTTTTATACAACTTTTTGGATTTCAATATCCATTTTTTCCTCCAATTTATTCATCTTATTTGCCATCCATATTCTGAATTCTATTTCTGACATTTTGACCATTTGTTTATGAATGGCTTTTCCTGATGTATCCCTTTTGCCATTCCTTGGGGGAGTTGATTTGCTCTGATTATTGATGTTGCCAGAGTTCTTCTGCTGGTTCTGCCCCATGTTTATTTTCCATAATTTGGGTATTAAAACTGGAAGGGTGTGATTCAATTGGGGGTTCCAGGAATGCGGTTAACTAGCCCTTTACCAAAGAGCAGGGTTAGTGATTGTGGCTTTTTCCTTACAGCCTTACAAAGGTCCCTTTCAGACCTGCAGCTAGAGACTCTGAGAACCAAATTGGTGTGATAGGGCTAGCTGGCTCTGACTTGTAGTCAGCCAGCCACTATCTGATCCTATTGAGTCACAAGATAAGGCTAAAATCTCAGCTAGGGGGATACACAGGAAACTGAGGGTCCCGCCCCTCCCCAGCAACTATTGTATGAGGAGTCAGTCCCTCCCAGTTCAACACAACCTTGGTTCAACCTTGGAAGGCCTCAGGGTGGACTGCCCAAGTCAATAGTTCCAAAAGCAATTATCTGGAGCAGTACAAATCACTGCTCAACTGCTAGAGCTTGATTGGTGACCAGCAACCTGGCAGTAGGGTTCCACAGGCAGCTCAGACCCAGAAACCTAAGATGCTGGACTTTGGCTCTCTCTGGTTGTCAAGGGGGTGGGAAGGGTCTCCCAGGCCAAGAGTCAGGCCAGAGGAATTGGTGCCTCCTTCCCTGTCCTATGCTGCAGCCTCACCCCACCCCTGGTAGCCCCGCAGGGCTGTGGCCCAGCCCGCTTCAGTGGGTGATAGTGACAGGGATATGGTCCTGCCTGAGACAAGGGGCATCAGTCCCTCTCTGTGTAATACTCTGCCACCAGAGCAACCTTGTGGATCTGAAGCCCGTCTCCTCTAGTCTTCAATGGGTTCTGGGGAGCGCAGCAGCAGTCAGGGTCCTTCAGTCATGGCGTGTTCACCGCCATCCATAGGAGGGCACTGCTGTAGGGTGTATTTTGTGCTCACCAAGTCAACGCCTCTGACCTGCCACTGACCTGCCAGTTGCAGATACCACTAAGGACATCTTTTGTGCTCACAGCTGTTGAGACTCAGCTCCAGACCCGCCCCAGGTTGGTGACCCCCTGCTGCGCATATTCTCCCAGAGTTTGCATCTCAGTCTCAGCTGAACTCTGTGCTGGGCTGGGCGTAATTAGAGCTCACAGAGGGTACGTCTCTGTCCCAGCCCTGCCCTGGGCTGGTGCCACCACCGCACATACTCTTGTGGAGTTTGCAACTCTGTTCCTGCTAGGTTCCGCCATATTTTGAGTCCACAAAAGCTGTGACTCTTGACTCAGTCCTGAGTGGTGACTGATGCCACCACTGCACACATACCCTTGTCTGAGTCCCAGCCACGCTCTGCCAGGGCAGGTACCATTGCAGGCATACCCCCAGCTCATGGAGCCTGTGTTTTTGTCCCAGTTTGGCTCCACCCATAGCTGGCCCTTGGGTAGAGGCCCTGTTCCCTCTGGTTGTCAAGAGAAACAGTAAGTGTTTCTCCAAAATAGGAGCCCTGTTGTCACCTGCTGCTGCCACCACTGGGCTCTGCTGTGGGCCACATTACTCCCTCTCCTGCTTGGCTCCCTTACTCCACACTCCCCACTTTACACGTGTGGTGCTGTTACAGCACAGACTTGTAGCAGCTCGTGCCATGCCCGTACCTCTTAAGAAATTGCCCAACAATCTGGATTCTGCAGAGCACAGACTTCTAGATCATGGGGTGGGGGTGGAGGGGTGGGCTGGGAGTTCAGAACTACTGGTAGAATATATGTTCAGTTTTACGCCTGGGGGAAGAATGCCTAGGCTCACACGTGGGATCTCTCTGGGGAAGGAGATCTGGTTTTTAGTGGCTCTCTCCTGTGGGATAAAAACAGAGATCTGAACTCTTGCTTGCTTATTTGTAGCTAGCTCACTGTGAGCCATTCTCATAGGGGAGGAGACGCTCATCCCTTTGGCTATTATAGTTTGCTTCCTTGGGGTCACAGCTCATGCAGCTTGACCCCTTGACCACTGCAGCCTCAGCAGGGGTCATGTGCACTGAATCGTCTCTCCTAGCTCAGCTCCAAACCGTCAGCTTTCTTGACACACTTCTGTCCTTTATCTCTCCTTCTGGACGGGAACCTCTGTGGAAAGCTGTCTCCAGTCAGCCATCTTGCCCCTTCCTCACTGTGTTAAATTCTTCTATGCCCCCCAAACTACATCTTTGTTTATTGTCTCTTTGCCCATAGCTCTTCTAAGACTTATGTCATCCATAGGCAATTATTCATTTTGATTCTTCTAAAGAGTGGTGTTTTAACTGGCTACCATCCAAAGTTTGTTTCTTCAAGGAAATTCTTGGAAAGGACTGACACAGTCCTTTGAATACAGGTTTCTGATACTTTGGAGGTTATATACCATTGGACTAAACCAAAACAAACTTCCAGGATTTTAATTAACTTGAACGTTGCTAACTCAACCTCAAACTAAAAATTAACTACATGAAACTCAACTAATTTTTTTATGACTTTTTGTTTAAAACATTATAATTCTTTTGTTTTGTTTTCTAGAAGTCACAAAAACTTTTTTTGAGCTATTTATAACAAAGCATATATTTGTACTCAAAATTCAAAGCATTTATTTGTCTCTCTACTTGCTTTCTCCAGAATTTGAAAACTATTTGTGAGTATTCTTAATTTGTGGCAATATATTCACTTGCATAAGTTCAATAACAACTTGTTTTCTTCTGTAACAGGCCACAGTAAAAAGAGATTGGTTATTTCACCAAAGCTTTGACTGAAATGGAATTTTTTTTTTTTTTTTTTTTTTTGCAGTTTTTGGCCAGGACTGGGTTTGAACCCACCACCTCCAGCATATGGGGCTGGCGTCCTACCCCTTTGAGCCACAGGCACCACCCAGAAATGGCATATTTTCAGAAGACTGCATTAAGGAATTAAGGTTGACTTTATAAGCCTGATAAAAAACCTACTGGAAAAACTAGCCAGATACCTCATCACAACATTTCCCGATCTGTGATAAATAAAGAATATATCTTTATGACAGGTCCAGGAACCCCAAGTTAGTCTGCAATCCCAAGAAATGCAGGATTTACCCAATTCATACAGGTATCTTGACTTGAGAGGCTTTCAGATCTAACCTGAAATACCTTATGAACAAGTTTCAGCAAAGCCAATTTAAAGAAAAGCCTAGATGGGTAATAATTATTCTTATTGCACTTCATGCAAATAATCAAGACACATATTAAAATATAATGAGTAAAGGGTTTTTTTTTACAAGTAAATTGGTCTTACTATGATTTGTTTTTAAAAATGGAGAGAAAACAAAAATACAGTTTAGAAAAAAAGAAACTATAATCCACATGTTATTAATTTCTTGCCTGCAATGTGGACTCAATACTGAATTCTTTCCTGGCTATAAATCTCCAGATAAACTTTTAAACTTTTAGATGGGTGTGATGGCTCATGCCTGTAATCCTAGCACTCAGGAAGGCTGAGACAGGTGAATTGTCTGACCTCATGAGTTCCAGACCAGCCAGGGCAAGAGTGAGAAATAGCTGGGTGTTATGGTGGGTACCTGTAGTCCCAGCTACTCAGGAGGCTGAGGCAAGAGGATTGCTTGAACCCAAGAGTTTGAGGTTGCTGTGAGCTATGTCACCACAGTGCTTTACCAATGGCAATAGAATGAGACTCTCTCTCTCTCTCAAAAAAAAAAAAAAAAGTTTTAAACTTTTTTCCCTACATTTTTCTGACTTGGACTCAATGAAAGTGTCACTGTGTTCTCCTGAGACTCTGTAAGCATAACTTGGGACATAATGAACTCCAGGTTAAAAAAAAAAAAAAGTCTGTCATATTGCCACTGCCTACTTCCACTTTAATTGAAGGTGCTTCCTTTGAGTTTAGTATCTACACCAGTGCCTTTCAACCTTTTTTATCTCATGGCACACTTGAAACTATAAATAAACTTCTACAGCATACTTAAATTATATTAAGTATTATATTAATTAAAAAAAGAATATATTTACCATGCTTCAAACTTTTGAAAATAATTCATAATCTTTTTTTTTTTTAGACAAGAGTCTCATTTTGTCACCCTTGGTAGAGTGCTGTGGCATCACAGCTCACAGCACTCTTGAGCCTCAAACTCTTGGGCTCAAGTGATTCTCTTGCCTCAGCCTCTCAAGTAGCTGGGACTATAGGCACCCCACCCCCAAAGCCTGGCTATTTTTAGAGATGGGGGGGTCTCACCTGGCTCAGGGTGGTCTCAATCTTGTGAGCTCAAGCAGTCTACCTGTTTCAGCCTCCCAGAGGGCTAGGATTACAGGCGTGAGTCACCGTCCCCAGCCTAATTTATAATCTTTAAAAATTTTCGTGGCACATCTAAGTGTGCCATTGCACACCAGTTGAAAATCACTGATCTAGACACTTCAGCTGTTTAACTGATCCATTCACAGGATCAAGAAAGTGATCAAGGCTCAGCGCCCATAGCACAGTGGTTATGGCTCCAGCCATACACTCCAAGGCTGGCAAGTTCAAATCCAGCCTAGGCCAGCTAAATGGCAATGACAACTACAACAAAAAATAGCCAGGCATTATAGCAGGTGCCTATAGTCCCAGCTACCTGGGAGACTGAGGCAAGAGAATTGCTTAAGCCCAAGAGTTTGAGGTTGCTGTGAGCTGAGACATCACAGCACTCTACCGAGGGTGACATAGTAAGACTCTGTCTCAAAAAAAAATTCCCTCTAATTTAGGTATTTTGTTTTCAATCTCTTAGTCCTAAGATAACAGCCTGGCTTTTCATATATAAATTGGAGACTGAAAGAAATTAGAAATATTTTATCCCAAAATATATTTTTGACATATTTTGAGATGGCTGCCACAGAAGTAACACTGCAAAGCTGCCTTTTTGTGTTTGGTTAGGGACAAATTTATATCTGTAGAGAATCTCCATTAATGCAGTCAGGTCTTTCTACATCTGAGCTAGAAAAGATTAACTTGGGATCTGTGGGAGTCTCCACCTCTTTCCCCATAGATGTCTCTTATAAGAAAGGGTTGCCAGGGAGATACCAGGACACCCAGGAGCAAAGCTTGCTGGGAATACTAGTCCTATTTACAGAGTATTAGCCAACAGAGACATGATAAAAAATCTGTCTGTGCCTTTAGGACTGATTGCAGAAGAAACTGCAAAGAACCTTAGGTCTCAACAAAGGTCCCAAAGATCTGGGGAACCTGCAGCCTAGGGGCCACATGTAGCCTTCCAGATCCTTGAGTGGGGCCTTTTGACTGAATCCAAATTGTATGGAACCAATCCTTTTATTAAAAGGGGTTCAGTAGAGAAAGATGAAGTTTTTCTTGCCTCCTTTGGTGCTTAAAAGAGAATAATCTTAAAATCAAGTCCTCTACCCCTAGCTGGCTAAATAAGGGGGAGTCTGTGCAGTGTTAAATACCACCTGCTATACATATATAAATACCGCAGGAAAAAATGGAAACCCATAGAGAAAAAATTTCCCAACAAGCTATGTGGCCACAACAGGGCTTTACTAGTGACCTGATGCCTTACTGGGTTTCAGGTCAATTCATTTGGATTCCTCAGGACTTCAGATCAGTTCTGCTCCTTATCCTAGGGCTCATTTTAGTCTGCTGTTAAGTACTATGCTAAGAGTGTAAATGAAAGTAGTAAGTGCTCTTATGCAAACCTTAGGTCTGCGATCACACACCAATGAACATCTGATACAACTGCAAAAGAGGTTTCCTTTCTCCTATCTCCAGCTCAACACCCACTCTGCCCTTTGTCAGCAGGAAAAAGCCTGATCAGTTGACTGCCCTTTTCCCTCTTATTATCAACCTCAGGAATGAAGTTGGATAAAGACCAGGAGAGACTGAAACTGCCCTTTATAAAAGTAATAAAGGGTCATAAGGTGGGAACTATATATGAATATATATGCAGCCAGTGTTCCCTAGCTTACCTTCCTGTGACTGTTTACTACTCAGGAGTAATGGTCATAAAGATTCTTAGCTTTCTTCATTGCTTCCATAGATAACATCATCCTTGTGTAACCTAAGGGTTGTTTTGGGGTTATCTTCCAGGCCTTCTATTCCAGTGGAATGCCTGACCCACCCTGACTAGTGGCCCATACCAAGGAACTGATTTGACTGGTATTGTAACTCCCACCCAAGAACCAACTCAGCAAAGATGACAATTTCTGCACCCCTAGGGTTCCACCCAAACCCAGCCAATTAGCAGACCCCAC
The DNA here is from genome assembly GCF_000181295.1 of Otolemur garnettii. Taxonomy (NCBI): domain Eukaryota; kingdom Metazoa; phylum Chordata; class Mammalia; order Primates; family Galagidae; genus Otolemur; species Otolemur garnettii. The sequence goes on along the minus strand of NW_003852397.1, from coordinate 7,451,300 downwards.
TGCCTGCCCCTTTGCCCACCAAAGTATCTTTTAAAACCCTTTTCCCCAAACTTTGGGGTAGATGGATTTGAAAACTCCCATCTCCATGCATGGTGCCTGTGAGATTAAACTCTTTTCTGTTGTAGCACCTGCTGTCTCAGTGTACTGGCTTCCTCTTGAGCAGTGGGCAACGAACCCGCTAAGGCTGTACCAAAATGGCCAAATATGCCAGGCATGATGGCACATCTGTAGTCTTAGCTACTCAGGAGGCTGAGGTGGGAGGATCGCTTGAGGCCCAGAGTTCAAGGCTACAGGGCACTTTGACTATACTTGTGCCTGTGAATAACCACTGCATTCCCAGCATAGGTAACACATTAAGACTTTGTCTCTTGGCTCTGCTCCTGTGGCTCAAGTGGCTAAGGTGCCAGCCACATACACCTAAGGTGGCAGGTTCAAATCCAGCCCAGGCCCGCCAAAACAACAATGACAGCTGCAACCAAAAAGTAGCTGGTGTTGTGGTGGGCGCCTATGGTCCCAGCTACTTGGGAGCCTGAGGCAGGAGACTCGCTTGAGCCCAGGAGTTGGAGGTTGCTGTGAGCTGTGATGCCACAGCACTCTACCCAGGGAGACAGCTTGAGGCGCTGTCTCAAAAAAAAAAGACTTCGTCTCTTATTAAAAAGCGGGGGGTGGGGGGAGGTCAAATGATCTGAATAGACATTTCCTGACATTTCCTGAGAGGACATACAGATAGCCAATGGACATATTTAAAAAGGCTCAACATTACTAATCATCAGGGAAATGCAAACAAAACCACAATGAGATATTATCATCTTACCCACAGTTACAATGGCTATTATCACAAAGGCAAAAAAAAAAAAAAAACACAACAGATGTTGGCCAGGATGTGGAGAAGAGTCCACTAGTGCACTGCTGATGGGAACGTAAATTAGTACAATCACTATGGAAAATGGCATGAACATTCCTCAAGAGCCCACAACCTCACTGCTGGGTATATACCCCAAAACACAATTAGTACATCAAAGAGATGCATACACTTCTATTTTAATTGCAGCACTATTCACAACAGCCATGATATAGAATCAAGCTAAATGTTCTCAATGGATAAGTGAACAAAAACAATGTAGTATATAAACACAATATTATTCAGCTATAAAAAAATAAAATAAAATCCTGTCATTTGTAGCAACATGAACAGAACTGGACAGAAGATTACACTAAGCGAAATAAGCCAGGCAGAGAAAGGTAAGTTAAGTATTGTACATTCTCGCTCATGTGGAAGCTAAGAAATTTGATTACATAAAGGTAGAGAGTAGAATAATGGTTCTCAGAGACTGGTGGAGGGAACAGGGTACAAGGACAGAAGAAATACATTCCAGTGTTTGACAGAAGGTGAATCCTCAGTAATCTCAATAACATTTTCAATTAAAAAAGGAACACTTGGCTTGGCCCCTGTAGCTCAGAGGCTAGGGCGCCAGCCACATACACTGGGGCTGGTGGGTTTGAACCTGACTCAGGCCTGCCAAACAACTACAACAAAAAAAATAGGGTGTTGTGGTGGGTGCCTGTAGTCCCAGCTACTTGGGAGGCTGAAGCAAGAGAATCACTTAAGCCCAAGAGTATTGAGGTTGCTGTGAGCTGTGATGCCACAGCACTCTACCAAGGGCGATAAAGTAAGACTCTGTCTCAAAAAATAAATAGAATAACAAAAAAAGGAACACTTTTAAACAAATGGTGAGTCATCCCTTAATCTTTTCTGTATCTCTTCCCTACCACCTCTAACCCTACTTACTCTACTCCCCACAGCATAGGAAAATATCATACACAAATAATACCCATGAGTCATACACACACACACACACACACATATCATAATAAGCAAACCAAGTGGCATTTATCAAACACAGATTTGGAGAATAGCAAAAAAATATATTTACTTACATTAAGAATTCTAAGCTCTATTTTAAGTAGCAGGATTGCATCATCATTCCTTGTTGTGTGTGTACATGCGTACAAAGAGAGGGTGCGTGGGGACTACAGACTTCTAAAAGTATACACAGTATGGGATCCAATTTAGAAAAGCTAAAGCAAAACAAAGTCGTGATAAAGCAAGAGTTCCCATTAAGAGAAAGCTATCCTGATCACTCAATGAATCTACTCAGGCAGAATCATTCTACATGTAATCTGCATCTCATATTTTTCAGGAGTGTGTTGCTACACCCATCATCTCCTGATTTGAATTCTTCCAGTAATAAAGTGCAATTCTTCAAACTAATAACCAGTCCAGCAATTGTAATGCTGATATATTTTAGATACAAAATTCAAATTGCTTTTGATACTTTGTCTAGTAGGGGGAAATTTTCTTCTCCCTTTACCCTTTTCTTAGAAAATTTAGTGGATGAGAAATGTAAGTACTTTTCTAAGTGCTTAGGATTATAGACTATTTTTACTTGTTCTTTACATTTTTTTAATGTATTTCCCTAATTTTTTT
>NW_003852397.1:7443279-7448544 GCF_000181295.1 Otolemur garnettii | reverse complement strand
TCCCAGCTACTTGGGAGGCTGAGGCAGGAGACTCGCTTGAGCCCAGGAGTTGTAGGTTGCTGTGAGCTGTGATGCTACAGCACTCTACCCAGGGCGAAGCTTGTGGCTCTGTCTCAAAAAAAAAAAAAAAATAGTGTCCCTGAACTTTAACGCAAACTGAAATTTATCTATTTCCCTCATATTAAACTGCATTTAAATAAGTTAAAAGCACAGCGTTAAAGAACATAAAATGTCAAAGAAAATAAAGATCTAACTGAGTTAACTTATCCAGCGTCCCCAAACAAAAAATGTACCCGTATGAGATTTGTGGGCTGGCCCACAGCGCACCTTCCATCCCCTCACCAGCACCCTCACTGGGCTCACCTATAATCACTTTCACTGGCTGCTGAAGCTTCCCTCACCTCACCCCTGGCTGATCATTTTTAGTTCTTTTGAAATCCTTGATTTTTGCAGGTACCTGAGGGTGAGGAACACACCCTAAGGTGGCCCCCAATAAGTCACATCCCTGTGCTAATCTCTCCCCTTGAGTTTGGTGGAACCTATGACTTGCTTCCAGCCAACAGAATATGGCAAATGTGATGGGTTATCATCCCCATAATTATATTATGTTATATAAGACCCCAGTTTAGCAGACTGAGGTAAGAGATCCTCCTGCTGGCTTTGATGAAGTTGCCAGGTTGTGCCAGAATCTATGAAAAGGCCACGTGATAAGGAACTGTGGAAGATCTCCAGGAGCTGAGTCATGCCCAGCTGACAGTCAGGAAGAAACAGGGACCCTAGTCTACAACAGCAAGGACCTGAATACAAGTGCATGGCCCTGGAAGAGGACCCCAAGCTCCAGAAAAGAGTGCACCCCTATCTGACTGCAGTGATTGCAGCCCTATGAGACCTTGAGCAGAGGACTCAGTTAAGTTATTCCCACATTCCTGACCCACACACACTGTGAGTGGCTAAATTTGCAGTAGAAAACTTGGGTATTGGATATTACTTATCTATCAGCAGATACTATCTAAATGATCCTTAGGATGAATGCTAATTCTCAGAATTATACTATGCCTTTTCCTTCCTATATGGAAATACATCATCAAGCTTTAACAATGTCTGTGATTTCAGATGTCCATTTACATTTCCATGTTCATGGAGCCCTAGTGAAATTCCCATGGTGGATTTTGAAATTTTCTGCTATGTTATCATCCCTCTCTCCCTAAGCTGCATCTTTTACCCTCTAAAAGTAAATACTGAAGGGAGAATCTCTGTTCTAACAAGCCTCCCAGCTACCGGATAACTGCTACTGCCTAAATCCCAACCTGAGGAAAAAATAGTGTATGGAACAGAAGTGATTTCAAGTTCTGACTAAGGGGAAAGTACAGTATAAAAAAAGCAAGAGGGATCCAGGTGCAGTGGCTCATGCCTGTAATCTTAGCATACTGGGAGGTCATGAAAAGACCATCAAGGGATTCCGTGGCGGGAGGTGGGGGACCAAAAAAAAAGAAAAGACCATCACTTGAGACCAGGAGTTTAAAATGAGCCTGGGCAACACAGTGAGACCTTGAGGATACAAAAAAAAAAAAAAAAAAAGTTTAAAAATTAACTGGGCGTGGTAGCACATACCTGTAGTCCTAGCTACTTAAGAGGCTGAGGCAGGAGGATCACTTGAGACCGGGAGTTCAAGGCTACAGTGAGCTATGATCATGCCATTGCACTCCAGCCTGAAAGACCAAGCAAGACTCTGTCTTTAAAAAATAAAAATAATTTAAAAAAATAAAAAGAGCAAGATCACTCTTTTTGCTGTTAATTTCTCCACCAGCCCCCTCCAAGGCTCTTATGTTATTAACATGGACCAATATTGTGGCAGGTATAGAAGGTGAATGGGCAGTGGTCAACAGAGAGACGCTACTTTACTCTTAAGATAAAATAAAAGCAAATGTATGGAAATTAGATAAGAGAAGACAGACAAATTCCAATCAGGTAGAAATTAGATGTTATTTAGCATTAAACATGTGAAGAAGTAAACAAAATCCATCATCAGTTCTAGCCTGATCCAGTCTTGCTGTAATAATATAAAGTACCCTTTCTAATCCTCACTGCAAGGCTACATCACCTTCACCTTGTAATCTTTAGTTCCCCAAGAATTTCAATCTCAGGAAAGAAGAGCCCTGGACGGCTAACATAAGTATTCCAATCACTGGAAAAGACTGTACCTCACTGTAAATTAAACTTGCAGTCTGGTTTACAGTGCTTATGATAGGAATATTGCACGGACCTGATGAGGGGTAATTCTTGGAACAGTAAGGCTCAGGCCCAGCCTGGTACAAAGGACTTCAAAGGACCCTGCCTACATCCCTACCACTAATGCAGTGACTCTGCAACAGCTCTTAAAATCAGAATATGGTGTCTCCAAATCCCATGTGAACATAGTTATAGTGAAAATTAGCATACAAAAATAACTTTTCTTTTTAAAATTTCTGTACAGATAGTATAATCTCCATAATTGAATGAATTACTGCATTTCACTGGATCTAAGACACTGACTATAAAACGTATTATTTTACACATGCGTATGGAAAAAACTGTCAATTAAACTTTATTACAATGTTAAATGATCATTGATTGTAAGACACATCCTGATTTTAGAGATGTTAAAAGTGGGTGAAAACCGTATAACTTAGAATCGATGAAATGCAGTACTAAAAAATGTATTCTGCAGATAATTATTCAAATGAAGTATTAAACATTACGTCTATTGAGTTGATATGTATTTATAATCAGGAGCACATTCTTAAAGCTATCATTTCTGCCTCACTTCTCATTTGAAATGAAGAATGAGCTGGCACTTGTATTAATTTCTAGCAGATATCTTGCACAAACTTTAAAACTTATGGATTCCCAGTTTGGAAATCATCTCGTTTTCATTTCTAGAACCACAGATCAGGAGGCAAGAAAAATGAGGCCTGTGTAAATGACGGAGTGTACAGCCAGAAGGCAGAGGTGAGGCTTGAAGCCAGATCTTTTGGTGTTGTGTTTTCTCTTCATGGAAATCAGAAATCCAACGAGTCATTAGCATTATTTAGTCCAACCTTACAGATAGGGAAAGCTCCATGATTTTGTTCAATTATGATACCCTACTTCTCAAAAAAAAAAAAATGCTCTCTTTGTATGCTCTGAGCAATGAAAACCATAAATTATTACCTAACCAGCCACATATCAAACATTAGCCCCATAACAAGATCCTACTGTATGAGACCTATTTGACTCCTTATAGAAGATGCTAGGAATGAGAACATTTCAAAACCTTTTAGCATTTGCTGTAAGTGGACATAGAAATTTCAATCTCGGGCGGCACCTGTGGTTCCGTGAGTAGGGTGCTGGCCCCATATACTGAGAGTGATAGGTTCAAACCTACCCCCAGCCTAACTGCAACAAAAAAAATAGCTGGGCGTTGTAGGGGGTGCCTATAGTCCCAGCTACTTGGGAGGCTGAGGCAAGAGAATCACCTAAGCCCAAGGAGTTGAAGGTTGCTGTGAGCTGTGGCCTCACTGCACTCTACCAAGGGTTAATAAGTGAAACTCTGTCTAAAAAAAAAAAGAAAGAAAGAAAGAAAAGAAATTTCAATCCCCAAAGCATGGTGAAAATCTGCTAATGCTCTGTTCTGACTGACATCTTTAGAAGTGATGATATTTAAAATGTCAGTGAATAATCCATCTTTTCTAATTGTTAGTCCCTTTTGTCCTGGTTTCTGGTAAGGTGCTTCATAGGGGAGTTGCCGGTATCAATGGGAAAGGACTCAAACACTAATGCATTTGAGAAGGATTGGTTGGAGACTTCAGCTGTGGGCTCCGTCCAAATATTTCTAGATGTCTCTATTACAGAATGCCTCATTGTATCATTCATTTCAATCACTTCAAAATCCATTTCATTCCATTTTTCTGCCTCCTCCTCTTCATTCTCTTCCTCATAGTCGTTTAGCCCAGAGCTAGACAGCAGAGCTTTCTGGTCCTCACTCTTTCTGTTTTCTTTTTGCTGGCGATGAAGAGGTGAAGTGGCTAATTTATACATCACAGGAAATAAAATACCAGTGGCTACTGATGCCCCCAAAGAAGTATACAGAACTACAGGCAAATCAGGGTATTTTCCTTGAAGAATTCCAATTACTGCAGGAATAGCCATTTCTCCCAGGGCAGCACCAATTACAAAAAATGCTGCAGCTTTCCCATGGATGGTTGTGTACTGCTCAATCCACGAAACACCACTGGGAAATGTGGTTGCCATTGAGGCGCCATACACTGAAGTTGCAATCCAGAGACAAATTGGGTTCTTGTTAAAAAGCACCAGAAATAAAGATGAAGCCAGGCTGCCAACGTTGCTCAACACAATCATGGTTCCAGGTTGTAAACATGTGGCAAAGAAGATCGCCATGCCCCGGCAGGCCGCAAAGGTCCCCCAGAAGATGGAGTTCAGCCCAGCTGCTTCGCTTTCTTTCATGCCAGCATGAGTGGTTGCAAATGAGAAAACGTAAGAGCCATATGTCACCTCAGCGCCAACATAAAAAAAGAAGAATATGAAGAGGAGACAAAGGAGGGCATTGTGGTACTTAGCTCTTCGAAATGTCTGAGCAGAAGCTTTTGATTTTTCCTGCTTTGAGCTTTTCTTTAAAAACAGAGCAAATAAAAGGATGGCAATTACTAAAATGTAAGTACCAATAATAGCATAAGCCCACAGTAAATTCATATCAGCAGGTACTCCGAACAGAGGTCCCGAGTCGGCTTCAGATGACTGGTTGAGTGCAGGCTGGGGGAAGTCAGACTCTGTGCGGTTTTCAGCAGGCAGCGCCGTCCCCAAGGCCAGCTTAGCTAGCAGTGGAGCCAAAAAGGCACCCAAGGCAAAACAGAAGTGTAAGGCCTGCATATGTGGGGCTCCTTTGTCCCCCCAGAGAGCCAAGATAAGCACGTTACCACCTACCAATAAAAGATAGGGATAACGATTTAAGTTAAACATAATAACTTGTTAAAAAAACAAAAAACACTAGCTTATTACTATCAGAAAGGGGATGAGTTTATTTTACATGGCACAAATATATATTCTAAGTTAACAATCACTGCAACTAAGTCGATTTTATGAATAAGGTGCCCTAACCCACTACCACCAGAGAACTCCTAGGCATTATAATATCATATACTCACAAATGGAATTCTACAAGCCAGGAATGACTACATCCTAGAGCCAGGAACATTAGCAAGAGGCTTTTACATGCAGTTCTAGCACCAG
>NW_003852397.1:7442283-7442855 GCF_000181295.1 Otolemur garnettii | reverse complement strand
ATATAACATATAATTCTACCCCATAATTTCACAACCGAACTAAGCCTGAAGTATGAAATATTTCTCCAACACATCAAATAACAATAAAGCACGGAGGTGGGGAACAGAAAATGGATTTTATAAGTAAAACATAAGTCATGTATGTTTGTTTTATTTTGTTTTCATAGTGAGATAGAGTCTCACTATGTCACCCTGGATAGAGTGCCATGGCATCATAGCTTACAGCAACCTCAAATTCTTGGGCTCAAGTGATTCTCTTGCCTCAGCCTCCCAAGTGGCTGGAACTATAAGCACTCACCACAACACCAGGCTAGTTTTGTCTTTTTTTTTTTAGAGAGAAGGTCTCGCTCTTGTTCAGGCTGGTCTCAAACTCATGAGCTCACGCAATTCACCTGCCTTGGCCTCCCAGAGTGCTAAGATTACAGGTGTGAGCCACTGTGCCTTTATGTCATGTACATTGTTCAGCAGGTTTCAAAAGATGTGATAACACATGGAGAGGATTTACATGGAATTCTACAAGCCAGGAGACCACTACATCCTAGAGCCAGGCACATTAGCAAGAGGCTTTTTTT
>NW_003852397.1:7438885-7440226 GCF_000181295.1 Otolemur garnettii | reverse complement strand
TCAAACATTCATCTTACAGGAATTCCTGAAGGAGAAGAGAATGGTCCTAAAGGTACAGATGCTCTACTCCAAGAGATTATGGAGAATTTCTCCAGCATTGCAAGAAATTCAGATAGTAGACAGTTTCAGAACCTCAGCAAGACTTAATCCAAATGAAGCATCTCCTAGACATATTGTGATTAACTTTGCCAAAGTTAAGATGAAGGAGAAAATTCTGCAAGCAGCCAGAGGTAAGAAAAGCATCACCTACAAAGGGAGAAATATCAGAATGACTGCAGATCTCTCAGCCAAAATGTTTCAAGCCAGAAGAGGATGGTCATCGACCTTTAATCTCCTAAAATAAAACAACTTTCAGCCCAGGAAAGTTGTAGTGACCATCCTTATCCAGCTAAACTGAATTTCATTTGTGATGGAGAAATCAAATATTTTAATGACATACACATGTTGAAGAAATTTGCCATCAGCTAAACCATCTCTCTAGGATATTCTCAGACCCATCCTCCACAAAGACCAGCACAATGCTCTACCATGAAAGTAAACTCACTCACAAATTTTTGAATAAAACCCAACTTTCACAGTGGTGAAAGGATTAAAAATGTTCAATGGACATTTGAAAAACATGACACCCAAACACTACTATGTTTATCAATTCTCTCAATTAATGTGAATGGTTTAAGTTGTCCTCTAAAGAGGCACAGGATACATAAACTCAGATCAGATATCTTCTGTATACAAGAATCTCATGTTACCTTAAAGGATAAAAATAGACTTACAGATACAACTGGCATTAAAGCAACAAAGATAAAGAAAGATAAGGATGGTCACTGTATATGTGTCAAGGGAAATACCCAACATGAAGAGATTTCGATAATTAACATTTATGCACCCCACTAGAATGCTCTCAATTTATAAAGCAAAAATGAAGATGAACAATTTGATATCTTCCTGCACTATAATAGTTGGAGATTTTAATAGCTGGAGTTGATCAAAGTTGATTAATTGATTGACTTTGTCAGTCTTGGATAGATCCTCCAAGAAGAAACTAAACAAAGAAATATGAGACTTAAACTTGACCATAGAACAGATGAACTTAACAGACCTCAACAGAACATTTCACCCTAATAAAACTGAATATACATTCTTCTCATCAGCTCATGTATCACTCTCTAAAACTGATTATATCTTAGAACACAAATCTAACCTCAGGAGATTTAAAAGAATAGAAATTATTCCTTTTATCTTCTCAGACCACCAGAGAATAAAAGTTGAACTCGACACAGGAATCTTCATACTCAAACAAAGTCATGGAAGCTAAATAATCTTAGGCTGAATGATAGCTGG